>NC_135761.1:23587795-23900892 GCF_052425735.1 Oculina patagonica
AATATAGCCGCTGTATACGCGCGATGGAATTCTAGCGGGCATTATTTTTAATAGAACATAGCTGAAAACTATAGAAGCCCGGTACCCCGGATGTGCGAATTGTTTGTCGAAATTCGCTGAACGACTTCGTCGACTTCGCCTCTATTCTCTTGTTTTGTTGTTTAAATGATGCTTTAAAGCAGCAAGTTTTTATCAGAAACGTTTTACCTGCTTAAATGGAAGTAAGACAGTGCCAAAGGAAGCGACAGATGAAGAAAGAATCGTTGAAATTTGTTGTTTTTCTTTGGAGTTGTATACGCCACTATTTTGCCGTGAACTGCCCGAAATTGATTGGAAATTATTTAGCAAAACAAGCCGGACTCTAGAAACGCTTTGAGGTAAGAAACCTTTTTTTAGCCACAATCTGAAGACAGAACACTCCACTTTTGTTCTTTTTAAATCGAAATAAGAGGCGAATTTGAAAAACTTGCTGCGAAACGCGCATGAAAATTTTTCATTTGAATGAAATTGAAGTAGACTTAACCAAACTTGAATGTGTAAATATTTCAACTAGATTTGTCGGCTTTGTGAGAATCTTTTGGTAGTTGGAGAAAGGACTATATATTAAATAGGAAATATGAATGAAATGGTATCTTGGTTTATTTATAAAGAAGCCGCCAAAGAAAAGAATAAACTAAACTTTCACTTTTACCAATGTTGCGTGCGTTTGTAAATGCCATGAGCGGCCGCGAGTCTTGTAAAGTCCTGTGCTCTTTTTAATGCTATATTCTAAACCCACTAGAAGATGGTTTTCCTATGTCCTATAAGAAAATAATGCACTTTTGAGGTCTAGAAAAGCAGCTGAATGCCCTCGCCTGACGGCTCGGGCATCCACTAGCAGCTTTTATAGACCTCAAGCGTGCATTATTTTCTTTTATAATATAGATAGGAGTCTACGCGCGCTCTGATTGGCTAAAAACCTATGTTTTATCAGAGTATAAAACATAGAAAAATCATGTTTTATTGTTTTTCGTCAGCTTTCCTCGAGTGCTTCGCGCGTCGTTGACTGTTCGTTGGCTATAACCACTCGTATCCAACAAGGGCGAATGCAAGGCAAATGGAATAATTGTTTTATTAAATTCCTTTTTAAGTATAAATCCACTGGACATTTCATTTTGATGTAAACGAAGTGAGGCGGGAAAAATTGTGGCGCGGTGTCCACTGCTTGAGTTGAATGAAACTCGCAAGGAAAGCGAGCGAGAGAGTTTTCTTTCGAAGATTTTCTTCGACAATCTCCTCTTAAATCGTCTATTCATGCTGGAACTTGATTGTGACAACATTTAAGGTTTACGGGAATATCCGAAGCAATAGCTTTTCTGGAAATTATACGCCTTGTTCAAGTCGAACGAAGCAAGGGACGGATGTCATCGAGACTACTATATTTTGCTGAGACGAAATTGCACTCGGTGCAGTCGGTGAAGTTTATCGAAGTTCAAAAAGGCAAGATGAAGATTAAAAGGTAACAAACTTACCTGAAATGCTTAGCCTTATTTTACGTCGAATACTGAACGAAATTGTGTCAGTTTTCTGGTCTTCCCGTAAACTATTTTCTGCTTTTCATCTTTGTTTACTCGCTCTTGTTGTACATATTTTTAATTAAACTTTTCACTCGCGGTGTCTAAAATCTATATCATAAAGCAAAGAAAGAAGCCTAAGCCATGTTTTATACTGTCATAAAACACTCCGGGCATTTGAGAACACTCGAGAAATGTAGAAAACATTCGCCTGCGGCTCATGTTTTCTACATTTCCCTCGTGTTCTCAAATGCTCGGAGTGTTTTATGACAGTATAAAACATGACTTAGGCTTCTTTATTTGTTAATTATAATATAGATAGGAGTCTACGCGCGCTCTGATTGGCTAAAAACCTATGTTTTATCAGAGTATAAAACATAGAAAAATCATGTTTTATTGTTTTTCGTCAGCTTTCCTCGAGTGCTTCGCGCGTCGTTGACTGTTCGTTGGCTATAACCACTCGTATCCAGCAAGGGCGAATGGAATAATTGTTTTATTAAATTCCTTTTTAAGTATAAATCCACTGGACATTTCATTTTGATGTAAACGAAGTGAGGCGGGAAAAATTGTGGCGCGGTGTCCACTGCTTGAGTTGAATGAAACTCGCAAGGAAAGCGAGCGAGAGAGTTTTCTTTCGAAGATTTTCTTCGACAATCTCCTTTTAAATCGTCTATTCATGCTGGAACTTGATTGTGACAACAATTAAGGTTTACGGGAATATCCGAAGCAATAGCTTTTCTGGAAATTATACGCCTTGTTCAAGTCGAACGAAGCAAGGGACGGATGTCATCGAGACTACTATATTTTGCTGAGACGAAATTGCACTCGGTGCAGTCGGTGAAGTTTATCGAAGTTCAAAAAGACAAGATCAAGATTAAAAGGTAACAAACTTACCTGAAATGCTTAGCCTTATTTTACGTCGAATACTGAATGAAATTGTGTCAGTTTTCTGGTCTTCCCGTAAACTAATTTCTGCTTTTCATCTTTGTTTACTCGCTCTTGTTGTACATATTTTTGATTAAACTTTTCACTCGCGGTGTCTAAAATCTATATCATAAAGCAAAGAAAGAAGCCTAAGCCATGTTTTATACTGTCATAAAACACTCCGGGCATTTGAGAACACTCGAGAAATGTAGAAAACATTCGCCTGCGGCTCATGTTTTCTACATTTCCCTCGTGTTCTCAAATGCCCGTCGTGTTTTATGACAGTATAAAACATGGCTTAGGCTTCTTTATTTGTTAAATAGAACATGGAAAACCATCTTCTAGTAGGTAAATATACTCACAGAAAACGACACCTTTCCTAGCTAGAAAACTACTCATATCAAAGGAAAAAAATAAAAAAAGACGGATTCCGCGGTTTCGAGATATATTAAGAGGTTTGAAATCGATAACGAAAAATGCAGACAGATGCATAGTGAGCGAGATTTCTGGAGTCTGCTGTACACCGCAGTAATAATAATAATAATCAACTTTATTTATAGAGGGTGAACACAGAAAAGTAAAAACTGAAAAACCAGTGGCCCTCTAATATAAATTACAATCAAGAACTAAAAATTATGCTAAAAATCTAACAATCTAAAATTACAAAATTTAGTTAAAAATACGCTATAATATAAAAACTAGGTAAAAATTACTCTAAAATGACGAAATTGATATAAAAGAATTAACTAAAAGGTAAAATGATCTAAATGTTTGTATGTATCTTTAAAAAAATCAAACGTAGCCTTCTTAAAACTTACTAAACTAGTCTTGTTCCTAATAATGGTAGGTATAGTATTCCAGAGGCGTGTAGTCGATACTGTGAAAGACCTTCCGCCTTCTGACTCCCGCAGTGATAAAGTGATGAAGCAAAAATGTATCATGATCAGACATTGGCATCCTGTGTATTCTTAAAATATCGCGATTAAAGAAGGCTAGTCTAATCCGAATCGATGCGTTCATAAGATATAACTGTAAAGTTAAAAACTTACCGTTGGTTTGGTGGAAAACACCAGGTGTGGAGTCACACACGAAACGAAAAAAATGAACAGCAAACTCATCTCTCAGTTCGTTAGCTTTTGTTGTTTAGTTCCACTTTATAGTCCAGAAATCTGTAATAAAAGATAGAAAACATAAACTTCTCGAGAGCCTAAAAATCAGTAGGAAATGTTTTAAATGGCAACAGGAATTGAAGCGAAAAACGGAAGTGGCAAAAATTTAATTTGGACTAAAGACGAAAAACTCTTCTCGTATTGTTGTTTTTGCGGTCTTTCTTCCGAGATTTCTTGGATTTGTTTAGTTTTGGAAGCTACAGCTAAAACTCCAAGAGCGTTTCAAACACCGAAAGATAACAGGTTTGATAAACTCACTTCTAAAACCTCGAGTAGTCTTAATGAAAGTGACTGAAGTAAAATCCTTTCACAATAAACTGATACGTATCTTGAACCATAAAGATAACTACATTATATATTCGACATTGCCAGTGCTCCAATTTTTTAAATTAAGTATTTTTTAGGCGAAAACGGCAATTGCTAGTTGAAATTTGCTGCCAAACGCCAGGTCAGCTTATCCAAATGTTGAATTTAAAAGACAGGAAACGATGAAAAAAACATACTCACTTTTTCACTCACCAATGTATGTGCTTTTATGACGCTGAACTGCAAGAAACAACCTTCGTCAAAACCTAAAAGCTGACAAAAGTTCTGAATCACAGCATTCTTTATAATATTGACTCATGTTTGTTCTTCATGGATACATAATTGCGTTAAACAGCTGAAGACACCTTGAACCATTAACCGGCGCATCAATAAATCGGTTAATTGCTTTTATTTGCATAAACGTCGAGCTTGTCTTCTGTAGGTTTTCACGCAACTAACTTTTTATCTTTAAAAGGTCCAAACTTTGGGGGCTTATTATGAAAGGCAACCATAAGTGTGACCGAGTAACTTTTGCTAAGTTAGGGTTTTCATAGAATAATCCAGGTACTGGGCAGGGGGTAGGGGTGGGGAGGCCTTAGTCACACCCTCCCTCCCGCCCCATACGCTTTTTGGATGGTTAACAACAACAGTTCCTTTCATTACGGCTTACATCTTACATCAACATGAACAACGAAGCTGACCAGCCAAGTATCAGTGTGTATTAAAAAGAGGTAGGATCCTAAAGGAAAATCTCTAAACTGACAAAAGAGTGACATTTTCTTGGGATAAATTACGAAGACGCAGACTGCGTGCAGGCTGTGCGCTCTCTTTCTTTTCCAAGCGTGCGACGCGATAACACGAATGGGAATTTCCCCCTCACTTGCATATTCGTAACTTTTCCTGTCGCGCGTAGGATTTCAGGAACTAAAACTGACTGCTCAAAGTGGCGCTATTAAGGAGTTTCTGAACCCAAGATAAAAATGTTGAATAAAATAATAACCATCTGTTAACCCATAGAAGGTTCAAGCTCAAACTTTTGCTTAGCCCCCCCCCCCCCCTCCATCCCTCCCCATACTCTAAACTGACACGCTCCGCGAGTCCTCTAAGACCTTGTAATCGCACTGACTGTAATTATACATGTACACAAAACCAAGGTGTCTGTCTAATGAACCAAAATTGAGTAAATATGTTTTAAAAAACGATTCAATATTTTCAGTTTACCACATGGGTAAATAGGGCTTATTAAATTCTGAATCACGCTATGTTTCGACCCTATTTATTGAACAAATTCTCGGATTTAAGTAGCTGAGAAAATTGTAGGCTATACTACGTGTTCAGTTTTATTAGCACCAAAATATAATTTTCAGCAAAGTTAGTTATGTTTTCAGCAAGACTATAAGTTGATGTGTTGTATTCATCCTATTTTTTGACTCGAAAACTGTGTACCTGGGTATTAAACAGCTGTGATTATCAGACTTTTCTCAGAACATTTGTGAGGTTTGTATAAGGTCCAATTAGCCGAAAACAACACTTCAATATAAGAAACAGATGGGGTGTCAGTGGAGGCTTATGTAAACAGCTAAATCGAAGCTAATCGATTTGGTTATATGTCAGGAGCAAAAAAAGGTTCAGAATTTCAGTGAAAAGAATTGTCTCCGCTTCAGAGAAATTGCTCCCTCCCTTCATTTTGAATATCCGACCTGTCCCTATGCACATGTTCTGCTAAAAACCGCAGCAAAAATGTGAAAAAAGAATGGAGACATGTACAGAGAGTGTTGCATGACTTTTTAAACGCCTGTGCTCTAATCGAGGCCGAGATGGCTCTAACTCTTTATGATTAACCTGCGATCAGGCTTTCTTTTTTTTCGCGGTGGAGGAAGGCAAAAAAAGGAAAGCCTGATACAATTACTTGTCAAGTCGTCTGCCGCCCCCTAATTAAAATATCTGTCAACGTCATCGAGAATGTCGGCGATGTCATCAGATAAGCGTGACTAGCGCCTTCAAATTATATTTTTATTCTTACCACCATGTGTTTGAATTACCCTTTTTGAACGAGTTGATTGGATGGTTTTTAAAATTTGTTTTCTGCAAAGGCTGATTTTGTGTAAGGCTCAGGTCAGACATTTCAAGGTCGTAGTTTTCGTCACTGGCACGATCGTCTGGCGTCTTTGGTGGTGTGATGTAATACTCTTCGACACCATTGGTGATAGATCATGCTCTTGCCGAATCCCGTCGGAAGCACCGCCAAAACATCTTTTCTTTCACAAACTATTTGTCGAATACACTCCCTTTGTTCATCTTTAAATGTTTTGTTAACAAAACTCTTGAGAGATTTTATAAAAGCTAGACTGAAGAACTCGCTTTCTACTTCATTCCGCGCTCAACACCCGCCACGATAACAATCATCTACCCGTGATATTTTTGAACCGGAAATTATACTTGAACTCAATTAGCCAATCGGGATAGAGTTCTAATGTTGACTTTTGTTTTCTGACCAATCAGAAAAAAGTCCAGATTCTGGACTTTTTACAGACGACTCCACAAGTAATTGTATCAGGCGTTCATTTTTCCGTTGACTACACCGCCGCGAGAAAAATAACGCCTGATCGCAGGTTACTTTATGATAATATATTTAACAAAAAAGCAATTACCACACCGGTGACACATCCCATGAATTTAAAGGGAAAAGGTGACATTTATGCCAATTATACTTTAACACTCAGTTTGCCATTATCCCTTTGAGATTCATGCAATTTAAAAATGTGGAAATATTATCTTTAAAACAGCAAAGACTCATCAACCATTGGCAAAACATGAAAATAAATTCTTTTTCACTTTCTTTTCTTTGATTTCATAACGTCTTAAAACTGATTTAACTTTATGGCTAATTGTTAAAATCAAGACGAACGATCTAAACAAAGACTCTGATAGAACAATGCCAAAATTATCCCAGGCGCGTAGGAGGGGGGGGGGGGGGTTCGAGGGGTTCGAACGAACCCCCTTTGGAGGTCAACAATGGAGGACCGAAAACACAAACTGTTGATTTTCAGCTTTAAGCAAATAGTGGGGGAATGAAAAACAAACTTTGAGAGTTGCAGCTTTTAAATTACCCTGCACGAAAACGCTAAAAGTATCGGGAAAGTATTAAATTGTTAGGAGAATGGATCTTAGTGCCCTAGTATTATATGTAGTCAAAATAATCCCATTGCTGAAAAAGTATTTCCTTAACAGGCGTCCGGGATTTGATAAATGGAGTATCAATAAACAAAATGCGGGGATTACAATTTCGGGAGACCCAGGTGATACGTGCATTTATAGTTAGTACTAACTATGGTGTATTTAGTGCATATTGACGATCTGACGCCGCTTTTAGTACATTGAAGGTGGAGCCGGGGTGGGGGCTTAACCTTTGCAGCACACATCAAGCTTTTGTAAAACGTTTAGTGTACTAAGCCGGTATGTATGTATGAATGTATCAAGTTAACAAAACGCCGGAAATATTGTTGTTATGACTAAAAATACCTGTTATTTTACACTCCATCGAGTTTGAAATAGGCTTTTATAGATTGTGCTCCTAAAAGTGGCATATTATGCTACTAGCAGTGCTCAAAATTTTGCCAAATTATGCAAAAATTATGCCAGAATTCCCAAATTATGCTTCTGATTTCCGAAATTATGCTCACAAAATGACGTAGATTCTATACATAGAGGTGCGCAATAACGACACCAAATTATGATGTTTTTTAAATAAACTGTTGTTGTAAATTTATTGTGTTTATGGCAGTTTATCACGGCCGTCAGCTGTCCAAATTAGCTGCTCGCATCTCTAAACCGTTTGTAAAATGCCTCCAACGACTTAACAATCACAATTGTATAGCTAAAACACGCATTGCAAGAACAAACTACCTAAATTTCATTTATTTCTGTAGAAAGTACACCATATTTACTACATTTTATGAATTTATGCTCCAAAAAGTGCTAAAAATTGCTAATTATGCCGTGGCAGTGCTCGTTTCACAAATTATGCTTTTTAGCTCCAATTATGCCAAAAATTATGCTAGCACAATCTATAAAAGCCTACAGTCGAAGCTCTCTTAACGGACACTCTCGTAAGCGGACAGCTCTACTTACGGCCGCCTTGTTGGAAACCCCGTTTTTAACTCCCATACAAACTCTGTATTTTTACATTCTCGTAAGCGGACATTCCCGTTAGCGGCCGCGGACACTTTCAGAGATAACGAGTTAGACTTTTTCTTTGTTTTTGAGCTCCCGTAAGCGGACACCCCAAAGAAAATCCTATAAACAACCTCTGTATCTTGTTCTTACCAATCAACTTTACATCGCCGTTCGTCACAATGATTTTACAGTAATTACAGTAACATATTTCAGTGTTTGTTTTGTCGTCATCCACGTCCGGTTACATTTCGAAACACCACTTACACTTACGGCAAGCTCCTGTAAGCGGCCATTTAACCCTTACACCTCTAGTGGCCGCTTATGAGAACCATTCTCGTAAGCGGCCAGCTCCAGTTACGGACACTTTTTTCGCGTCCCGAGGGTGTCCGCTTACGAGAGCTTCGACTGTAGTTTGAAATATTGACGTACACAATGCTGAAAATAAATAGCATTTCCGGGCCTCTAGATTCAAAATATTCTGGGGGAACATGCCCCCAGATCCCCCTAGAGGTTCGCGCCTTCGGCGCTCGTATTAAATAATCCCCCTTAATAAATATTCCTGTCAATACGAACACCCTTACAAAAACTTCAGCTACGCGCCTGTATCCTATTGGTTTGTCAAGATATTCCGTCTGGTGACCTTTTCAACAGGATCGTATTTGGCGAAGTAATTTTCAACTAACCTCCTCTCTCCAAGACGCCTCTAGTAGAGGTCTACAAATTGTTCAGATTGTTTTTGATGTTACCTTTGACAATCGCGACTTCAGAGCCTACATTTTCGGCTGCCCTCCCACCACAAAAGAGCTACTCAAAAGCACCATGAAGTAGTATCGTCTGAACTGTCATTAAAAACAAATTAAGGCCACAGCTTGAAAAATCAAAGAGATTTTTTTCACTAAAGCTCACTAAGAGCAATCGTGAAGAAACCGAAGACGTCGTGTCTGCTGACGAGTTTTTAACGCTGAGCGATCGCAAGTTCCAACATCTTCGGAAAACTTCGTTTATCTTCGGAAAAGTTCGAAAAATGATCGGAAGCGTTCTTGTGGCCTTTGAACAACAATCGGAGCATGTTTGGAAATCTTCGGTTCAGAAAGTGCTCAGAATACAAAAAGTTGCTAGAATGGAAAAAGTTGCTCGAAATATGAAAACCTGCCGAGTATCTTTAGCGTTGATACATTTGAAGGCTAAGTGGCTCTACCTTCTTAAACAAAATGTTTGTTTTAAAATCATCTAAATCTAGTCTAGTTCATTTGGTAACCTCTTAGCTCTTATCACAAACTACTTTGACGATGTACATTTCATGTGAGTGCTGATTTTCTATCAAAAATACTGCCTACCGAGGCGCCAAAAGGAAAATAAACGAAAAAGCCTTTATTTCTAAAGTGAGATTAGCAGATCAGAAATTCTCTAGATGCGAAACGTTTTTCAATATTTCATTTCTTCAGTTGACCTATCCTGCGAACGCAGATGTGTATCCGGCTGTTGTTTATCTCCGCCGAAACGAGAGCCTGAAATACGTCTGCGATCGCAGGCTACAGTTGTTACAGTTACTTGCAAAAAAATAATACAATAATTAAAGAAATCGAAAAAGGGTGGGGCGGGGGGTGATTGTCACTTGTTCTCACATCTTGGGTCGCTGGAGCTATTTTAAAATATGTGAATGTCACCGATGGAAATCTGATCACTGTATCACCACTGTAACACTGTTACCAAATCAATTGTTGGTTAAAAGTTCCTTTTCAAAGCACTTTATAAGTTCTGGCAATACGCAATGACTTCGTGACGACGAAATAATGGTCATTTGACGTGTTACAGTTTCTGAATACTTTTGGAACATTTGTACCAAAAATTTGTATTCCATTTCAATATTCTTGCTTTCCTTTGGTTTATCCCGAATTTCTAAGATACTGGCATCTCGTCGAGGTTCTTTAAGAGGGATTATTCTCGGATATTGAAGCGAAATCAAAGTAGATGGACATGTCGCTTTTTTTTAAAAAAAAAAGCTTAGTCTTTTTACTGTCCGCAAAGTGAATTACGGACACTATAGCTTAGAAACAATCCTGAAACTTTTTTACAACCTGTTTTAGTGAAATCAAGGGTACATTCAAGGATTACTTTCTGAAAGTGTGTAAATCGAGGTCAAGTTTTAATGGAAAGAATGGGACAGAACACCTGAAAGTATCTCTCTGCTGCATTTTTAACAACAACAAATGATTTATTAAAACCTTTTTTTAATCGCTGCAGCACAAATCCCCACACTGATAGTCCGCATCAAGAGAAGACACATCTAATTTAAATCAAGCTGTAGACAAACTTGTTGTTTATAGCAGCATTTCAAACAAGCTTCTTTTTGCTGTGTTACTTTTAAGCTTTAAGCTACTTTTGGGGTGGAGGGACCTCCTCGATCATGATACGGGTCACCGAGTTCCACCCGGTATAAGCATCAGATCCGGATTTCTTTCCCACGCAGTCACCGACATTTATTCCCACTTTGACGGTTCCCTTGGGAATTCCCTGGCAGTAACCTCCAATCTGAGTTGTTCTGTGTATGTTGCTGTCTGTTTTGCCGTGGTTCAAATGAATGTGGGCAAGACCATCAATGGCGAGTGGACCTTTGCATTCGACACCATTGAAGGTGAAAAACCAGCGCTTACAGCAATCCAGACAACAGCATATTCTGTAATCACCATTGAACTCCACCTTCAAAGCTGTACCATGGGCCTGCTTGGTAAAAACGCAGTCCTAAAAGCAAAAAGTAATTTAGTAAAGCCAAGCAGATTTAAATCGTTTATTAGCTTAGATTATAACTTGTTATATACATCGCAAACCTCATTCACTTCAGTTGTAGTATGTAGTGGACTGATTAAATGAGAGTAAAGCCCTCAGAGTGACTATTTTTCCTCAGTTTGCTTTCATCTGACTAATATTTATCTAACTAATTTCTCTCACCTTTATCAGCCCATAGTCTCTCCCATTGTTAAGATTCTTCCACGCACATTGTTTCCAGTTTCTCTGAGAAGCCTGGGTACCCTGCTCGCCTTTTGCACCCTGATCTCCTTTGGACCCTTCAGGGCCTTGAGGTCCCATTTTACCGGGTGCTCCCACAGGTCCTTGATCTCCCTTGGCCCCGTCTTTTCCGTTGAGCCCAGGTACCCCAGGAACACCTGGTACGCCGCCACTGCTGGCTGTACAGCTCAAGGTCGGCTGAGACTGGGGCTTTGCCTGATGACGATAAGCGAATAATAGCATAATTTGACTTCACTTCAATGTGTGGTTGACGAGCTAAAAAAATGCTGCACAGTCCTCATACCATAGTCTCATTTTGGAGACACTTTTAAAGAAGGAATGTCTTGGCATCTTAAACAAGGTTCTCTTGGGGATTGATTTACCGATACAGTTTTGTTTTGAATGTTGCATTCACCCTTTGTATTTTTCTTGTTGTTGTATTCTTTAAGAAATTGCAGCGAACACTGTCTGCGCGAATGTAGTGCTAAACAAGCGAAGACTAAGCGAAGCGAGGAACGACGAGAGGTTAACAAGGGACTAATCAGACTGAGGTAATTAATATTAAGGAAAGAACGTTCGTTCGCGTAAATGCTAGGGTGCGTACCCAATCAAAAACTGCATCGATTTATTGAAAGTGCAATACTGTGAAGCTAACAACTTACCGACTGGTTGGCAGAAAACACCAAGTGCGGAATAATACACGAGACGAGGCAAATGATCAAGAAACTCATCTTTCGCTTGGTTTGCTTCAGTTCCACTTAGTAGTTGTCTGGAAGAATTCTGTCATAAAAGATTAAATACAAAAGCAATTAATTCCTCTTGAACAAAAATGTCGGCCAGGTTGGGAATGTGATCAATATAAAAGGTTGTAATTCGCGACCAGAAGCCGAAGTGAAGCCCTAATCACAATGCTGCAGAAAAATTCAACCAAGAGAGGAACGGATCCATTCAACTCTTTAAAGTGAATTGACCTGAAATAACCGCTTCTCGACTTATTTTCCGGCTTACCTTCCAAGATTTCTTGGATTGTTTAGTTTCAAACGTTTCAGGTAAAACGCGAAGAGTTTAAAGTAGTTTTAGCTCTGAACACATCATATGCATACAGTAATTCTTTTTACTGTTTACTGTTTCTCGTAAAAACTAGTTCACCTACCCTCACTTGATTCGTTCAACACATCAAATATTTGCTGCCCAGTTGAGCTGACAATACGGTAAATATTTGCACAGACGGATGAACTAAGGTTCGACATTTTTCCGTCTTATCTACCGGAGACCCCACCGGACATTACCACAAAATCCAAGAATTTGATTTTAGAAAATCTTTGTTCCTGCACGGTAGAAGTGTTTTGGCTTCTCCTACATAAGATTGCTTGTAAAAAGTAACACCTTTTGTGCGAGAAAACTGAAAGTCGTGGAAAACAAACTGCTTCTATCAAACTATAAATATTTGAAATTTCAATTTCAAATTCTCCTTTGATGTCGACATCATATTCTCTTAACTAATCTCCATATTTTTTTAGTCAGGGTTAGGAGAATTTGTTTAAATATCAGGACAATTTCTAGCTGGTGATCATTTGTTCAATTCTCATGACCTATAGGCCCAATAATAAGATTACAGTATGAGGAGAAAGACGATATTAATCAGTATCAAGGCACCAGGTTTATGAGCACCGTTATTTACAATTCCTTTTATTGTCAGTCAACAAATTCGCGTTGCTGTTGATTTTGTCTGCTGTCACCGTGTTAACTTCATTTAAATTCTATTTGAATTAATGAGTGAACTGTTGAGCAAGCGACAACCAAAACAAACTGATAAATTTTGAAATTTTGTTCCCACTGAAATTTATGAAATCCCGATAAGAATGAATCCTATCGCAAAACCTTCTGAGACAGTGAGAAATAAGTCGATTACCTGAGCCTGAAAAGCCAACAATCGCAACGATTCAATCTTTTTTAATATCGATTTTCACGCTTAGGTAATCTTGATGTTCTAAAGGCGGCGAAAAACGAGATACAAAAACCCTCAACATTGTTGCATTCCCAGTTGAACGAGTTGTTGCCCGTATTTCTACCGCGCACTCAGCTTGTCTCGCAACAAATTTCGGTGTTACAAGTTGAAAAAAATTGTTGCAAAAAGTAGAACTTGGTTCTACTTTGTGCAACATGTTGCTGCAACTTGCAACACTGAAATTTGTTGCGAGACAAGTTGAGCGCGCGGTAGAAATACGGGCAACCACTCCGTTCAACTGGCAATGCAACAATGTTGAGGGTTTTTGTATCTCGTATTTCGCCGCCTAAAGCAGACGATTCGAACACCATTCTTTATTTCGGGTTAAATCTTTGTCGCGCGTTTGTAAAAAGAAGCGAAATTGATAACAAGGGCACCATCCCAAACAGGAATGTCGTTTTTCCCCAGTTTCTGTTTTTTGTGCTCACACAATTTGACCTGTTCGTGCTTTAGCCACGGTATTTATGTAAAGAAACAGGAAAATTATGCAATTGTATTTTTTCACCTAAAGCTTTAATTTGTACTTCTTTAGGTGGCTTTAACAAGATCAAAGCCGAGGACACTTCCAAAAAGCAGTAAGGCAACTTAATTTAATTTTCAACTTGCACTAGTCTAACAGTTAAAGTAATATCAAATCAGAAGATTTCACTTTTGCCATCTTACGCATCAAAATGTTTGATTCCGTGTGAAATCTCCAGTCCTAGCTAAACACTCATACTTTCGCAACTTTTTGAAGGAGGGGCAGAGGGGATGCCGACTATGACAAGAAATTAACTCCTACAACATCATAGTCCTTTCATCCCAGTCATTTTTAGTTCCTCCTTATTCTCCATGGCCATACGGGTTAACACGATGGCCTCGTCCCGCGCGTTTTGCGCGCGTGACAGCAGTTCACATCGCGCACTGTTTTGCTGTCAGTGTAGTTCACGATCTAATTACTTGGTCGTCTGCAGGATTGCTTTTTCTCTATTTTTCAAGCTGGAAAATAACCTCCTCGACCGAGTTGGGTGATCAGGGTTTGAGGTTTTTTGTGATTATATTACACTGTAAAATTCAAAAGCTTTAGTAACATGTTATGACAACGAAATAATAATCTACTGATTCGTTTATTTCTAAAGTTTTCCATAAATATTTTCACCAAAAACCAGTGAGCCGAGCTTGCTTTCTAAAGGTGAGTTTTGATTCCATTTTATTGTTTAATTCGTGCTATTTTTGACTTATCAGTTCCCAAGATTGTAACATCTCTTTGAGCTTCTTTAAGTGGGATTGTTCTCTGGAGTTGACGGAAGCAAAATCACAGCGGATGCATATTTTAGGTTATAAAGTATTGCTTTTCTAGTAAGCATAAATCTCGTTTCAAAAAGGATAACAGGCCTGGTCTTCCAGCAAAGGCCCGCAAAATGTATCGTTTTGGCAATTTTCTATTGAACTGGTTAGGAAACTAAATACATCAGGAGTCACTTAGAAACAAAACTGAAACTTGAAAACTGATTTTAGGGTAACTGGGGAAGAGTGAAATATGGATTTCGTCCTAGGAGTGTTACAGCAAGGCGCCCAAATGTGTGACCACTTTTAATGTATTCACATTCTTTCGTGCAGATTTAATCCAATCAGAAGTCAACTGTAAGCTATCCACGGCTTTTGATTGGATTAAATCTGCACGAAAAAATGTGAATAAATTTAAACGTGGTCACACATTTGGGCGCCTTGCTGTAATTGAGGTCAAGTTAAATTGTTTTTGACCCTCTGCTGTACTTTCAAAACAATCAAAACAATCAATATATAATTGCTTTTATCAAAACCTTTTTTATTCGCTAGTTAGCATCAATCCCGATGTTTATTATACTAATATACCTCATCTTATTTACGTCAAGTTGTAAATAAACTTGTTGTTTTTATGTTAATCATAACAGCAGTGTAAACAAGCTTCTTCATTTTTTCTTGCTTTCAAGCTACTTCTGGGGTGGAGGGACCTCCTCGATCATGATACGGGTCACCGAGTTCCACCCGGTATAAGCATCAGATCCGGCTTTTTTCCCCGGGCAGTCGCCGACATTTATTCCCACTCGGACGGTTCCCTTGGGAATTCCCTGGCAGTAACCTCCAATCTGTGTTGTTCTGTGTATGTTGGTGTCTGTTTTGCCGTGGTTTACAGCAATGTGGGAAACACCATCAATGGCGAGTGGACCATTGCATTCGACACCATTGAAGGTGAAGAACCAGCGCTTACAGCAATCCAGGCAATAACCTATCCTGTAATCACCATTGTACTCCACCTTCAAAGCAGTTTCATAGGCCTTTTTAGTAAAAACACAGTCCTAAAGGGCAAAAAAGAAATTATGTAAAAAACAGTGACATTAAATACTATCTAACAACCGGTACGGTATAAATCCATTTTCTGAGTTCTTCTCCCTTAAAGGTGGTATGTTCTAATTGGTGAAACGGCTAAATGTTTTAGGCACTGGAAAAAGATTGTTGTTGTTACTGTTGTTATTGTTGTTGTTGTTGTTGTTGTTGTTGTTGTTGTTTAGACTTGGAACGTTTTATCATCGCCTGATCTTATATTTCAGATATAAAGTTTTTACTCTTCCCTGCCAAAGAAAACAACTGAACATTGTAACAAATTTACAGTCATGCAAATAAAGCTTGTTGTTGTGACCACCTCGTATGAGTCTAACAGCTAGCTTAGAAAGAACACCAAATTCTCTCACCTTTATCAGCCCATAGTCTCTCCCGTCATTAATATCCTTCCATGCACATTGTTTCCAGTTTCTTTGAGGAACCTGGGTACCCTGCTCGCCTTTTACACCCTGATCTCCTTTGGGCCCTTCAGGGCCTTGAGGTCCCATTTTACCGGGTGCTCCTACAGGCCCTTGATTTCCCTTGGCCCCATCTCTTCCGTGGAGCCCAGGCACCCCAGGGACACCTGGTACACCATTGGCTGGGCAAGTCAACGGGCTGGGAGCCTGGGTTTCAAAAGTAAGATAAACTCAAGTTAAAATTTACTTTTCTATTTATCTCCATAGATACATTTTGTTATTTTATTTTTCATTCCGTTCCAGTGTAAGCTTAATCAAACAGACACACAACAGAGATCATGAACTGAACTTCAAAATATTGCTTTTTGTCGGTATACAGTCCAAACTTTTTAATACGGACAACAAGAGGACAGGGAATACTGATAAAGTTTTCTCTCGGCTGTGATCGGTTGCATCTCCTTTACGTTTTTCTCTTTCTTGTCGTTATGTTCTAAAAGCAATAGCTGCGAACACTGACTGTGAAAAAGGTAATGTCAAACAAGCGATCTGGCCTCGATCTATTGTAAGACTGTAATTATTGCCTGGCTAAACTAGGATACAATGTTGTGAAAACATTGTTCTTTGTGATGTTTCCAAGCAAGGAAAATGTTTTCCTGCTTGGGTGGCTAAACGAGGCAACTATGTTTTAGGCACAAAGTGTCAAGCATAATGGGCGCCAAAAGTGTTGAGACAGTCAACACTTTTTGAGTACCTTGGACAAATTTTACCCCTCACCCCTTCAACATAACCCCCTCTCTCCGAAACAATGTTGTATTTGCTATCTGCAAGACTTGCCTCGTTTGAGTATAACATTGAAAAGGGGGGAGGGGGAGTGGTTCAGAAACGGCAGCAGATTAAAGGTGAAAAAACGGGAATTTTAAATTAGTATCAATTTCATCCAACTGTCTCAAGGACTTTTGACGCCCATTGTAGTCACCAATACATCCTTGGTGGCTAAACTGACGAGAATAAGGCATTTTCTTGTTTTCATTCCTAGTTGAGGCAGGCCCTTACAACTTACCGACTGGTTGGCAGAAAATGCAAAGTGAGGAATAGTACACGAGACGAGGAAAATGATCAACAAACTCATCTTTCAGTTGGTTTGGTTCAGTTCCACTTAGTAGTAGTTGTCTGAAAGAATTCTGTCATAAAAAGATAACAAAAGCAAAAGCAATTAATTCCGCTTAAACAGAAATGTCGGTCGGATTGGGGATGTGATCAATATCATGAAACTAATGTAATTTGCGACAAGAAGTGAAAACCCTAATCGCAATTACTGCAGAAAAATTCAACCAAGAGAGCAACGGATTGATTCACCTCTTAATTAAATAGTTAATTTACCTCAAACAATTGCTTCTTGAATTATTGTCCGGCGTTCTTTCCAAGTTTTCTTGGATTTGTTCTGTTTCAAACGTTACAGAGTATAAACGCTTAACCCTGACCAAGGCTCTACAATAACTTTTTAAAGTGTTTACTGCTTCGCGTAAAACTAGTTCACTCATGCACGCTCACTCTGATTCGTTCAACACATCAAATATTCGCTGCCCAGTTGAGTAGTCGAAGCGATTAATATTTGCTTGGTATCACAGACGAATGAACAAAGGTTCAACATTTTCAACCTTATCTACCGGGCATCTCTACAACACGCACATTTGAATTTAGAACATCTGAGTTGCTCCGACATGGTAAACTGTTTTGGCTTCTCCTACATAAGTTTGCGTATATAAACGTAAGACCTTTTATCTTGAGAAAAAAATATATACAAGATATCTTCATGATCGCAAAGCCTTTTGAGACGTGCAGTGAATCGACTACCTGTGAGCCAGATAACACTGATAACACGAGAAAAAAACGCCGGAATTGAACACTTAAAAGTCGATTTTCGCGCTAGTTCCATTATGAACTATCAGATAATGGAACGTGGGGGCTAAGACTGGTCCAATTATACTCGGCAGGTTTTCATATTTGGAGAAACTTTTTTTCCGTTCAAGCTACTTTTTGTTTTCTGAGCAGTTCCTAGACCGAAGATTTCCGAAGATTCTCCCATTGTTGTTCGAAGACCAAACGAACCGGCGTTTCCGATCATTTTCGAACTTTTCCGAAAATAAAGGAAGTTTCGAAGATGTTTAAACTAACTCACGAGAAGGAATATCCTGACAAACCAATTTTACGCAGCGCTCAAGAGAGTTTCGGCACCAAATTTTCGTTTGGGGGGGGGGGGGGCTGTAGCCCCCTTGCTTCGCCGCCTATGTAAAGTGCAGCGATGAGAGAATGTACTTTTGCACAGATGTCTTGAACATTTAGGTTTAAATCTTTACCGTACGTTTGTTGTAAAGAAAACCTAAAGAAGCTTAACTAATAACAGGGCCTTTAACGAGGAATGTCGTGTTTCTCTTTTTAACTGGGCGGTTAGTCCAGTTCATAGATTCGGTAGCTCATTATACAATTTATACCTCATTCTCCCTGCTGTTTCGTTAATGAGGTTTTGTTGTTGGCGTATATTTTGAAGGAAAAGGAGAGACGTCATGTTATGTTGTGTAGATTTAGGAGGAACGCTAGGAATGAGTTGGATGACAGGGGAGGAAGCAGATAAATGCGAAGTTTTCGGGACGAAAAGATTGAAAAAGTTGTGCCAAAAACGCCATTTTGAATAATAGCGGACATATTTGACCGGTGGAGACTAGAGGGATCGTGGACTCTGGGGACGAGAATGGCGAGTCGCAGCCTGAATGTGCGTTTGGAATCCAAATGAACCGAAAAGGAATTTTGTAAGGATGACAGGAAGAATTTCTTGTGAGAGGAGGTTGAATTAGGCTGTGCACTGAAGGCAGACGGTGATGAGAGACGAGTTCAGGTATGACATGTGTTTATAATAGAATGTAGTTTGCGCGTTCCTATGTTTATTGACCTTTATTGCCAGCTTTCGCTTTGATTTTGGACCGGCGATCCGATTAAAAAAACTTGAACTGTTTAGTGAAGTAAGAATACTCAAAGCAATGGTCGTCGGGTTATTGTTTTTGGTTCTTTAAGAGCATTTTATCGGCATTGCATTATGTATATTTTTGGAAGAAATGCGTGGTTTACGTTTTTGGCTGTGTTTGCTAGATCTGGTTTTGTTTGGCCAGAAAATTACTGAAATATTAGCTTAACATATTTCTTTTACCCTTTGTTCGCTTTTTGGAGGCAAAGTTATTTTGGCTACACTGAAGGTGATATAAAGATAAAGAGGGTTAATTGTTACTGCTAATTGTTACTATTGAATATATATATATATTGGTCATACACCGATACAAGCAATTTGTTCTTTAAAAAGAAAAAAAAAATGGCGGTTTGCTGCTGTGTGAGAGTTTTAGGGCCAGTGTTAACATGATTAATGAATGACTCATTCCGGAACAAGTTAATCCCATCCCGATATTCACTCTATCTGTTTACATGATACCAAGACAAAAGTCAAGTCATTCTCGAATGAGTTCATTCCGGTTTTTAAATGAATTTGATTCCGAGATGAAACCGCATCTTGTGAAACCACATACAGAGGTCACAGTTTGAACTCAGAGCAAAAAAATGTAAATTATAGCGTTTACTGTTTAGCCCGAAGAAGCAGCCCTATGGTCAAATTGCTTGTTAAAATTGCAGATATAGCCATCATGAGCATTAAAAATAACATGTTTGCGCAAAACATGCGCCATCTTGTTTTGATCTTGAGTGAAAACTACGCACGTGAAAACGACTTTGGTTGAGCTGGTCGATTATGTCATGTGGAATGTATGCAGTCAACGAACTTCATTGTGAACTTGTTCCGAAATATAAGTCATTCTGGAACTATATGTAAACAGGCCCTCATGTGCAAGCAGCAAGGCGTGTGAGGCATGGCAGCGAGGTATAATTATGAGGCAAAAATCCCTACTCCAAATGAAAAGGTTTAAATCGGAGTGCTATATTTAAGCTAACTGATCTGCCCGGGGGGGGGGTACTCAACAAAGTTTTGTACGGGGAGGCTCCGCCCCGAGCTCCTACCCCTTACCCTTTTATATACCATTTTGCCAGAAATTGTACCACTTTCGTATACCTTTTTATGAAAAAAGGTACCCCTTTCATATACCTGAAAGTCATGGCATAGACTTAAAACACAACGTTTTCTTTTCATTTTCAAGTAGCGCTTCATAAACTGAAATTATACAGCCATAAATTGCATCTGCTCGAAATATTTTTATTAAAAGGCCCTTTCAAAGACCTTAATGACTGATTTCCATACCCTTTCGTATACCTAAACTTGTGAAATCCCTACTCTTTCATATACCTGAAGCCTGAAAAAGGTACCCCTTTCGGGGCGGAGCCTCCCCGTATAGGCCATTATAGGGAGTACCCCCCCGGGCTGATCTGCTATTTAGCTGGCTTACATACATACATACATACATACATACATACATACATACTTTATTTGAAAACAAAGGTCTATAATGATGGCAGCCTAGGGCTGATGTGGACCTTTAAAACTTAATTACAGATAAAAAATAGAAAATAACTTATACAGATTCTTTATATTCTTTTAAAATTTCATGACATTACTAAAAATATACATAACATGATTATTTAAAAATTACCTAGAATACAAATACACATGCATAATAAAATTAAAAATATAATATAGAGTTTAAAAATACACAAAATCTTCTAAGTTTTTATTATTGTTAGTACATGTTCCTTTAATAAAACTTACATTGTCTATCGCTTTACATTTCTTTATGGCAGCTTTAAATTGATTTATACAGGCCTTCTGATAGGGTGCGGCAAAAAAACAGAAATTATGCGGCATTTTTAGGGCAGATTATGCGGCAAGAAAGTACTATTATGCGGCAAATTATGCGATTTTATCTGAGCGATTTTAAGCTTGTTTTACAAGGTTTCAGGAGATGAAATTCCATTTTATGCATTTCAAAAAATAATGAGAGCATAAAGGAAGGATAAATATCTGAATTAGAATGAAATAGATTATTTTCACCTCATTTGCGTTTATTCCAAGGTCAAATTGCTTTCCGTGTACACTACATGACGTAGTAGAACGTTGAAGACTTTTGGTGACATAATATATGAAGTGTGACAAGATACCGCTGACTGAATTAATGAAGGCGCATGTGTTTACGTACGGTGTCGAACGATCGAACAATCTACGATGTTTTTTTACTTCATGGAAGGATTTAAACATTCTGAATTCAGCCATTTTACCTTGTAAACTTCAGTACATTATAGGAAAGCAAAGATAGAAAGCAAATTTATTTGTGTGAATGTTGTTATGGCTAAGTTGAAACTGAAAAAGGAAGTTGCCCGCTCGAAGTAATGTTGCTCGTTTGGAAACCACATTAGAGGTTTTTCAAGGTTTTTTGACAGGTAAACCACCTTGAAACAACGTTGAAATTGTCTTAGATCTTAGTGATAGCGAGTATTTCCTTTATCTTTGCTCAAATTGTGTGATTTTGTACGAATTATGCGATTTTTGATGAATTATGCGAAAAGTTGCGATTTGAGGTCAATTATGCGAAATCGCAACATCGCATAATATCAGAAGCCCTGTTTATATTTACAGGTTTTCTGATATTTTCATTTAGACTGTTCCAGACTACTGGCCCTCTAAAAATTAAAGATTGTTTGCCAAATTCAGTGTTCATTTGTCTCATTCTAAGCGAATTTCCCCTCCTGCTTGATTTGGTAACCTCAAAGTAAGAAGATAGTCTGTGTTCCATAGTTACCACTTTAAACATTTCTAGTGCCACCTTCTTCTTATACATATAGGCCAGGTTATGCCATTTAACACGTTTTAGAACTTGGTGATCATCATAGGTGGTGGGAACATCATGTATCTGCCGAGCAGCTTTTATATGCAGGTTTTCAATTTCATCAAAAAGGGCATGTGAACAACTACCCCAAACTGATATGCAGTACGTTACATTTGGCAGAATCATTTTGAAATAAATATCCTCTAATTGGTTTACCGGGAGGTACTTCATCCTTTTTAGCATCTTAAGTTGGGCGGAAAAGGATTTCGAAAGCTTCTTAATATGACTATCCCAGGTGAGTCTATTATCAATTAATACACCTAGTGATTTAGCAACATCAATGAAGTCAAGCGTGAGATTTCCACACCTCACTTGCTGAAGAGGACCAATGAATTTCTTTCTGGTAATAATCATGGTCTCGCATTTCCCTGTATGTATTGTAAGCTTGTTCATACTGCACCAGTGAACGATTTCTTTAAGTAGGATGTTAAGTAGTTGAATGACTTGATCTACTGAGTTTCCGATAACAAAAACTGTTGTGTCGTCAGCGTAAAGGTGCAGTTCTCCATTTGAAATGCTCTCTGCAAAGTCATTTACGTAGATTGAAAAAAGCCGTGGACCTAGTAAGGACCCTTGTGGGACTCCATGTGATACAAGGTTTAATTGGGATTTTACCCCATTTAGTTCAACAAATTGTTTGCGATTATCCAGGTAGCTAACTAACCACCTTAGCCGATTTCCATAAATGCCGCAAGCTTGCATTTTATAAAAGAGGATATCATACTAGAATGGATCGCACATCTTGCTGCCTCGCACTTTTGTGACGACCTGCTGTATGACCCCTTAAAATAGACTGTCTTTACTAACCCGGTGGAAGTCGTCGTTCAAAATATGGGTATCACAGAACTGTAAATTGTAGATCACTACAGCAAGGTTTTTTGGTGTTGTGTTCATGTGTATACATAGTACTCGTGTGTGGAAAAATTCACTGCATTTAGTGGGTTTCTTGTTTAGTGTTGTTTTGTTTGTATGCACTGTGACCAGTGATTTTTTTCCTCCCTTCCCCTCAGGCATTAGCAGGCCATTCACTTGTTATGCAAGAGAAAGAAAGTAAAATCTCAGGTACCTAGGAGAAAAGTGAGTGGGGGGACCCCCCTGCCTCTTATGTTCTCCCACCATGGAACTCCTTTGTAAAATACTTATACCAATCAAGTGTAAAGGTGGATGACGATAACTTGCAGGACTGTCATTAAGTTTTTATGCAGCCAAACATTGAAGTTATCACCCGTAGCATTTCATTCTGAATGCAACTTGTAAAGTAACACCAATCAAAATGTTTACCTGTAACATTGAGTGAGCTCATGATCAGCTGTAACAGGTGTTACGGGTTACAGCCCTTAATGACAGCCCTGGATAAGGGATGATAACATTGTTGGTAGCTGGGAAATGAATTCTTTATCTTACCTTCTCAATTGTGGTGCTTTCAAGATATTTACTATACTTAATTGTTTGTTTTTTTAAAGGTGTTATTTGGACTTGTGAAAATTTAAAAAGAATATTTGACACGTGAACTCACGTAAAAATGCAAGGTGAGATTGTGTGAGTCCTTCTTGGGTTGCTGTATGTTCATCCCACGTGGGATGCTGCCTAAAGGATTCTAAAATGACCTGGGTGGGGTGTCACCTAGGATCCTGCTAATTACTCCAGGTGGGATCCCACTCGAGATACCTGCTGCTAATTCCACATGGAATTTTAACTGTGCATTGATCCCAGGGGGGATCCCACCTGGGATCCTAACTAGTTCTAGGCAGGATCTCAGCTGGAATCCCATCTAATTCTAGGTCTCTATGCATATTATCTGAAGTGGTAATTCCACATGATTAGGCAAAAAAGATATATTAATTAGCTGTCTTAGATAACAACAGAATCAATACACTGTAGTGTTGTCATTTGAGTTTGATATATTCAATGTAGTCATCTCATTCATCATAAATACATTGTAATTCCATTCATGTGGCCACCAATGAGCCACAAGTTGACAATATTAAAGCTGGGTGTTCTTTAAACAAGAAAATGACTGGTACTGAGCATTTGCTCAGGTCAACTTGAAGGGGCTTTATAATTTTTATAGGTAGGTGATTGTATTTATGGGGTGGTGGTAATGGACTTGGCCCATTATTATTGTTTTTTGATTAAGTAAAATTACTGAAAAGTTTTTTCAATAACTCAATTTTGTTTTTGTTTATTTAAGGAGTTATAATAGTTTCAACAACTGATGAGAACAAAGTGGTGCAAGGAACACTGCTGCTATCATCTGCATACCTAAATCTGGAAAGGCTGTATTAGCTCACATGAAGGGAGAAAAAGGTTGCTTTTTATGTGAAGATAAAGGCGATGGGTTGGCAATGGCTTACAGAGATTTTGGCTTTACAGCACAGGCATGTTGCTCCACATGATACCCATGGAAAAGTTGTTATCCGGAACGTTATTTAAAATGGAGGACAGGTACGGCCTCGTACCCAGATGCCTCTCTTGTTCTCGTTTTGTCGGAGAAAGAAAATCGAGGCGCCAGAGGAGGAGGCAGGAACAGGTAAGTGTTACTAGCAGTTATTGTATGCTGTTACTAACCAGTTAATTATTTTCAATACAAGTTTTTTAACTTTTTCATGTATCCAACACTTATTAATTAACATGATATATCTTCTTCTGTCAATCATATGGAGGTGATATCCTGAAGGTAGAGATGAAATGGAAGTGAAGTTCACCATTAGTTAGTCCGTCTGATCAAAACCAGTGAAGTTGATAATGACATGCCTTGACCACCTTATAAATAATTATACTGAATTTTATTTTTTTTATTGAGGTCAATGGGATAAATGGTGCTTCTGTGTCTTTGCTGTTTAAATAATTTGACCTTGTGGTGTGTTAACTACAATTGTCAAGGTCATTAAAAATTTTAATTATTGAATATCAAGATAATAAATCATTAAAATGATTTATAAACTTTATATTCAAGCTTCAGAATACAGAAATTAGCCTCTCTGCTAGTATTGAAAGGTGTCTTAGTTAATTACTTGCTTCACTACAGTATGCAAATCACAGCTATCACAATTCTTGTGAGTGAGCAGATAACAACAAAACAGCTAATAATGATTAATAAATGCATTTATATGGCAGATTTTCCATATTATGTAAATTATGTTCAAATAAGCCGATGAACTGTTGGACAATTTCTACAGATTGACGGCAGTACTTTATGGTTAGATATGAATTGGTTGATGCTTTGGCATACACTTTTCATGTCAGTGCACCTGCATAACTCATAAGTGCACAGCTAATAGTATTTCCGAAATGATTCGATTTAGCACCCGGGGGGCTTATTTACTTTTGGCACCTCATGGAAGGGCGCTTATTGAGACACGGCAGTTATTTAATTTTTTGAGAAAAAAACCAAACGTTCAAAACAAAACTTAAATATATATTGAAATAACTAACAATAACAGAAACTGTCAGTAACAAATTGTTGAAAGTTCAGTTACTTTTAAAAGAGTTGTTTATTTTAGCAGTAAATATATACATGTTCGGTCCGGTGAATGTTCGTGAGTTTATCTATTCGACATTGATGACATTTTCGTCCCCAGAGGCCGCAATCCTTTTGGGAAGGAGAATGCATCGATGACTTCAATAGGGGTGGTTATCCACAATAGGGGGGGGGGGGGGGGTTATTAGAATAGAGGCTCATAACAATGGGGCACTTATTAGAATAGAGGCTCTTATTGGAATAGGGGCGCTTATTGACAAAAACACATTCGAAGGGGGGCGCTTATTCGGAAGGGGGCGCTTATTGGAAGGAGGGCGCTTAATCGAATCATTACAGTAACCAATATTGTTTGGCTTTTTCACTGCCACTAGAAGTGTGGAACTAAACTAATACACCAAAATGTTGCATAGAGAAAGTGCTTTACTCATTCTATTATTTAGCAGTATATCAGCGTGAACTGTTGCCTTTTTGCCCGGTCACATGTGCCGAATTTAATTGCAAGGCTGTTTTATGTTATAATTTATTTCTTAATTGTGTTTACAGAAAATGTCAATACTTCCTCCACAGAAGGGATTGGGAATTCCTGGTGATGGGAGGGGTCTCAAAGGCCAAAACGGTAAGGAAAGGTATGAAGCTAAATTGGATTTCCGGAGGGTTCCCTCAGGTTGGGGGTGGGGGGGTGGTCTTAGGAAAAATTCTTTCTGTGAGGGAGTTATGGATCATTTTTCTTCAGTTAAGCAAAATATTATTTTCTGATAGAAAAAAAATAGGGCGTCAGATGTCAATATTTTTAACTGCTGGAAACAATATGATGATCAACTTGAAGCAAAAAGCGATAACGATTTTTTGAATTCTTTGTTAGACCATGTGTAGGGGTGGGAAAGGTGGGGTGTAAACTCCGTTGAAGGGTGCGTTCTAAAGTAATTGGCCCTTTGAGAACTAGAGATGCACAGTGTCCCTTTCCCATGCCCAAAGATCACTTGGTTTCCTGTTGTCTCTGGTGGGGTAATAGAAGGGATTTTTTTGTCTAAATCATGAATTATCAATAACAAACATCGGGGATGATGTGGTCCAACTTCTACAACAATAAAATAAAGAATTTTTGATTTTGTATCTTTTTTTCTCACTTAATGATTAATAATAATGTTACAAAAAATTCTTTTAACATAGAAAAGTGGAAAACAGACGTTATAGTAAAAAAAACGTTCGGTTTTTATTTGTACATATTATAGCCTTTTAACTTTTTTTAAAAAAAAATTATGTCTTAGCGAACATTATATCGATAAATTTGTATAAGTAATGGTGGGTACTTGCAGTAATTCTATAAAGTTAGCCTTTTAAAATAGTAAGCTAAAAGGATTAGGCTCGAGATGGGATTTAAAGTTGGAACCTGGTCTTACCAATGCAGTGCTGTATGATGCTTTTAGATACCACTGAACCAACATTGATAATTTTGCATGCCTTGATAATTTTGATAATGGTAGAGCATCAGAGTAATATCGAAAAGTTTCAGGTACATGTATGAAGCTAATGTCAAGTGCGATTTTTGTTGTAGGTTTGTTTGGAATCTTATGTTAAGCCGCTTCAGACTTGAAATTGATAAAGCTCTTTGGTAGTGATTGCTGACTGAGAAGGCTATAGGCTAACGGAGTTTCTCATTCCTAAAATCTGCAATTTGAATTAAGTTATGCACAAAGCTGTGGTATAAAAAGACAGTAAACGCCAAGGAAAATACATTTTTGCACCGTGTTTTCCAGCATGATAAATAGATCAAGTTATGTTGATTTGGACTCGAAGTTATTGATATTTTTGTTACTATGGGGGCCACCCATGGAGGGGAGGGGGACAGCACACTGTGTTGTTTCGAACAAAATTTTTCTTGTTGTGTGTGGAAGCATTTCATCTGTTCGCTAAAATCTGCTTTTGTTCACGTGTTGCCAGTTATGTCACATAACTGGCAACAAACAAGAGGAAAAGTATTCCTCTTGTTTGTATATCCCCAAAGGCTATTTCGATTAAAGGCAAACGTCAGTTTACCATTTTTAACCAAGCCAAAGTTGCAAAGTGCCCAGCCGTCGCGACTGACAAATACAGCATTTCCTCCGCGAAAATAAAAAAAAATTCTTGAACTGAAAGACGTTTGCATTCTTCCATGATATGTTCGAACAACAATGCCCAGGATAAACCTTCTACTCATACTAACTTCATGCAAAAAAGTCGATATCTCGAAGAGATCTTTGATTTATTTCAAAATTTAACTTCCCTAAAGGTAAACAACCAACTGGCAAAGTTTGGTTGGAAATCTATGAGCAGTTCTATTTCAAGGGAATTACCTTAAGGTCTCTATTCAGAATTCTTGCAATACATAGTTCCGTTGTGAAGGCCTTACTTACAATTTTAGTGGCATTTTGTGGAAGTGCCGGGAGTAGACGAATGGTGCCACCACCACAGATAGCGCATCCAATTTTTTAATAAGCGCCACACTCGCGATCCAATAAGCGCTGCATTTGAGGCGCAAAAAAATATAATAAACAGCGCCGCGCTTATTCGAATAAATACCGTAACCTGATGATAGTACTAGTGGCTACGTGCATATCAATCAGGATGTGAAAGGTATGGGAAGCTTTGTGGTAAATTGACAATTTCTTGGGAACTTAATATTAGATGCACCAGTGTATGCAACAGTATCAACGCATACCGAAAAATCAGGGTTATAAGTGCTCCTGCTTATAATCGTGTCTAGTTATAAGCTCATCTACATGGAAACAAAAAAACATCCGGGTAATAAGCCCCCTCCCCCCGTATGGTAGATGACAGTAAATGTTGCTTTACAGTACACACTCTTTTATCGGACACATATATGGACAGGTGCTTTGTTGCGCATTTTATTTGATTTTTGATTTTTGTGTTGGTCCCCTTTTTTATTCTATTTTACTGTACCTTTTATTGGGATTACACGCCTCCCATGCCTCACTGCCTCGCCTCGCATACCCCGCTGCCTCACATATTTGGAATACTCTAACGCAGTTATCCTTCAACAACACCATTCCATTCCTTAACTCTAGGTCTCTATATCTGCAACATAATTCTCAGACACTTAACTATTGTTAACAAAATCAATTTGCTATCCAGTCCTTGATAACCAAAATATTAAATGTCAGCCGGTTTCATCTTAAAGAAATTTACTAGCCTCCTACAAACTCAACTTATCTTCTTATCTTCGTTCTAAAACTTAAAAGGATCTTTCTCTCATTTTATTCAGTTGCAGAGCAAGAAAATACATGGTTCACAACAAGTCAAGTACACAAGAATTAAAGGCAACAACTAACGAAATGGATCCACAAGAAAGAACCATCTCACAATTATCAAGGAGGATTATAGTTCAAACAAAACCCATGGATTCTGACTCAACTTTATCAGCTGATCTGACGTTTCACCTCTACAGAGTAATGCATCACACTCGCGAAGCAACTAAAATATAAAACAAAGTAAACAAAAAGCCAAAGAACAAACTGCCGTGTAGTTATTAATACTTCACATCTGTAGAGGAATTACACTTCTTGCTTCAGTCCATTTGCCTTCTGCTTTAAAATAAAAATGTTCTTAATCGACACACAAACTATACGCAATCCCGTACTTCTGTTTCAGGGATAAAAGTCTTCAGTTTGTAAATTCTGCAACTCACTTGAAGTTAACTAGAGCCATGTGATTTGTCTAACAATGTCACGGCCCAAACGTCACTCGACTTACATAATGAAATACACTTTTAGTCCATGAGCCAAGACCCCAAAAATTGATTTTCGTAGCACCCCCCTTAATACCTAGTAAAATTGGTATCAAATTAAAGCTTAAGGACTAAATTTTTTAAAAGTACTTGTTACCAGGATGGTAACTGGTGCATAAGGGAGATAGGGCAAGGTTCTTTCGAGGGGGTGGTAGGGATGCTTTTCACTTTCAAAATACAACTGATGCAAAAACTCTGCTACAACTCACTAAATTCTCGCCCAAAAATGATTAAATCTTTTACAAATATGCTTTAAATTAGTATTTTGTCATATTTCACACTTTTCATGATTCTGTAACCAGCCTTTTGCACCCGTTGCCATGGAAACCATGAATATATCTAATTGCAACTGTATTTTATTAATAACAAATTCTGTTTCCCATGATTACAACACAGTTATTACGAAAAAAAATGTTTTGTTGTTTTCTCCTTGTAATTGCATTT
Organism: Oculina patagonica; assembly: GCF_052425735.1. Taxonomy (NCBI): domain Eukaryota; kingdom Metazoa; phylum Cnidaria; class Anthozoa; order Scleractinia; family Oculinidae; genus Oculina; species Oculina patagonica. Next base: position 23,617,279 of record NC_135761.1, read on the forward strand.
GTTTGTTTGTACAACAATGTCAAAACGTTTTTCCATCATGCATTTAGTAAGCACAAGGCAGGGTCCTCGATCTTTGAAATTTGATGAACTCACCCAAGGTAAGGTACAACTAAGGTTACACTAAAGCTAGAGAAGCAAAAAAAATCTTTCAAAATACGTTAAGCTGAGTCTCTAAATAACTGCGTGTTACTCTGTTATTCAGCAATACATTTTCTCGATAACTATTCTTGGCATCACTTAATGTTGAAAAAAATAAAAGATATTCCAACAAACATATTTGAAATTTCAGTATTTTACAACAACAAGAAATAGACAACACCGATATTTGTCTGAAAAAGGATTTAACTACATGCCAAAGTTTGTTTTAGCCATGCCCTGAGTCCAGTGCTTAACTACTCGTCTTCATCCTCGTCGTTGTCATCAACATCGTCATCTCCATCTTTAAGGTCTGTTGCACTGTTCACGCAGTCGTCAGAGCAAGTACAAGCGTCTGTGCAAGGCAAGCCATTACCGACACATGAACATCGCCTTGTTTGGCAATTGCCGCGGCACCCACAGCAAACTAATTCCATCACAGCCTGAGGAGCTGGCGCCAGGTCTGTCCAAACGACCTCAAGGCGTCCTTCTTTCAGTTGCCATCCATGATTTACCGGTTCTTGTTCAATTCTTGGCTGTAATGCTCTCTTCCACAGAAAAGCTTGGTAGTTAGCTCGCTTTAGGTGGTAGTGGAGAGCAGCGCTTGTTGGCGGGAGTTGGTGAGATTTAAAGCATTTTAGTGTCTGTAAAAATTTTTTAAGATTTTTTATTTTTTTCCTTTTTTTAAAATAAACCCTTGGACATACCCCCTCTAAAAAAATCCCCTCGGGGGAACTGGGTTTTTTTTTTTTTTGTAAAAAAAAAAAGGATTTTAAAATTGCACGTTTTTTCCTTTGCAGAACATTTTGTAACGTAGGTCATTGACCAGCTTGCAGAGTTTATCGTTGTATAACCTGCAAACCACCTCTTCTAATCTGGTGATGCTGTGTGCGCTCAGGGGAAGGCTCTCTCCAAGGACTCCAACACTGTCGCTTATGACTTGGTTATCTCTTACCATTTCAAACGCCTTTTTCTTGCCCCTGCCTGAAAATGAACTCACAGCGTCACACCCTGTTAACGCATGCAAACTAGGGAGGACTCGGCATACCCTGGGGCCCAGCTTCTCACACAGTTGGGGAACGCTTATTAAGCGTGATCTGTTTCTTGTTCCACTTATCAAAGTTAGTGCAGCAGGAATGGCTGATTGGTGGTGGCACGCCAGCACTTCTACATCTGTATCCGAGGAGACTATAGCGACCCTTTGATGTTCATGTGAAGACGCGTGGGACGCATGGAGAAACATCCGTGTATCAGCTTCCTCTTGGTCAGTATACAGATCTGTTTCGTCAGTCGCTGTCATACGTCCATCTATTACTACAAGCTTGGTGCAGTGGTTGCCATGGGTAACATACATTATACGGCTGTCGATCCTTTCAGCATATTCTTGCTTCGACCACTCCTGAGAAAGGAACTCCAGAAGACGCACTTTGTTGCTACCACATGACAAATACTTCTTCCACTGGCGTGGACAGAACTGATTGGAGCTAGTAATGGCGACGGCTAGTTGACCGTTATTGCTCCTTCTTTCCCTCTCTATGTTCTTGATAGAGATGTCTGGGTATTGATCTCCCACAAAGTCCACTCTTCTTGCTTGCCCTGCCTGCGTCAGTATTCTCTTGAAAATCAAAACTGCCAAGTCGGAGAATCTCTCTGGTATCTTCTTCAACGTTTGAAGCATTGCCATTGCGTCGATGATGACTGCAGTTGTTTGAGCTGGCAATCGCTGAAGACACTCAACCCCATCCTCTAGAAGTTTAGGTAGAGCCGCTTTGTCGGTTTTCACCAGCGCGCCATCAAACAGTGCCAGCGACCATGGAAGTGGGCCCAGCTCGTGGACTAGCAACTGTCGGAGATCCATTTGCCTGCTTTGGCCAATAACAAGTAATCGTGCAAAAAGATTTCTGTCTGTTCTTAGAATGACAGCCTTTCCTTCCTTTGACACGGTCGTCTTCTTTTGAAGATCACGGAACGTGCCAAGCTTTAACTTGGATAGTGGGTCAAAGAAACCCACAGAATCATTCACCAGTCTGTCCTCAACAAACGCTGTGAGAGCTTCTCTTCCTTTTTCTTTGGCGGCAAGTAAATCTGACTTGATGGTTTCTGTTACGACACAACCAGAACTAATACTGGCGAGTTCATCTGATTGTTCAAACGGATCCGTCCAATTGCTGACATCCTCCATTACCTTCCTTACATCTTCATCATCGCGCTTCATTCGAGAATTCCCAGCTTCCTTGTGAAGACGATCATCGTCTTTCTTGCCAGTCATCATACGACACTTGTCAACAAAACGGGCACGAGAATGCGCAGTCAAGAGCCATCGCTGTACCGAATTCTTTTTCAGGCTGAAGCCAACGATGCCACCGTTTGTTTTTGTACTTCTGTTTAACGTCTGTTCTATGGTCTGGTCAACTGGCAGTTGAGAAAATCCATGTTCAGTGTTCCTCTGTACGCCAAAATCTCCATTCTCTAACATCATATGAGCTTCAGGGTGGGTCTCCGAGAGCTGAATCATGTGTATCAGGTAAACAGGTAGGTAACGAGCATAATTCACGTGGTCGTAGGCGAAATACCATGGCAGCATTTCCCTGATGCACTCAAGATGGAGCGGCCAGTTGCCTTCTCTAGTTGCTCTAATAAATGTCAGCAGCAACGAGACCATTTCAAGGTACGAACTCCAGAACACTTTTAGGGGACCATTGTCTTCCTCTCCATATAACTTGAAAAGATTAAGAATCTTGATGAAGTCTGCCATCGCAAGAAGCCTATTAAATTTCTCAACGGAAAAGTCTTTTCTGATATCTACTATGGCATTTGCGAGTTGTAAGTAGATGGTTGGGTGACCGTTGTCCTGTAGCCACGACTTGAATCCTTTCCACTGTAGCCGCTGTAGTGCTTCAAATACAATCTAAAATGAGAAACAGACAATTCCAAATTTACTTGAGTGCCATATTACATGTTGCAAAATGTTTTAAAAATGTCTGACAAACACCAGGATGCAGCGCACAAAATTTACTCTCTTATTTTTTCGTCTTAGTGGCGGAACAGCAAGCTTTTGTCGGTTATGGGGCCATATCACTTTCGAGTCCTGAGCAAGAAAAAGTGAAATAAGATTTGCTAAGTAGCGCACCTCACTTATTAACAACTAACCTTATGCGTACGTATTGCGCGATTGTAGTGGCGGCCTTCTAGCACCGCCGAGACAGATCCTGATCCAACAATTCCACTTTCCGTCAGGATGTCTCCAAGACCTGCGTCTCCAAATCGCTTACCGATCGCCGCCAAGAAAGAGCAAATTGTGTGAAAAGAGCCCATCCTAACAACGATGCGCTGAAATGTTTCTTGGTTTTGCCAGATGACTTCAAGAGCTTTAGCGTAAATAGCCTGATCAAGGACAATGATAACATTTTGCTGGCCAAGCTGATCAGCAATTCGCAATGATCTCTGAAGAAGATCGTACACTGTTGGCATCTCAGTAGGGCTTGCATCAATAACTTGGCAATAGCCTATGGAACTTTCACGAGGAACATCTTTCTGCTTGAGTTTAATGTTGAAACCTGTCCATGCTGGGATCACTTGGCTTTGATCACTGGCTAATGTGAAGATACTGTCATCAATGGGTTGTCGGCACAACATCCATCCAAAGTCGATTGATCTTGCATATGCACGAGTATCGGGATTAGTCGTGATCACTTCTTGCACACCAATGTGATATTGACTGGGGCCTTGTCGGGGACCGGAGTGGAAGGGCAGTACATCTGTAGGGATGTATGTCAAGGTGCGACTCCGCTTAGGACGAGACTCGTTGGCAGCCATTTCAGTGGGTGGCACGCAAGTAAGGGGCTTTCTCTGGATCACTATTCCATTCGTGCAATGGGTAGTCCCCTGCCCTAAAGAAAGAGTCCATGATTTAAAAACAAACAAAGAAACAGATACATGTAGTGTAGTTATGTGTGTACTGTTTAAACCATTTTTATATTGTAGAAAGGTATCTGTAATATATATAGGTATACTGGTAAAATAAGTGAACTTTATGTTGAGAGAAACAATTTCAACTGAAAATAAAAAAGCTGTATGGGGGGGGAGAAATTCTCGGGCAAAACATTAAAGCGTACCTGATAATGTCTCTTCTAGCAGGTCATTGTTATCCCAGCAAAACACCGCGGGCACCCCTATACTGCATGAACTAGGTACCACGATCCCATCCTGTTCCTTTTCTATCTCCTTTTCAGCCAGTGCAGTCTCAAGTTCCTCGATTTGGGAGTAGGAAAGGGCATGACCAAACCTGTTCAGTATTGTTACAAGTTCAGCATTACCCGTTAGGCTTTTGACAGTTAAAGGTAAAGTAACATGTTTAGGCGTCTTGATACGACCGCGACTTACACAATGAATCAGATCTTGTGCCAGTGAAAGGACTATTCGGTGAACGTCTGCTGAGACACCACACACTCTCTTGTTACAATATTCAATATCGGAAGAGCAAATCCAGGCTAACATATTGTACAACATATCAGGTACTATAGTGTCACTGCAGTCTAGATCAACTTCAGTGGGTGGCCATGACATAACTGGTTTCATTTCCGTCAACAAACTCCGAATCATCTTAGCTGCATGATGGACGTGAAGATACTTTTCATTTTCTTTGGCTTCTGGAGGAACTTCCTCTGTCCCATCCTCATCTTTCCATTGCTCGCCACTCGTATTTACAATGGTTTCTACGACTTCTCCAGTAGTCACGTGGGAACTGTAAACTATCTCTGCTTGGGATCGATCCTGAGGCTGGTGGTACGAGAGTTTGTTCCCAAAAGACTTGATCAAACGGTTCTTCAACTTTGAGGACCTGTAACTGGGTGCAGTCAGTCCTTCTTCGGATAACTTACTGACGAAACGTTCTAGCAACTCTGACATCTTCACGGCTTTTTCCTCCTTGAGGACTGCATCATTAACAAATTCTCTAATGCTGCTGAACGCTCTGTTATAACTTTCACTAGCTATGTCCTCGTCTTCGCAATTTTTCTCTTCCAATTTTGCAAGGGCTCCTGTTCGCACATATTGACTGTAACAGGATTTGTGATACTTTATTCCAATTGCAATTGTGTCTTTGCCTTGTAATTGTAATAAAAGGCGTCTGTCATCCCGAATCTCAGCGGCCTTAAGTAGGGATGTACTCCCAGTGGCTGTCTTGTTTGAACTTAAGGGTTCTCTTGATCTTGCCCCTTTATTCTTTGTTAGCTTTGTTTTGTCTTGTTGACAAATAGCGCATTTGTTTATGTCAAACGCATCAACCTGGGACCTTAACATACGTTTTGCTGGCGGAGGCTCGGTAATAGAATCATCTTTATCTTCGACAGGGTCTTGGATGAGAATATGACGTTGCTTCTCAACGGCCCTTGCGACTTTGACCTTATCAGTGTATACTTGATAACATCGTCTGTGGTATTTGCCCCTTGGCCCTTCCTGCCAGAAACCGTTCAACTTGGACCATATATCATCTCTCCGTCTCTTTGCGCACGTTTGAAATGTAAGCCAGCTTTTTTCGGAAAAGTTAGTTAACGTTCCTGACTCATTTTCGATGTGACATAGACATTTATTCCAGTCTGGAGATTGACCTCGCTGACGTTTTCTTGGATGCGATGGTTGAACTGAGGAACAAGGTTGTTTCTCTGCCATTGCCTGACCGTTACAACATCCATGGGAAGAAAAAACCTAATTGTATAAATCACAAGAGGTTATTTTCTACTTTTTAAATCATTAGATTTAAATCCCTTAAAAAAATACAAGTTGCATGCTCCTGTAACATTATTCGATTTTTCTCTTTCAAACCTCATTACCAATTCAGATGGTTGGTTCGTTCTAAGTTCTTAAAATTTTGTTTAAAAAAACAAACTTATGTCAATTGGTACATAAAAATCTTTAATCTACACTAGAAACCGATTAAAAGATAATAGGAGGCTTCGTTTGCGAAAAAAACAACAATTTCTTACCTTTTGCTGATTCAGCAAATTTCCAAGATGGCGGGCCCTGCCATGTGGTTCCTAAGTGCATGATGGGACAAGGGCTCGAAATGCATTGTGGTAGCAACAAGCCAATGCGATTACAATGGGAATACACAAAAAATGGATTTTTTCATGAGAATTGGGTTATTAACGTAAGAATACGACATTTGATATCAAGGAAATATCCGAATTGGTGTTTATTTACCGTTTCCATGACAACGGCCAAAAATGCTCGTCAAAATATCATGAAAAGTTTGAAATTTGACAAAATACTAATTTTAAGTGTATTTGTCCAAAAAATTAGCAACTTTGGGCGTGTATTTCGCTATTTTTATTAAACATTTGACATGACATGTGTTTACAGAGCAAAACAAGCTCCACTCTACCCCCGTAAAAAACATGCCCTTTCTCCCTTATGCACCACTTATCGTCCTGGTAACAAGTGGATTGAGAAAATTCAGACCTTCAGCTTTAATTTGATACCAATTTCACTAGGTATCAAGGGGGGTGCTACGAAAACCTATTTTTAGGCCCCTTTTGAAATTTGGCTCATGGACTATTTTTATTTATTTAAAATGAAAAATCTCAATGAACTGTACTCACAGCTGGTGATTACAATGAAAAGCAATGATTGTACTCTGTATATAATATATTACTTATATATTGCTATTTCCATAATATTTCACACTCTAGCCATTAACTGTGCCTGACAACAATCCATGATAATAATCCATCTTCCCCATAAATTTTTTACAAACCTAAAAAAAAGCGTCTCTCTCCCAGCAAGTCACACAACCGCACGTTTTGTCCCTCGTCTAAACCAGCCAACGATTACCTACATAAAGCTCGCAACCACACTCACCATCAAGCAAACCAAAAGTAACTTTTCCATTTCTTCTGTATGACTTGCACAACCGTCTTTACTCCTTTGAAACAACTCCTTATATTAATCGAATATACAGAATAACCACGGCCAAAAACCTACCATTTTCACGTTGTACCGACATACATGTATATATAGACCTGTATAATACACTAAGAACTTCACGACGTCATGAATAACTTGACAAAGCGTCGATGAAAATGACTTAGAAAATTTAAAACCCTTTTTTGAACTTTCTCTAACCGCACCTTACCGGCAACCGAAACGTCCTTTCTATACAAAAATATACGAAATGACCTCCGTCCAAAAAGAATCGCCTTTTCAGACTGAAGGTAACTAATATCATCAAAATTTCGCCACAGGACGAACACGAAAGCATTCAGAAAAATCACAATTACACCTTTACAATTATCTTTCAAAGTGTCTCAAACCGATACACTGAAAGGCCAATTCATTTCAACACAAACAATATGATATCTCTAATGTAGACGTCATTTCCCGCCCAGTTTTAAGCTTCTTTAAGCTTCTTGTTTTAAATAGTTTAGGGATTTAGAAACGACATTTCTGTGAGCTGCCTAAACACTATTTTAACCACTTAACTGCCCGGATTTTTACGAACAGGTTACTATGATGACTCTGAGAGGTGAAACATTTGCTGGTTTCAAGATACAATGTGCATATGCGTAAATCACAAATTGCTCTTTTTTTTTATTTTTTTTTTTTATTGCAAAACACACACAGAACGTTCTTACAAAGTGACATGTTCGCTACTAATTACTTACTATACAAGGCTTTACGCATTACTATACAAAGCTTACTCTACTTACAGTACAATACACTGCTTACACTACCTACATGACAATTAAATTGTTTACAACACACTACTTACAATACAATACTCGATTTCTTAAAATTTAATATTTATACTTATAACAGCGCAATACAATTTATCTCTTTTAATACATTTGCAAAAAAACTACAACTACTTTTGGCTTATTAAAGATAATGAAAATAAAAATGGTAACTTATAAAAACTAAATCAAATTGCGCCATTTTTATCTTACCGACATTTTGTTCAAAAAAATTTAACTGTTTCTGTCAGTCATTGAGAGGGGCTTGAAGGGCGTTGAAGGAATTACCTGTTCAGAGGACCTTAGAGCCTAATACATGTATATTGTGTATATTCGACTAGGGAGGGTGAAGATAAAGAGATTAGTTTTTATTCATTTATTTTATTTCTTCTTTAAAAGGCTTTCCAGCAAATCCCACTTTTTGTTGGTTGTGTCATCTGTTCTTTGTTCAACGACATAAATCGATTTAAGATAAAGTAGAAAACTTTCTATTTTAGGAGGTCTTGTTTTATTTTTACAAATCCAAATAAAGTGTCTGGCCAGTAGAAAGCAGAAATTAATTTGGCGATGATTTTTTGAGCAGTCCGGTATCAATCCTAAGGCGACAGAGATGTTTACTGTGTAGTGTTCTGGAAATATTTTAGATAATTTTAGCAGTTCGGTTAAGGAGTTCCAAAAGGAGGTCACCTTGGAGCACGACCAGAAGAGATGCTTTAATTTTTCTGGTTCTTCTTTGCAGAAAGAGCAGTTTGGGTCATCTTGTACTCCAATTTTTGTTAAGAATTCATTAGTTGATATTCGCCTATGTAGAAGTTTGAATTGGAACTCAATAAGTTTTGTGCTTTTGGTGCATTTAAAGGCTAATTGATAGGCATCGCTCCATTTAATGCATTTTGTTTCTTCTGTATTACAGTCTTCAAACCATTTCCGTTGAGATTGGGAAGAAAGCGTAGATTTTTTGGATATCAGTTTCTGATACACTGGTGGGCTTGTTCGTTGCGATTTTATTAACGTTTCCGAAAAGGTTTCGTATTCGGAGTCTGTCATAATAAGGTTGTTTTTGTGTGCGTCCCAGAGCAGTTTAAGGGCCGATATGAGTCCATAGTATCTGAGAGGACAAATTTTAAGACTGAATTTTGTTTGTAGTTCAAAATAGGATAAGAAATTATTTGAGCCATCTTTCAAATGTTTCACCTTTGTGATACCTTTATGATAACATTCAGAGTAAAAGACAGGACGGTCATCAATTCTGATCACTGAATTGTGCCATAAGTTTTGGTTAAGGAACTGATTCTCAGATTTAATTTCATCTTCAAAATTAACATCCGACCAGATTGTCAGTACTTCTTTGATAAAAGTATCCTTAATTTGAAATTTCGTTATGTCTTTCGTGTTGAGATTGCCCTTAAGGACTATTGGACCTCCATTTTTGTCTAACTCCACATCAAAAAAAAGTTTCCATTTACCATGATTTTCTTCATCTAAATATTTTTTAACCCACGAGGCTTTCAGGGATTTGCTAAAACTTTCAATATCGATCATTCTGAGGCCTCCGCTTGGGTAGTCATTAATGATAACATTTCGTTTGATTCTATCTGGTTTTCCATTCCAAAGGAATGAAAAGAAAAGTTTGTTTACTTCTTTGATGACTTTCTCATTTGAAGGTAAAGGCGATAATACATAAACGAGTTGAGAGGCGACAAGACTCTTCAGGACTGTTATTTTGCCCATTAGTGTGAGTCTGCGATATTTCCAGCAGCTTAAGACAGTCCTTACCTTTTCTAATTTTTCATTGTAGTTCAAAGCCGCGGTTTCTTTCGCGTCAATTGAAAGCCAAACACCAAGAGCTTTTACTTTGTTTTTTGGCCACTTAAAGTTTCTTCCAGGAAGTGATATTTCAGAGCTACCACATTTTGATCCGATCCATAGAGCTTCCGTTTTTTTGTCGTTTAGTTTCAAACCGGAGACTTTGTAGAAATCATCCAGAGTTTGAAGACAATTTAGTAAAGATTCTCTTGACCCATTTAGAACTAAAGTTGTGTCGTCCGCGTATTGACTTAACTTAATTTCTTTATTTTTTACTAGGATTCCTTTAATATTTCTATTTTTGCGAATTGCTTTGGCTAACACTTCAGCTGATAAAACGAACAGATAAGGCGAAAGGGGACACCCCTGCCGAACGCCTCTTTGAATTTGAAAAAAAATCACTCGCCCAGCCATTGTTTAAAACACAGCTTTCAGAAGATTGGTAAAAAAGGTTTAACCATTTTATCATACCAGTGCCGAAACCGAAATATTCTAGAGTTTTCCTGATGAAAGGCCATTCAACTGTATCAAAAGCTTTTTCAAAGTCAAGAAACAGTAATAATCCTGGTATATTTTTTTCTTTTGCATAGCGAATGATACTGTCGATTAGTCGGATGTTTTCACCAATGAATCTGCCTGCCTGTCTGATCGTTGTTAATTACGTTCGGGAGGTACTTTTTTATACGATTAGCAATTGCCTTAGCCGCTAGTTTATAGTCGCAATTTAGTAGAGTTAGTGGTCTCCAGTTCTTGATTAGATAAGGCTCTGCGTCCTTTTTTGGGATAAGTTTAATAATTCCCCTTCTCTGGGTGATTGAGAGTTGACCTGTATCGTAGGCAAAGTTTAATGCATTGATAAGAGTGGTGGATATGTCATTCCAAAAAATTTTGTAAAACTCGGCTGGCAAGCCATCCGTACCGGGGGTTTTCTCTGATTCCATGGTTTTAAGAGCATCTAGGCACTCTTTTTTGGTAACTGGACCTTCGCACGCTTCCCTTTCATGATCTGTAAGGATTGTATCGTTTTCACCGTCAAAGAAGACAGATGTATCAAGCAATTCATCTGCCATACATCTGGATTCATAAAGACTCTTAAAGAAAGATACACATTCATTTCCAATTTCTTCGTTTGAAGTAACGAATTGGTTTTCGCTTATTTTGATTTGGCTTATTGCACTTTGTTTATAGTGTCGTTTTTCTAGATTTAAAAAGTATTTAGTATTCTTCTCTCCTTCGTTATACCACTTCGTTTTTGATCTCAATATTGCACCTTTAGTGCGCTCTTCAATTATTTTCTCAAGTTCACGCTTTTGTTTATCAATTTCTTCCTCGATGTGTGAAGTTTGAGCGTCATCTAAATTTCTTTTGTCGGCTTCCTCCTCTAATTTGGCAATTGATTGTTCTAGGTCAATTTCCCGTTCCTTTGTTTGTTTCTTTTTAGTCTTGGCATATAAAAGAGATTTTTCACGCACTTTTAATTTAACCATTTCCCAGAGAAGTGTAGGCCTGACCGAGTTATCTTCACTATATTCGTCAAGTGTTTCTTTAATAGTTGCTTTTATTTGATTTACATAAGTCGTTTCAGTCAAAAAGGATGTATTAAGCTTCCAGAAACCCGGTCCCCTAGGATTTGAATGTATTGATATCTTTAAAGTTATCATAAAGTGATCTGATTTATATCCGGGAGATATTTCGGCGTGAGTTGTCGAGTTAGCAATACTTTGGCTTACCAAGAAAAAGTCCAACCTGCATTGAACTTTAGGGTGCCGTTGTCTCCAAGTGTATCTTTTGGTTTCGGGGTGCAATAACCGCCATGCGTCCACTAAATCAAGATTCTCAGAAAATTCGTGAATAATTTTTACACTGTTTTGGTGCGTTTTTGGAAGACCACCGATTTTGTCCTTTTCTAGATCTAGGACGAGGTTAAAGTCTCCTCCTATAACAATTTCCTCGCTTTTGAAGTCAGCAAGATGGTCGAAAAAATCAGAAAAGAACGCTGGGTTATCGTCGTTCGGGGCGTAGATGTTAGCCAACGTTAAATTTTTTTCATTTGCTTTTATATCGCAAACAACGAAGCGCCCTAAAGGGTCGATGTATTGTTTTTGAATTTGTAAATTAAAGTTATTGTTAAAAAGGATGCATACTCCTGCTTTATTGCTCTCATAGGTGCTAAAAATGGTTTGGTACCCCCATTCAGCAGACCACATAGAATTAGTGTTTTCGGTACAATGAACTTCTTGTAGCATATAAATTGAAAAGTTTTTTGTTCGTAGCCAATTAAACACCTCCCTTCGTTTCACATTATCTCTAAGCCCCCTGACATTCAAAGAAGCTATTGTCAAAGCCATATTGATTCATTTAGGATGTTTTTCATGGAAATTCCTTCACGCCTTGCTACCCCCACAATGAGATGACCGTACGTTGGTGTTACATGTTTGGCAAGATAAAATGTATAGAATTTAAATAAACAAAGGACCAAAAGAATAAGCAAACAAACACTTACAAACGAGTAAAACAATTTTTTGGTTGGGAACATGCAAATAGAATAGTCCGAATGGTGTTATGAAAACTACTAAGGGATGGCAAAAAGACGGTCGCCTTCTGTTTTTAAATAAGTAAGAAAAAGAAAATAGTAAAGAACAAATCCTAGATGGCGGGGATGGCGATTGCAAGTAGAAATAAATTTAGCTGTTACTTTCTGCGATTTAGTAGAGTTGCTCAATGCAAGACAAAAAAGCATCAACAAATAGTCATTAGCATTTCAGTTTTACAGTTCCAGAATCTTACCAGATGGCCAGAATTTTCCTCGGATAAACAGTTTATCTGGTTGCGCCTTGCTGAAAGAAGCCGGGATATTGTTCTTTCTTGCCTTCTTAAAAGTATCCATTTGCTTCCTCCTTCTGGCGACTATCTCGTAAGGAAGGTCTTGGTACATCTTGAAGTCGCTTCCTCTTAAGCGATTGCCTCGAGAGAGTATTCGCTCACAGTCCTTGTATCTCAAAAACCGTGCTATGATCGGTCTGGGCTTGTCGTCGTTCTTCTTTCCCAGGCGGTGCACTCGCTGTATCTCAACAGTGCTTGCATCTTCCAAGCCAAGTTCTGTTTCGAGGAAATCGCGAAGGACTGATTCTGTTTCCTCGCGGCCGTCATATTCTTCTACAATATTCTCAAATTTCAGATTTTCGCGTCTTGAATAAGCCTCTAAATACAAATTTTTATCCTCCAGCTCGGTAAGCTTGGCTTGAAAAGCTTCATTCTCCTTCTGTAGATTTGCAAAGGCCTGTTTGGTTTCTTTCTGCTGGTTTTTAAGGCTCTCTGTAAACTCAAGATGCTTCTTAGCGGCGGCGTTCGTGCTCGTCTTTAAGTTTTCGATGTCTCGGCTTGCAGTCGCTTGAGAGTTTTCGAGACTCGTTATTCTCAGCTCCAAATTTTGCAAGGACTTCTGAACGCCATTGACAGCCTCTTGTATTTTATCTAAGTCGTCTAGCTTTTTGAGCTTTTGGTTGATTTCCTTAAGTGTTTCTTGCAGTCCCTCTGCCATGCTTAGGGCCGCGAAGATTTCATCATGGTCGTCTTCCTCGCTCTGCTCGCTCAAATCTGTGTTTCCGCTCCTCGGCTTTTTCGCCTCTGGTGAAGTGCTCGATTCATCAGACGAAGAGATTCTATTTCTTCTTTTGTCTAAAGTCTTTTTAAGATATGCGGCCATAAACTCCAGGTTCAAATTTGAAGTTAAGTGCCAGAAAGGCGGACCGATCAAAAAGACGTCTTACTCGGCCATTGCTCGCCCCAATCTCAATCTCTCTGGTTTCAAGATACAATGTGCATATGCGTAAATCACAAATTGCTCTTGGAGAACGCTGGAAATAGCATTTCCAAGCCTTTAGATTTCAAAGTTTTCTGGAGGGCATGCCCCCAGACCCCTTAGTGGCTCGCGCCTCCGGCGCTCGCGTGCCCCCCCCCCCTCCACTTATTATACCCTTGCTACGGCACTGGAAGGTTTTTTGACTGAGTTGGTTAATCAGACGTTTACTTTGCTATTTTAGGTTATAACTAAAGTTCTGATCACCTGTAATGACGACAAATGATCTTTTTTGTGTTTATTTCTTAACATTTTTAAAAAATTGCATCAAAATAGAGCTGAACGTGTATTATGTTTATATCTTATTATAAGGTTTGCATTCTGTTTCAATGTTCTTGCTTTTCTCTGGTTTATCAATTTCTTCGATCCTTGCATTTCTTCGAGGCTCTTTAATTTGGATTATTCTCAGATCTTGAAGCGAAATCAAAGTAGATGTATATATCGCATTGTAAAGTATTGCTAAGTAAATTTGACGTCGAAAAGCTTAGTCTTCTTTCGGCAAAATGTATCGTTTTGGCCTCGCTTTGACAATTGTCTATAGCAGGGTCGTAGCCAGGTATATTTTTTCATCGTTGATCCCAAATTTTAGCTCTAAATATTGATTCCTGGTCCCCAAAATGTGCCAACATTACTGAGATCCCTGATTCCATTCTGATCCCATCTGATTGGCCGATCCGGATCCCATGACATGCCATGACTTGTGAAATCGGGGGTTCGCTAAAAAATGGAGTTCATTCTTGGAGTGTAGATTGAGGTCACGTTTAATTGACAGAATCGTAAGACACTTTAAGGTACATCTCGGTTGTATTTTTAAAAACAAGCACAACAATCACTGTATGCTTTATAAAACCTTTTTAATAGCTTTCAAGTATACATCCCCATGTTTATTCAGACTAATAATATCCTGCATGCATCTAATTTACATCAAACTGTAAACAAACTCAGTTTTTGTTTATCAGCAACATTGTTAGCAGCATTTCAACAAGCTTCTTCCCTTCTGTGTTGCTCTTGAGCTACTTCTGGGGTGGAGGGACCTCCTCGATCATGATACGAGTCACCGAGTTCCACCCGGTATAAGCATCAGCTGTTTTAAATCCAACACAATTTCCAACATGGAATCCAACTCGGACGGTTCCCTTGGCAATTCCCTCGCAGAAGCCTCCAATCTGAGTTGTTCGGTGCAAGTTGTAATCTGTACTGCCGTGGTTTTTGTGAATATGGGCAATTCCATCAATGGGGAGTGGTTTGCGACATTCGACGTCATTGAATGTGAAGTACCAGCGTCTACAGCAGTTCAGACAGAAAGATAATCTGTAATCGCCATTGAACTCAACTTTCAAAGCTGTATCCTGTGCATGCTTGTTAAAGACACACTCCTGAAAAACAAACATAGATAAATCGCTTAAAATCAATGGTTACCTTTGAGTTGCCATCTTATAACAAAGCTGATGTTCTAGTTTTTTTGTAGAAATGTGTTCTCATCCTAATCTAAATTCGTTTAGTTAACTATCCTTGTCATGGAACAAAAGCGACTGGCTTCGATAATCAAAAACAGCAGGGAGAAGACTTCTCAGTTATCTAACTTGAGAAATGGGGAAAGTGATGAACGTACAACTGCCATGGTGAGTCGTTTACTCGAAATATCAACCTAATTTCTCTTTGCATTTTACCTTGATCAACCCACTGTCTCTCCCATCATTAATATTCTTCCACGCACATTGTTTCCAGTTTTTCTGTGAGGCCTGGGTTCCTTGCTCGCCTTTTATACCCTGGTCTCCTTTGGGCCCTTCAGGGCCTTTAGGTCCCATTTTACCGGGTGCTCCCATAGGTCCTTGATCTCCCTTGGCCCCATCTCTTCCATTGAGCCCAGGCACCCCAGGGACACCTGGTACGCCACTGGCTGCGCAAGTCGACGGGGTGGGAGCTTGGTTCTTGAAGAAAAAGATAAACGCAAGTAATTAAAATCCATATTTCTTTCCTTTTTATTTTCTAAGGATACATCTAAAGTAGTGTTTTCTGTTGTGGTAGCTAGCCAGTCAGTGAGTCGAAAACATTTTGGGTCCTAATTCCTACAGTGTAGAAGGTAGGGAGCTTCACCACAGATTAGAGCTTCATCACAGGCTAGAACACAGATTTTCCGGCGAAAGTTTGTCAGAAATCGAAAATTCCCCAAACCAGTTAACATTAAAATGATTGAAAGGATAAACTGCAATGGATCTCCATTCTTACTGTGCAAAATGCTTTTAACCAGCTAGCACTGGATCTCCACTAGGAGCCCATGACCTGATCTCAACTAAATCCGCTCAATTTTCCAGTTTTAAGTGCTAACATAGAGAAGGATTTCGGAATCCAAAGATTTCAGAATCCAGTGAATCAACTCGTGAATTATATATTATGCGAGAAAGAAAAAAAGGCCAAGTCAAGAGCCTCGAATTTCTTGTAGACTTTACAAATTAAGTTGTCGGATTTTGCAATATTTTGTCCTATTTTAATTTGCGGGAATATTTTTTCGCGCGACTTTTTTGTGCCAAGTTTGTGCAAAAGAACTGTTTTAGTATTTTTTAAGAAGACTATAAAAAGTTTCAAATAGGACATCTTCTATGAAGCGAAAAATATTAACTGTCGAATCAACGATAAACTTCTAATATTTCTTATGCGAAGCAGGTTCTCTTATACCTACAGGGCCAGTTTGCAATGCAGCGAGAAAAAGTGGGCAAAGTTTGTTGCAGAATTTGTTTCACGGACTAAAATTTTATTAAAATTACCGACTGGTTGGCGGAAAACACCAAATGTGGAATCATACATCCAGCAAGGCATATAAAGATGACAAAACGCATTGTTTCGGCTTATTTCTGATCACTGTTAGCAACTTGTAGTTATTATGTTTGAAACACGGCCTGAAAGAGAAAAGAAAAGCAAGTGTTACATGTAAACTGTTTCAAAATAGAGCTATTGAATCCGATGAAGTGTCGTGAAGCGGAGAACATCTTTACAATCCAGTTTTTGGCAATTGCGTTTTGAACGTCTTTGAGCAAAGCCTGCTTCGCTTCATTACGGTTGTGAAGCGACCAAACTGAAACATAATGAATTACCTTATCTTTTCGTCTTTTGTACGGTGTGTTACGAGTTGAACAAAACTGTTAAAACAAACAATTTGATTCCTATATTTCAACAGCGACTGCAGTTGTAAATAGTAAGACTTTTTCAACTATCTCATATGCTAGACCTTAAAACCTATATTCAGCTGAGCTGTCTCAGTATTTCACGAAAAAACTCGTTTGCCCGCAAGCTCTTTTATTAATTACATACATAAAACAATTACTGTCGTCAGACACACAACAAAACAAAATAAATTTGAGTGACTATAAATTTTGACAGTATTAAATGATAAATGATTTAATATAACGGTCTGGTGATTGCATAAATCATTTCGAATAATGCAAAAATAGCCTTTATAATACAGGCAAGTTTAAAACAGTATAAATAAAGACAAAATTTTGAGAGTCCGTTATTAAATTTAAAAGATTATTTTCTTCTTGACCTTTTGAAAATGCCAATTTTCTTCTTTCTCTTCAACAAACCTCATAAAGAAGTCGTCAGCTATTTCCTCTGACAAGCCTTTGTTTAACCGGTATTCTCTTGAAACCGAACTCACAAAGTTCGTGACTGTAAAATATATTTATTTTAATCCAGTTAAGATAAGCGGCTTGGCAGAGTTCTTGCTTTTATTCAATTTGACTGAACAGAAGTGAACTTAGAATGCGCTGTAGACTGGAAAAGGAGCAGTCAACATGTACAAGCAAGTGACGGAAAAAATCTTTAAAAACGTTTATACCTTCTCTTATTTTCGCAGCAGACTTTACGTCAAGTTTTAATCTTATATCTTCTTCTTTCTTTGTGGATAACTGAGAGAGCGAAACGAAAGGCGAATTTTCGCTTCCTTTCAATTTTCATTCCCAATTTTTTTCTCAGCCACCCGACTCATTACCAGACTCTTCAGCTCAACACAGCGGGCAGGACAGTCATCACAAGAGGCTCACGCCAAAGATGGCGGCCACTACGCGTTCGGGAATGCTAGAAATTTTCTCTAAAGATGGATGGAAACGAGTATTAGCCACCCTTGATGACGATGTTTTGACTCTTAATGTAGAAGATAATCCTTTAGTTAATGGCCAACCGCCCTCACCGACTGCTCCACGCTCACCAGAAGCAAACGACCATGTCGAACCACCGCAAACGATTGCGGACCAAATCCGAACTGTGCGAGTCATAAAACAAGAAGTTGGCGGCTTGGGGATAAGTATCAAAGGTGGCAAAGAAAACAAGATGCCTATTCTCATTTCCAAGATTTTCAAAGGGTTAGCAGCGGATCAGACAGAGAGTTTATACATAGGGGACGCGATTTTGGCGGTAAACGGAGAAGACCTCCGAAATGCTACCCACGATGAAGCCGTGAGGGCGCTCAAACGCGCCGGCAAAGAGGTTGATTTGACTGTGAAATATGTTAAAGAAGTAACGCCTTATTTTCATCGCACAGCGGAACTGAACGCTAATGCTGCTGCAAATTCAAGTACGAATGGCGAAGGACAAGGAGGAACGGAAAACAAGCCGAATTGTAGCGAAGTGAGGAAAATCCCTCTCAAGTTATGCTTCGTGACACGGCACGTCTCGCCCAAGATTGAAAATCATGGTAGAACTTTCGAGCTTTATAATCCCGACGCCAGATCCGCGTGCATTCTGCGAGGGAAAGATGTGTCAGCGACAAATCAATGGTTCACCGATATTCATACGAATATAACACGGCTCATTGCCCCAGGTATGTATCATGTCATTTACTTCTTCGACAATTTTGCGCTGAATTAAAACTGGCACGCTAAATCGGAAATATTATTGCAGAGATTTTTTTACCAGCGTCTTCAATTTCTTCATCGGCTTTGGTGCTTATTGCTGTAATTATGGACTTCATGCGGAGCAATAGACGTAAATATACAGATTTAGCTCGAAATAGGGCGAATCTACTCCAGTTTAATAAATTTACGAGTTCATGTTTTATATATTTTCATTCCATCGTAGTAAAACATTTTATGGTTGTCATTTAAATGGGTTACCAGAATGAGTTCCAATAGCGCGGCTTAAAGTGCAATTTTTCAATCCTTTTAGTGCTCATTGCGAAAGTGCTCGAGTGCTGCCTTCGAAGTTTAACGCTTTAAGCTCGCCTTTATATTTTATAAATAAAGATCGAGCGGACAGCTGGACGAATAGTTGAAATTTTCAATTCTTGGCACTTGTAAGTGGAAGGCATTGTTCGCGCCTTGTCGCTATCGTTTCAACCTTCGTGTGTCAATTTCCTATCTTCGTAAACAGTCAAAACATTGCTGTTTGAGGTAATGGCTTGTTTACTGAACAAAGAACAGGTTTAAAGGCAGCGCTTTTTCAGCACTCTGTTGCAACTGGCAGATTGAATATTTAATATGAGTCTTTTCAATATCCTGAAAAAAGTATGACCTGCATTTGCGAGGAAAGGAAAACATATTAAAAATACATCGGCACATTTTCGAGTTACAAATGCTTTATTCATGTTTTAATTCAAAATCTATCGAGCAGAAACTCAATCCTTTCTGATTATGCAAATAAAAGTCAATTGGGGCATGTAAATATTGAGGAATACAAAGTTGTCGATTTCGCTCGAAATTTATGGCCAATTTCCGAAAAATTCATTTGAAATGGAAACGATAGTGCTATTTTTAAGGAGATTAAAAATGTTAAGCTGTAAAAATAACAAAAGTACACCTCTCTCTCTAATCAGTCCGATGGTACATTTATGTGCTTGTTAATATTTAAGTTGTTAGAAACTGAATTCATCAAGGTTTTGAGAGAGCCACAGCCATAACAAAGAAGCCATTCAATTTGGGGCTGTGTTTTCTTTGAAACTTTTGTTTTTCGAGCAGCTTTACAATGCAGGTTTTCTCATTTAAGCAAACAGCTGTAAATTTTTATCCCAAATTATCTTTAGAAATTGTTTCCAAGCGACCTTACGAAAACATTAGCATTAGGGCTATGCGAGGCCTTCCAAGAGGGTTTCTGATGTCGCTTTGTTGCCCATTTCCAACCCACCTGTCACCTATTTGGTGAAGGAAACGTTGTTGCTCTCGCAAATATACACCCTTTCAGTGCTAGTTTCTGTCGGCTGTCAGTGCTCTGGAACAAGATTGTCGCTACATTTTCAGCTATTTGAGAGCAATGTCGCCTGTTGCCAAAACCCCTTGGAAGGCCTCTTATGTAGCCCAATAAGACCAATTTGTGTTTGTTTGTTTGTTTGTTTGTTTGTAAGCTGTTTTAATTGAAGGAGTGCAAACATGACAGGGCATACCATGTTCATGACTCAGAATGTGTTGACTAATAATTCTGTTATATGTAATTTCTGCACTATCTAAAATCATGATTCTTCAGGAGTGCTCCCATGTATCCGTCTGAATTTTGACCATTCTGGTGTAAAATAGGTATATTTTCTGCATTTTGGTCTTCACATGAATATGTTATTTTTAAAAAGATCATTTTTGATTCCCGACCAAAAATATTGGTTTTTTTTTTTAAAAAATTTTTTTTTTTTCCCAATATATCTCGATCCCTGTTCATAACAAAAAGTGTGGCATGGTTACATCCGGGATTAAGTCTAAAACAGGGTATTAAGTTTTAGGGCAGGTCTGAAATACTGTAGGGTATAGAAAATAAAGTGATTTATTAAAACACATATTTTGTCTAAAATACGGTAAGGATTTCAAAAAGCAGGCTGCACAACACCACGCAAAACTATTGATATTGAGGAGTAAATTGATGTTGGTCACCGGCTTGAAGGCTCAAATAGTACAGCTTGATGTTTTATAAATGCCATTGAACTGTTTTAAATTCCTTTCTTCATGTTTTCCTTAGCTATCGAAGAAGTAAATGACATGCTCAGTTCCAATGCCGGATATCGTGAGGTGCGTGCAATGGGCTGGCTTAGTGAGCAAGTTCACCTTGGTGGAGACAGTTCTCATACGGAATGGAAACCAGTGTTTGTTGCTTTGACAGAAAAAGACATGTTGCTGTATATGGCGGCACCTTGGTCACGGGATGATTGGAGTGCACCAGTAATGAGCCATCCACTCTTAGCAACAAGGTGGGCAACATTAACTATTATATTTATTTTGTACTGTGCTTACCTTTAAGAAAACGTTTTTTGAAGTACATTTTATTAATTTTAGTCCAAAATACTGTAGATATATTTAAATAATGTTTTTATTATTGAACTGAATTTTTAGCATCTTGGGTAGAACTCTGCGGCCTGTGTAGTGAAGGTTGATGACAGTGCAACATTTAAGCTAGAAATGACTAACGTGGGGTAGTTTATTAAAATTTCCAGTCTCTTAGGGAAGTACAACAACAAAACACTCCATTCAGTCAACTCTCGCCCTTGACAAAAGTTCTGTCTGGTCATGCGATATACATATGGGTTAACTATTGACCAAGCACAAGGTCAAGATGGAGGAAAATTTTTTTTGCGTGTTTATGGACTGAGATGATGTTGAGGCCCATAGTCACGCAAAAAAGACAAGGCCAATATTACCTCCATCTTGACCGAACTACAGTAGCTTGGTCAATAAAGGATTTATTACATGGCCACTAAAGACATATGATGAGAAATTTTTCTTATTTCAGTGCGAGAGCCAGCCACAATCCTGCGGCAATCCTGAGCGGGCAAGATAGGCCCATCTTTCCTGCTCGGATAGCCAATCAGAACACAGGGTTTACCTCCTCTTGCCCACTTGGGGGCCGGCCATATAATAAGTTGTGTTATTAAGCAAGAAGACGTGAGATTCTTTATTGCCTAAATCCTTTTCCTCCTGTACTCTAAATTGTGGGGCAGATCCAGGTTTTGGTCAAATCTGTTTAAATATATTTGTTATAAAAAGACTCAGTGAAGTAGTTTGAACTATATTGACCACCATTGAAATTGCTAACCAAGATAATCCCTTCAATGAAATTTCTTGCCATAAATAACTTCTTTTAAAACTGTTTATCTTATGGTTTCTAGACTAGTTCATTCAGGACATGGTAGTAACCACATCGAGAATGAAGATTTGACATTTGGAACACGTACTGGCACAAGAAAAGGAGTCGAGGCACACATGTTCAGAGTGGAAACCCCAAGAGAATTAGCTAACTGGTCACGTAACCTAGTACAGGGTGCACATGATGCTGCAACTTTGATCAAAGAAATTAACTGTGGTAGGTGCACAGGGTTGTTTGTTTGGCTAAATTAAGCTTGTGCCTTTAATCCTTCTTCTCAATTTAAGTCGCCAGGTTGGCGACTTCGGTTCCAATTTAGTTGCCAGCTCCAAAACTTAAGTTGCCAGGGCGACTAAAATGGTCTTAACTTGGAGGGTTGAATTATCGTACTGATTCAATTTAGTGTCCAGGGTGCTTATTTTATTTCGTGAGTACACTTATTGGAGACTACCGGTATTTTGACATAAACATCCAATTGGATAAAACAAAAGAGGGATTGTTTGTTTGAAGGAGTTGTGCCCTCAAATAAACGTAACAGTCCAGAGACCTTGAGGACAGGCCTCGAGACAGTTTTACTTGGAATAAAATTGCATAAAAACCATTGATTGCCATACTTTTATTTTAAAAGGTTATTTTGTTGATCAGAGAGTGTGCCCTCACAGTTCTAGCACAGTTTACACAAAAAACTTAGAATCTTGACTTCTCGTGACACTGTTCCTTTAATCAACCATTTGTTTCTTTCTTACAGCTGTGACTTGGAGAGACCAAGATGCGCGTTTAACTGTGCACTTTGAAAATGGATTCACCCTTACAGACGCACGTGTGAATGAAGGCAATGGACGTGCTCAAGTCTTGTGGTACTTCCCGTTTGAAAAGTTGAAACGTTCAGCAGATGATGGACAAAGGATGCTATGGCTTGAATTTGGAGCAGATGAGTCTGATCAGGTAATAAGAAAAATAATTCATTCTTACAGTCAAAACAGCTCAAGCATTCCTATCAAGGGTGAATTAATGAATTTATTAATGGAAATTTGATTTCATTCTTTGTTTCAATATTCCATTCTTGAATTGAATATTTCAATGTAAAAATGGTGACTCGATGTCTGGTGTTATGTGACTGCCATGTGAGAATGTTGAAAAAGTTCCCTAATTTAAATAAAAAAAGGGTTCAACAACATTTTCCCACTTTTCCTTCTGCCAGTAGTATGTTTTTGCCTTTTCAGTGCATCAAAAATTTGAAAAACAAAATGACGAGAAAACACCATGTGTGACATTTGACAGTTGACTAGTTGCAGCCGAAATTATGCAAATTCTGGCCAAATTCCCAAATGCCTGTCGCATGAAGCCAGACAGCAATCCAGACAACAAAACTTCACAACACGTGAACAAACTTCATGTGTTATTGAAATGCTCAATAAACTAAGGTGCAACAAAATGTTTGTAAAGATCTTTTTAACATTTTAGACTGGAAGGAGAGTTTTCTATTAGTTGACAACCATTCAAAGAAAACAAGACCTCACTGTATAATACTCAATCAGTAAATAAATAAATAAATGTGTTTTAATAAAAGCTTCAATGTGTTGGTGTTAAATACCTCTGCCGTCAATGTTTATCCCTCTTTATTTTGTCTCCTTAGGAGTTAGATTTGGAACTGGATCTCCATGGCTGCCCCAAACCTGTGGTATTTGTTATGCATACCTTTCTGTCGGCAAAGACAACTCGGCTTGGACTCTTTGCTTGAGTAGCGTGGTGAGAATCAAACTCATGTCTAATGATGTTCTTCCTCTTGTGTATAACAATAGCATTATAATAAGATATCTTTTTTATTGCAAACAACTCATTTAACTGGATTGCATTTAATGTAATTATTGAACTGTGAAAAGTTGCATTCATTTTAGTTAATTATTGTGTTATTTCGTTAGACACTAAAGCCCCATCGCTGTGCCATTTAAATTCTTATTTTTTTTCAACTTAAAGAGATTATTAAGTAACAACTAAATTTAGGCTGTATGCATTTGTTGATTAATAATTACGATTTTACATGTATTTGTAGCCATTAAGAAATGCTTTTAGTACAACTTATTTCTTCAAAATCCATGATTTTATTTTATTTGTGTTTTAGTTAATTCATTTAAAAATAAGGTAGCTTATGAAAAGTAAGCAATCTGTTTGACAAAAAATTGGAAAAAAGCTGAAAAGTTTTTTCAGAATCACAAAAAATACAGAAAAGTGATGCTATGATTGCCAGCTATACCTAATGTAAACAAAAACTGAATTTTAATGGATGACCAGCTTCAACGCAGAGCCAAATTGGCTCTCAAAGCTGCACTGTTAAGTTGAAAAGCACGACTTTCTTTGCTTAGTCTTGGTCATGTTTGTCTGTTGGTGGGAAAAGACACTCTTAACTGGCATGATGCGTTTTAGAGGCAAAGGATTTGATATTCAAATAATAAAAAGTGCATTAAGAGGTCCTAAATTAATTATTTAGTGCTCTGATAATGCTTGGAAATGAAGACGAAGGAAACGAAAACAGTGCAAAATTGATCTCAGTTTGCAGGAAAGCAAAACAATAGGAATTTTATATACATTTTGATACTAAAGAGTGGCATTTGTCAGATTTTGTAAGTGGAAGTGTTGTTCTTGAAGATTTCCACAGTAATCAATACATAGGTGCAGTACATACAAATCATATTTTTATCATAATAACATTATTCTCTTAGTGAATTCTAAAGGTTGTAGGTTATAGGTTATCCTCTTTTGTATTCTAGATCTACTTGATTTTAAATTGCCCTTGAAAGATTTTAGGCTGAGAGGTTGGTCCTGTTTGTCTTCATTCTTGATTTAAGAGTGATGTTGGAAAACTAGATTTTTTTCGGGGTCTAGTTGTTCTTGATGGTGGAAAATATGGGGTTTTAATTTTTTGAGCTGTTTCAAGACGATGGAAGAATGTTTGGAATGAAATTATATCAATTATATTTTAAGTTAAATGTGCTTGCAAAAAGAAATTACCCATGCCTTTGCAGACATAATTTGTTGTAGTGTAGCATAATAATTATAAGTGTAATATAAGTGTAATTGGCTCGGGATAAGTTGCAATTAAAATAAATGGAAAATAAATTCTGTACTTGTACTGATTTGCTGACTTTAAGCTACTGCTGTGCGGTAAAACATGTAACTGAGGTACGCATGCTGCTTCAAGCATTTCAAGTGGTTTTATGCATATATCATTAATAATTTTAATATTGCATCTCAAAACAATATGTTATCAAAATTATTATTGTTTGTTAAATTTAGATTTATATCCGGCATTGGTGAGCAAAGTTAGTGTCTTAAGTGAGTGAGGTTAATCCTTTTACTTCCAAGAGTGCTACTGCTTTCATTCGAATGGTCACGCACTAGGGTTACAACCACAGACTTTAAAGGTCAGAACCACCTTGTACAGGATAATTAACAGCACCACACGAAAGTACTACTCAGTACCTTTTATTTGAATGGTCACACACGTAGGTTTCATCCACAGACATTTAAGTCAGAACCACCGTGTACAGGATAATAAACAGGTCACACATGTGGGATTCATCCACAGGCTAAAAGTTAGGACTATCTTGTACAACATAATGAAAGTAGCCCTTAGTAGGTTAATCCACTCAAGGTTTTACTCTGGTAGTAAAATGGTTAACAACAGGCGCTTATTAACTAATTAGGAAGGCTGGATGGAAAGATAATTTTATTTGGCTTGAAGTCACAGTATAACAGTATGCGGCAAAGTCTGTACCGAGTGGCTGCAAGCCAAAGATTTTAGTCTTGGCCATCCCACTTGGTAAATAAGCCCTTATTATGTAATGGACTAGTTTGCTATTTTGTAATTGTTGGTGGTAAGTTGACTGTTGCACACCTCCAGCCATAATTATTCAAAAATTGTTGAAAATAAATCAAAGTATTTTTAGAAAACATTATGTAGTGTGTCTTGTGAATTTACTGTCATGAATGGAGAGAGTTAAAAGTGTTTGTGTATGGAGGTCATCCCACAAGACATTGCTTAGTTGTAATCTTCTTCTTCCGGCATAAGTCTGTCAACAAGACATTGACCCAAGTCAGTTACCGGTAGTTGGGATGTACTTGAGTCAATAATAAGGTGACAGTGTCAAAGATTGCTGGAGGTTGTAAATTAAAGGTGAGTTTACACAACAGAAAAAGTTGGATATGGACCCGTCAGAAAATTGGTCTGGACCTAACCACTTTTGTAGGGAAACCATCAAATAAAACAGGACCATAGGCGCCTATGGCCCCGTTTTGATTTAACTTTTTCTCTACAAAAGTGGTTAGGTCCGGACCAATTTTTTGATGGGTCCTTTGACCAATTTTCTATGTCGTGTAAATTTAACGCTTTTGGGACGCCATTAGTGTACATTTGTGGCTGAGACCACAACTCAGTCTCCTTGGTGTACTGGAGGTCCCCTGTGTTATGAGACAAGTAAGACTATGAGTCGTGGGTCAATGATTCAAGGTGATTTTTACGCAAATTAACATAACTGAGGTCAGCTCCACTCTGGTTTGCTTGTGGTTAGTTCCACTCTGGTTTGCTTGTGGTTAGCTTTTTTTGTTAGTAAGGGCAGTAGTACTATTTAAAATTTGACTCACACATGACTCATTGGATTTTGTAAAAACTTTAATCTCTGTGTACCTTTGCTATTGTGAAAAGCTATTTTGCACATGTGATTGACCACTCTTGGATTTATTTTACCACGATCTGTCTTTAATTTTTTCCCCTTCGAAGCCCCCAACTTTTAACTTAACAGCAAAAGCAACTCTTTGTTAATAAATAATTACTATTGATGTATTTTTAAACCAGAAATCTGGTATATGTTACTTGTCTGTATACAACTTTTTCCAGTTAATCATGACAGAATTAACAGCAGTAACACTATCAATAGTCGCTGGTATTACAGTTGAATCACAATAACTTGATCCCCTAATAACTTGAACCTCCTGCTATCTATAGCCTTTTTCAATTTCCCTTCAGGACAAAACTAGTTTTACCCTCGACAGCACAAGCCCCTGAAAACTCTAACATTTTAATTCAATTTCTTTTGAGGGTTCAAGTTATCGGGGTTAGACGGTATTTGCTATACTCTTAAGGGAATTAAATAGTTTTCACAACAAAATTTAATTTAAAAACTTATTGTGTTAACCTCAAAGTTTGATTCTGACATGTAATTTTACTACAGTACCATAAATCAGATAGCAGATCATCTTGTCTGGTTGGTTTTTCTTTACAACAATACATCATAAAAATCTAACGTTCATGTTTTGGTGGTTATTCAAAAAGGGAACCTATAATAATTATAGGTTTTTATTATAATAAAATGAAGCAGGTGAGTTTTTTAAAGGCATTTTGTATTTTAAGATATAAAATTAATGTAATTTATTTGTAATTACAAATTGGTTAACTTGTGGAAATCCAGTGACTAAATTAAAATCTTTAGGACAAAGGTATAGCCACAGGGGCTGTCATTCAAACAATAAGTTAAATTTTAAATTACTACACAATAATTTATGTTTTTTCTAATTAGTATAAAATGTTGGCATAATAAAAGGCCCTTTTACACTGGATAGGGGTTTTTAGTGTGGCCTGTATACATATCAGAGCCATCTGATGAGGCTCTTCAAATGTTAACATTTGGTTGAAAATCTTTACCATATAAACAATAACACTGAAAAAATCTTTTCAGTAGTTGTTTCATAAATGAAATAGAGCACTTTCTTTCCTTGTGTCTGGTGTGGTTTTTTTTGGGGTGGCCCCGGCCCCCCCCCCACATTTTAAACCCCAACAAAACCGCCAGCTATGCAGACTATTCCCTGTGGAAACAAAGGTACCGGTACCTTTAGGGAAGTAAAACTACAAGCTGAAGTCTTGTGATGCCATAACAATTATTATATATTAAAAATGTTGTGAACGTTTTCTGCTTTTTACATGTAACTTTGTCCCAAGGAGATACCCCTTGGACAGGTGTAAAGGCCATCAAACATCACGCACTAAATTATTTTGATTCAAGTCGTTGTCAAGCATTAAGCTATTATATTTTGAGATTGGACTCCGTCATGCCAAGGCACACATCATCTTGATTTACTAACTTTGCAGTAGCGAAGTAATGGCCCTGTAAAGGACAAAAAACACCTTTTTAGTTTAGTTTTTAAAAGTTCAAACACCACCATTTGTGAGCAATTAAGCACTTGTAAATGTAATTACAAAGTTAACCAAATAAGATCTTCAAGTGCTTAAAGATTCTTCCTTACCTTTGGAATGTATTTTGGCAGTTTGAATGGCTCATAAATGTACATTTTTTGACCTGAAATGTTACATTCAACAGAAGTCATTAAATTGACATGATAAAATCTAATCATGTAATTAACTTATTCAGATGTTAATGATTTGACACACAATTACTCCATCTTGTGTCTTGGTATTCCAAGCCTCCCCATTCTCTTTTTCTGGGGGTTTAAAGGGGTTACCGGTATGTCATGGATGATGCATTTTGAAAAAGAAAATCAGCAATTTTCAAGTTTGTCATTCTTAATCTGTCTTCACCTATCGTTACTTGTCTTACTTATTTGGCGTTTTCCTAATTCAATCAAGTTTCCTTCAATTTGACATTAGAAAAATTTCTTTAATTTATAGCTTCTTTAGTGGAGGGGGACAGGGGGGCCTGAGCCTCCTGCCTCCCCTCCTCTTTCTCCCGCCTTCCACCCCTTTTCTCCCAGGCTCCCACCCCCCTGTCTTCCTCCACTCTTTAAGGTGGACACCTAATTATGGTGGGCAGCTAGAGCTGGTCCCAAGTCTGCCTCAGAGAGAGAAAGAGAGAGAGAGATAACTGTTTATAATTATAATAACCTGAATTCTACGCGCATTTTGATTGGTTCTTACTTATGATCTATCAGAGTACAGACACATGGATGACGTCACGCGGTGGTGTGACTCGCTCGCGTGATCAGAGTTCATAGTCCAAATCAGAGTTGTCGGTAAAGTTTTTCAAACTTGCGGGGCCACAACAAAGCAAAAAAGTTCAGCTTAATTACAAATCTTCAGTGAGAAACAATACGCCAAGCATCGTTCACTTTTCGAAGCATTTAACTGGGCGAAACAAGCTTGAAAAAGACAGTGAATTATTCGAGAAATTATCCGAAATCTGTATGAAAGTTTGACCGATGTTGTACAGTTGGACGACGCCACGGAAAACAAACGAATTGGACGAATTGCGGTTGAACGCTTCGGTTAATGCTTACAGATTTGAACCGAACTTTCCAAATCGGAAAAAAAGGTTAGTTTTTTCATTGACTTTCAATTGACCATTTTTCTGTTTATTCAATCGGATTAACAGTGCTTCGTGTTAACGAAAACTTAATAGTTAAATCAAAACAACTTAGCTCATCGGTACGGCAGCATTGCTCACACAGAAGTATGCTGAAGTCTTGTGTTATTATATAAAACAAATAGATTTCATTTTGCCGTGCGTCTGTTCAGTAATAGATCACAGAAGACGTCAAAATGTGGTATGAACATCAGTGACCCACTCGGCTAGCGCCTCGTGGGCCACTTCTCTGTTCATACCACATTTTGACGTCATCTGTGATCTATTACTGAACAGACGCACGGCAAAATGAAATCTATTTGTTAAATTGATAATGGGCAGAGTAAATTAAGGTGTCTAACAATAAAAACAATTTTTATACATTACCTTTATTCATTGGACAGCCAAAGGTTTTTGCATCTACTTTACAGACGTCATGTTTAACATCATACAGGGTTCGGCCATGAAACTGCGCCACTACATGCACTACACCGCTGTTCAGGGTGACTTCTACAAGAAAAATATCAACAAACAGAGTAATGTACATTCATTTCTTGTTCTTTATACTCAGAAGATTTATGGAAAACGGAGCAATCAGGTCCTGGATGTAGTTTGACCAAGGTTTTTTTTACTTCCACAATAAATAGTTTTCAAAAATGTTTCTGTTTAGTCTAGCCTACACTAGCTTACCAAGTAGTAATAATTATTTCCTTTTGTAAAAGCACAGGAGAAGGGTTGTGAAAGCTTGTGGCATGGGATAAACAGAGGGACCCCCCCCCCCCACTCAGTTTGTCCCGTCATTAGCTTCCTCCTTAATATTAATTTTGATGCTCTGTTTTGTGCCTCAAGCTTTCATGTACAGGGGCAGATCCAGGGGGGGGGGTGTATTCGGTGGCTAGCCCTTGATCCACAAGAAAACATGTAAACAACACATGAAAATACAGAAAATAAATATTTGCTAACATTTCCCCCCCTACCATAAAAAAATCCTGGGTCTAAACAAAATATTTGTTAACAGCCACCCTCCTTTGAAAAATCCTGGATCTGCCGCTGATGCGCCTCTCACGCTCTCAGAAAGGAAGGTCACCTGTCCGCATTGTTATGACAATGAAAATCAACATTAACCTTACTTGTCGTAAAATTTGCAACTGCTGTTCCAATAACACGTTTCTCTTTAGAATCATAATAAATGATCACTTTCCCTATCTTTTTTCTTGAGTCACTGGGATCTGCAAATTAATTCACAATGGTCGATTATTATTATTATTAGATTATTATTGTCAAAATATTAGGGAGTGGTCTCTCAGCCTCCTGAGCCTGGCAACACACAGACAAGAAAAGTTTTTAAATACAATAAAAGTACTTTCTCTTACAACCCTCCCTATACACCACATGAAAAAACACATCCTTATTCATGTTTTGTGATTTTAAAAGTAATAGTTTGAGTATGACCTGGTTACTATGCCATCTTTTGTAGCTTTTGGATTGCGTGACGTGACCTCACCTGGTGTGACGCGTCACGCACTGACTCGATTCTCATTGCTGACATTGACCTTTTGTTCCGGGCGTATTTTGTTTTATTTTTAGAAGAAAACAGGAAATCGTTCTCCACGATCTTGAGCACTGGAAGACCCCACATTATTTTACCTTCTGTTTTTTTAGCGATATAAAGCTAGGTGAAAAAAATAAACAGAAAACAAAACTTTTCAATTGCAAAAAAAGTGAGAAGTTTTAAAACATTGCGTGCGTACAGTACAGCACACTGGGGATAAAATTTACACGTCAACACTTAACGTTTCACTAAACATAAGAAAAAAAAGCTCGATTGTGTAATAAATACTGAAATAATTCGCAAGTCGAGTAGCCCGATCTATTTCTTACATTTTATTTGCAGTCTGGAAATAAACTACGTATATCTGATATAGCCGCTGTATGACCCTATACAAAATGTCACCCATCTCGATAAAAATCGTCAGTAACAAAACAAGCTTTCAAGATTTTATCCCTCTTTATAACTGATACGGATTTCCCTAAATTTGTTCCTGTAAATACCCTTTACTTGCCAGAATTGTTAAATGAAGACATGTTTTCTTAAAGGAAACTCACCACAACTATCCCAGATGTCTCCAATTGATTTGAATCCATTCTCGGTAACCCACTTATCCCATAGTGTACTGTCGTTAATGCCATCTTGTCTTTCTTGCGTGAAATCAAGAGCGGATAAGTCCGCAAAGAAAGAAGTCCATACGGCAAAGCAGCCAAGCACCAATAGCACGAAAATCAACAGCAAAAGCCGCTTTTTGTAACCAATACTCCAAAACCTTACACGAATGGAATTCCATTCTCGGCAGAACAACTCCGCGAACATTTCGTCCCGTGCGCTTTAATCCTATCAAGCCCCAAGCTTTAAATTTCGCTTTCTTTAGACAGTAATTCAACTTTCACCAGAAATCGACGTACTAACAATCAAGAGCCACGTAGAGCTAAAGAATCAAAGATGTCATTAAAACTGAACTAGACAGGAAGTGACATACTGCTGCTAAACGAGTTAATTATTGTCAGGCCTTAGCTCGATATGTCGCCTACAAAAAAAATTTGAGACAAATGGCAGTTTTCCCTGCCTTTTGCTTCTACTTACAGGATTTCCAAAAGTGTCGAGAAAACTATTATAGTGTGTACAGTATAAAAATGTTAAAATCCGAAAAAGCGGTAAAAAGAAACAAATGCTCTTTTATCGTGCAGCGAAAACAAAATTGATCACAAGGATATTCAAATTTTGACCTCAAGTTCACCGCAGGTTACCAATAAATGGACACATGATAGGCATAATGTGGCACGTGTCTCATAACTTTTTATGTTGACATACAATCAGTCACGCAACATTTGTCGTGACTTTAGACATTGACACAAGGTAAGGAAGGGGTGGGTAGCGACCGTAGCGCACTTTGTATGGCTGGTTAAAATCTACCTTGAGTAATTTCCCCCATATATTGGTTAGTTTGTAAAAAGGACCATTTTATTTGGTTATTGTCGTTATTAGAGCGGCCTAAAGGGCTAAAAAGGGAACTGGGATTTAGGCAAATTTTCACTCTGAAAAAGAAATTTGGGTCACTGGAACTGGGTCTCACAAAAAAAACAATAGAATTGAGACTGGGATTTTGAAAACTTGGGAAAACAATAGGCTAAGAAATGGGATTTGGCAAAATTTTGGCTGCGAAATGGAACTTCTATCCCCTCCCCCCTTCAGGATCCTCTTATTAATTAACAGGGTTTGATGTAAAAAGACTTTTTGTGGCCATTGAAAAGCTGGCATTAAAATGGAAACATAAAGAAACCACCCCCAGTCTCAACACTTTTTATTTTTCAATAAATAAAACTGTACAGGGCCCCCGGGAGCGGGATCGCTTGTTTTAGTCGCTCATACATACATACATACATACATACTTTATTTAACGTGGAAAAAAGTACACACTTAGCTGTTAGCTAGTTTACAGGTGCTCCACGATTAAAAGTTTAGTATTTACAAAAGTATTTACATCAAAACAAAGGGTATAAAAGTATTACATCAGACTATTTTAAATGGTTAAAAAAAAAAAAAAAAAAAAAAAAAAAAAAAAAAAGAAACAAACAAACAAACAAACAACAACACCATTTAGCTAAATTAAGATTCCTAAAAAATATATATATATAAATATAAAAATCCTATCTAAAAGCGATAAAATGTAATTATTAAACATTGAAATCAGTTTGTCTAATCTTTTTCAAAAAGTCCTTTGAGCCTGCCATGGAACGAATATCACGAGGTAGCATGTTCCAGTGCTTTGCTGCAGCATAACGCCACGACTTAAGACCATATCTGGTAGTGTTCACTTTAGGTATGGAAAGATTAAAATTACCGCGAAGATTGTACGCTGTTCTCTTTTCAGTTATAAGATTTTTGAAGCTGGATGGTGCCCTGCCTTGAATAATATTGTTCACAGTCAATAACATATCTTGAGTGCGACGATTTTCTAAGGTTGATTTTGATCCGATACGCCGCAAGAGCGCTTCGTACGACGAGGTCTTGTCGCTGTACACAAATCTCAAGGCCCTCGCATTTGTTCTTTCCAGTTTTTCTATATTTCTTCTTCCACAGTGATACCAAACTTGACTACAATAAGAAAAATAAGGTAAAATAAAAGCTCTATACAAGGATTCCTTCGTATTACAAGGTAGAATGTTCTTTAACCTGCTTAGAGCGTTTATTTGGCTCCCCACCTTGCGACAAATGTCCGCTCAAAACCTTTTTTTACCACACAATACTCTTGTTACTGATTGCCCTAGTTAACAGTGTCATTTATCACCTCAACACAGAATCTTGGAAAAAATCTTTTCTTCAATTAGATTGAAGTAAATTTTTGAACTCATTGCTCTATTATCCCCTACAGCTTACTGTCAAATAAAATAGGCATTTTCTATATCGATTTTTTCATTAACTTTTCTTGTAATTCTTGATACAGGCTTTTTCAAAAATACATTTTCAATAACCTTTGTCCAATTTTTAAAAAATAAATAAATATACTTACAGTACCTTAGGTACCTTAAACTTAAAATCATTAAGGTGGCTGAACACAGTTTATCGATCTTTTAGTATGTTTTGTATCCCGTATATTGCTTTCACACCCAAACTGTTGCAGTTGAGGAGCTCAAATGTGTCCGTTTACAAGATCAGCTACTGCATTTGTAATTTTTGTGTGTCCTGTAAGACCATGTTGCATTACCAAAGCAACCCAGCTAATTATAAAACAACCGAAAAAGTTGAATTCCACTTGATTTTAGAAAATTCAGTCATAAGATTTTTTTCATTGTTTGTGTACCGCAAACTCGGAAAAATTATTAGATTCTAACATTGAACCTGTAGTAAAAGGTTTAACAGAGGGAATTTTTATTTTTCACTGCTTTATGTTTTCACGTAATGTCCTAGAATTTTAAAAAATTCCTTTGTTTAATTTTAGATCTTTTGTATTCAGCAGTTTTCTTGCTTTCTGAAGTACTGAACCTTACAAAATTTCTTTCAGTTCTAATGACTGGTTTGATAGGATCGTGCCTTTCTGGAAAGACAATAAAACACATGATCGCAGCATTTTGATCAACTGCTCAGTAACACGTGCAGCATTGAAACTTTGTTTGTCTCAAAGCCTTGAGCATACAAGCTTGGACTCGAATCCAGAGAGTGTGCAGAAACTGTGTTCAGCCACCTTAACATAAAAAGGGTTAGTATGAAAAAAACTATATTCCATAAAACTTTTCTTATTTTTTTAAACAGCTTAAAAATAACTATATATTATAAAATATGTGTAAAATATGTTCTTTTATTTTTGTAATTCACATTTCACCCATTATTTCCTTTCCAGGATCAATTCCATATTTCAGGATGTGGCCTTCGGCAGAAGCCCACGGAGCCCTGCCTTCGGATAAAGATGCCCATGCCATCTGCCGTGTATTGAAGTCCACTCCAATCCTTCCAAACTTGTCCAAACATATAACACCCCCCTTACCACTGGTTAGCTCATTCATCTTACTTATTGCCTTTCTACAGGCATCACGTGGTGTTAGACCATTTTCTGTGTTGTACACAACCTCTCTGGATAAGAGCACTTTAAGCAAGGACTCTCCATGACCAGTGCATGAAGCACCTGCCTGTTGATTAGCATAGGCACCTGATCCTACTAGGGGTGAGTCCCCAACTCTGCCGCACATTTTGAAAGAGGTGCCTCCTATGAGTAAAAACAATATTAGCCAAATCTGTTACTTAAAAATGCCATTAATATAATCAAGATGGCGTGGATATACTTACAGTGGAACCTCGATTTAACGAACCTCTATATAGCGAAGTCCTCGATATAACGAATGAAATTCTTCGCCCAGTAATAGTAAAAGATATGAAAAAGAACCTCAATATAACGTAACCTCGTTATAGCGAACATATTTTGCCAGTCCCTTGGCCCTTCGTTCTATCCAGGTTCCACTGTATTACCATAGGGGAAATGGAATTGTTTCAACAGATCAGGAGATTTGAGAAACCGGAGGTAAAATTACAGAGAAGTGATATTTGAGTAAAATGAAAATTCATTTGAGAAATTGGAAGTTTTGAGAAAGTGAGAATTTGAGAAAATATTGGGATTCTAATAGTACTGTTAAGTATTATAATAAATAATTTATTATATTGTGTTGTTCCAGAAAATATCCATACCCCTCCCACTGAAGGTTTTTTAGTTTGAATCCCCCACCCATCTGGGAATTCCAGTTAAGCTCCATACTTTCCTTTAAAAACTTTGGCTTTGACCCCTCACCCCCTCGGAATTTCCAATGACCTTCCATGGGGTGGGTACGGATATTTTCTGAAAATGCACATAATTTTTTATTATCATTTGATTTTTAGTTTTGACCATTTTTGGCCATGAACTGGCTACTCAGTTTATTACCAGTTGAGCTGCTGACGGCAATATGTCCATTGGTATCCATGGCAACTGCTCCTACTGTATCATGTTCTTCGGGTTGTCTGTTCTTCTGTGAGACATCTTCAACAGTTGTGCCCTTAATGTCCGAGCCTGTAGCCTTTTTAAAATTTTCACGCTTTAACTTTTTCTCCATATAAATTTGATGTGAACGATCACTGATTAACGAACTAGAGTCCTCCAATACAGGAAAACCTACACTTCTAGCAAACTTCAGAGCTCCTTCCCCAGCCAGCATACAGTGAGGTGTCTCTGTCATCACTTTGCGTGCCAAAGAAATGGGATTGGCAATATCCTGGACACATACTACTGCCCCTTCGTAGATAAACAAAGAAAAGTACTAAGATATTTAGTCATGAGGATTAACTTTGGCATAACTTGGCATTTTACAAAGCAAACTTGTCAGCAGATGTAATCTCGTTTATATTGCTATCTTTAAATAAAAAGATTTCATATCTTGATTGTAGTATAGGAGAAACTTCCCCCCCCCCAGAGGAAAGTCCTTGTAGTTCATTAGGGGATCCACCACTTCCCTTGCCTTTTGCCTGAAAAACGCTTTTCCCCTGATCTTAAAGGAGCAAGAACAGAACCCCCATTCACAGGGTATTTCTGTTTTCAAGGGGAAAGGGTCTGTTCTCATTCTGCCCTTCCTTGCTTTTTAGCACCTCTGGATATCTATAAAGAGCATATTATACTCTGTTGTTTTAAGCCGATTTTGAGTGTCGGTCTAGATCTGGGGGCACACTCTTTATTATCTGGCGGTCTATGGTCAAGGAATTTATAGTGGTCTCGGTCTTCAGGAGAAAATAAAAGAAAATTGTGATTTAGTGAGGAAAAAGACATGGCGGTCTGCAGACTGAACGACCCACTATCAGGGGTGTCGAATGGTAATGCGGCTTTGGCGGGGCTGTTCTTTCCTGCGGCCTGGCTTTTTTTTTAATTTGGGAGGCAAAAAAAAAGGCCTTTAATATTTTAAAAACCCCCCCCCCACTATCATAGATCCTCACAAGTCACTGAATAAAAGATTCTTAACCACAAAATTTTTATAGGTACTGGATGTTAGAAATAAATCGCATAACTTGCCAGTGTTTAAGGTTTGTCCATCCATAATCATAGCATCAAGCTCAACAGTTCCTTCATCTGTAAGGTAAGATCCACGCCCTGCATTTAAAATCCCACTGTCCTCCATGCTACGTGTAGCAGCTTCTACAGCATCTAATGCGCTTCTTCCCTTAGAAAAAGAATTTATATTGTGTTATAATTAACACAGATATACGTGTTTATTCAACATCGATCTGGTGTAATCTGGTGTAATCTTGTTAGCCAATATGATCAGGGGCACAATATATATCTGAGAGAATTTGCAAAAACCTGGTCGCCCAGGTTTTCGCTTGGACTCGGGCGAAGCCCGAGTCCAAGCCCAGCTGGTGCCCTTAACTTGAGGGGGGCTTCCGTCACCAGTGCTCTGGTGACCTGGCCCAGGGTCTTAGCTATCCGCTGGTGCCTGGCTGGCAGACTAGCTGTCAAAAGCAGGGGGGAGGGGAGGGGCCTGGTTTGTCTTTGGACGCTTGGGCCCATTTGTGTTAAATTTTCAGTATGTTTGTGTTAAATTTTGAATGCCCTGTGAGGGGCTGTTGAATATTTTGATTGACATTGCTTGAGGGTTCCCTACAGAGAAGGGACCTGGCTGCTGTGCCAGGTGTCACCTGGGCTGCTGACGTGCCAAACTCTAGCCAGGGGGGAGGCCCGGGGACTTGTAAACAGCTTGGAGTGTTTATTTTTTTAGTATGTTTGTGTTAAATTTTGAATGCCCTGTGAGGGGCTGTTGAATATTTTGATTGACATTGCTTGAGGGTTCCCTGCTGAGAAGGGACCTGGCTGCTGTGTCAGGTGTCACCTGGGCTGCTGACGTGCCAATCTCTAGCCAGGGGGGAGGCCCGGGGACTTGTAAACAGCTTGGAGTGTTTATTTTTTTAGTATGTTTGTGTTAAATTTTGAATGCCCTGTGAGGGGCTGTTGAATATTTTGATTGACATTGCTTGAGGGTTCCCTGCTGAGAAGGGACCTGGCTGCTGTGTCAGGTGTCACCTGGGCTGGTGACGTGCCAATCTCTAGCCAGGGGGGAGGCCCGGGGACTTGTAACAGCTTGGAGTAATTTGGCTTGTGGGCGACCCGGTTCTTGCAAATCCGCTCAGATATATATTGTAATGAATTTGAAGTTTTAACTTTTTTGAACCTGCGTTAGCCAGTTCCAGACATTAGGTAAGCTCAGGGGCAGTGTGAAAAATCAGTGAAAATTGGGATAACTGTAAAGAATGGTGAGTTGAAAAATTGGCAAGGGGCTTGTGCATGCACTTCTTTCCGACTAACCCTCCAGGTGATGGACCACTAGGCTTGGACACAGACTTAACCTTACCTTACCTTACCCGCTTCTTACATTTGCCTTCCCCCCCTTCCCAACCACCCCACACTCCCACCCCCCACCTGACCCCCCACCCCCAACCCCAACCCCCAGGCCACTGACTAAGATTGTCTGTAAGTATACAATAAAGGCTTCACATCAGTGAACCATCAAAACTAAGCTTGAAATCGTTTGCTACAAACTAAGCTTGCATTTCATAAACTACTACTGATACACGCGTATGGCTAGAATAATCCCTTGGAAAAATTTATCTTACTTCCAAGAGCACTCGATATCCTGTCCTAGCTGCTTCTTTTACGGCACAAAGAGCTGGTTTTCTCTCCGACATCGGCACATTTCCTGCTCCTCCGTGAACAATAATACAAGTTTTGAATGGTATGTTGGTTTCCGCCATTGTAACGAAGACATTCTTATCTCAACACACGAAAAATAAAACACACATCAACGATCTGCGCTCTTTTTGGGCTTTGGGACATCATATTTAGGCTTACACCAAGTACTGCATACCAATCTCGTCCCCAGTTCATTATAAATTCCAACATGGCGGACGATCTTGTGCAAGCAACTGAACAAGAAATGCAAGAGTACTTTGATGCTGCAGTAAATGTAGCTCGACAGGCAGGACAGGTATTAAAATAAATGTATTTTGTGACGTTTTGCTAATTACATTAGAATATGTACACTTTTTGTTTTGCTCAAAAGTGGAAAATTCAGCGCCCACTGTACTGAGTGCTCGGTCGCATGAGAGATTTTTGCCAAATATATTCTATCTTATTTTGTTACGTTGCAAACGACTGACGTGTATAACTTAAGTAAACAGAGCAGAAGTTTCAAGGTATTTTAATAAGGCAGTTAAAACTGTTTCAATAGTGTCATTTCTCAACAAATGAAAATTTCTCAAAATATGTTAACGATTTTGACCGAAAAAATTTCTTGATCTTTTTAAAAAAATGTGAGTAATGTAACAACATACACATTGCAAATGTTTTTCAGGCATTTTTACAAGCAAGCTAAAACTGTTCACTTCTTGTTACACAGAGTATATGTCTTAAGTATATAACATGTAGTTAGGTTTATAATATGTAGTTAAGTATGTATTATGTAATTAATTAGGGAGGGCCATATTGCAAACTACTGGGCCACCAGTAAATTATGTTACCCTCGTTAAATAAAGTCTTTATTATTATTATTATTATTAGAGCAGAATTTTATGACGTATTTTAACATAAAGGCAGCTAATACTGTTTTAAATAGTGTCAATTCTCGACCAATGAAAATTTCTGGACTGACAGGAAGTTTTCAACTGATAGAAATTTCTTCTATGATAAATTTTCAAACCAATTAAGAAGCAATGTATGTAAGTTAAGAACACAAAGCAGGAGTTTCTCAGGCATTTTTAATTAATTACTAACTCAGCATCAGTTCTCAGCCAATAAAAATTTCTTGACTGACAAAAAGTTTTCAACTGATGGTCTCCCAGAGGTGGTAGGGGTGGGGTGGGGGGTTTGTTCCCAACAAAATATTCCTTGTGTTCCCATATTCCCAAAAAGTTAATGGCTATGTTCCCTTGTTCCCTGATCTTAAAATATCCTAGTTTAAGACATCCTAGTTTAAAACTGAAAAAAAAAACTTAAGGGGATTGCACCTTTTCATCTGTGGCTCCTAACTTACATGTATGGAACGATCGTGAGAGACTTGCATCTTTTTAGACTTGCTTTTGATATGTAATGTTTTTAACCTATTACTTAATTTATCAAGTGTTTTATTTAAATTTTTAGCATTACTTATTTTTTACCTTTAATTATAACTATGTACATTTGAGTTTTTATTTGCCTTTTAATATTTATAGCATTCTAATGTGCTTTTGAGCATATTTGCATGGAAAAGGCGCATTACAAATGTTTAATTATTATTATTATTATTATTATTATTATTATTATTATTATTATTATTAAACCCCTGGGAGAGACTCTCAACTGCCAAAATTTTTCCCACTGATGGAAATTTATTGACAAATAAAAGAATACTGTCAGGTACTTAAACTTACTTTTCTTAGGTTGTGTTGGAAACTTTTCATAAGGAAAAGACCATCGATACAAAAACTTGTGGAACAGATTTGGTTACAGAAACAGACAAATATGTGGAAGAGTTAATTATTGGAACTCTTAGGGAAAAGTTTCCCTCTCACAGGTAATTGGTTGCTTCTAAAAAATATTATTTTTTAATCCAGAAAAATTAGACATTGCAATCCACAGATTTGTAGCCAGGAGAATATTTAACATTATTAATATATAAACTGCAGTGGTAGCAAATCGAGAAAAATGGTATCATCACACATGTGTGGATAAAAATGATATCCGCACATGTTTGATATCATTTTTGACCAATCAGCTCGCAGTTTGCCATGTTTCAATGCTCAATGGAGCAAAAGTTTATTGATATTAAGTCGAAACATCTTCGCATCTTTCTAAGCAATCTTGGGTAATCTTCGGAAATTTTCTCACTCGTTCGCTTGAACACTTAAGATAAATTTCATACATCGCTGCGCAACCATGTATTTTCCTCTATATATGATATACCGGTAGGTGATATAATGTTCCTTATTACCTAACTCCACTCAGTAGAGTATGTGTACTCTGGTGTGCAGAGAAAAACATGCTTGACATGATCCCCACCATGAGCCCAAGTCATCGGTGAAGATCGTGTCAATGCTTAGAGTGTCTATAACATTTGAAACAAGTAAAATACTCGATGTATTTGTATTTGTACTCTAATATACTCTTATGTAGTCCTCTAATTTGTTTTGACCATCTGAGAGTGATAGGTGGTGAGTACTACCTTATTATAGGAATATAACGAAGCATTTTAACAACGCGAACAAAATATACGCGTAATAAAATTAACGCGAATTTAAGAAAAGTTCTGGTTAAATGCTTATAGTAAATGTGTTTATATCAACATCCATGAAATTAACGCGAATTTTTAAAATTCATATAAATAACATGTATCGTTAATTTCCTATAATAAGGTAGTTGAGACTTATGTTCCACTAGGATTGAGGAGGATTAAGTAAGAGTGACAAACATTACAAGTCTGTGAAGATCAAAAAAAAATTATTAGACTGTACATTGTTACTGGACATTTGCCTTTTAACATGCCTTCAGGCTTGCCAAAACAGCACTTGACTAAAATTAATGACATGATCCAGGTTTTTTTCTCCTTTTTGCTGTGCTGCAAATAATCTTTCATTAAAGTCAGCCACAGATTTATAAGTTGAACTCATTTTCAATAGATGAGCTTGGGGAAGGTGGCCATAAGGTGGTTGTGCCAGGCAAGACATGAACCTCAAGCAGGGCACATAGGTATCCATGGCAACCTGGAGGGTGTGAAACCACCAGCCACCCTCACACTGATAAGATTAGTGGAGATACTTACCAACCTACAAATTTACCACATGCACAAATTTGGGAGGTGAGGAAGCAACTGCTTGTCCTTACACAGCTGGTACCCCAAACACACAGGCCCTGACAGTGAAATCCTGTATGAAGCTGGCAGTCCCAACACCGGACATCACTGACCAACCAGCATGGGGTCGTTTCTAATTTAGCCATATTTAATTTATTGATGAAATTTCTTTCTTAGTTTCATAGGTGAGGAGTCTGTAAGTGCTGGAAAGAAATGCCAGCTGACAAATAACCCGACATGGATAATTGATCCAATCGATGGTACAACCAACTTTGTTCACAGGTAAGAAGGGAAGCGCGGGGGGGGGGGGGGGGGGGGGGTACCCAAAAAAGTTTTGTATGGGGAGGCTCTGCCCCAAGCTCTTACCCCTTACCCTTTTATATACCATTTTGCCAGAAATTTTACCCCTTTCGTATACCTTTTAATGAAAAAAGGTACCCCTTTCATATACCTGAAAGTCATGACAGTATGGACTTAAAACATGATGTTTTCTTGTCATTTTAGCGCTTAATAAATGGAAAAAAATACAGCCATAAATTGCATCTGTTCGAAATGTTTTAATTAAAGGCTTTTTCAAAAACCTAAATGACAGATTTCCATACCCTTGCGTAAACCTAAACTTGTGAAATCCATATACCAGAAGCCTGAAAAAGGTACCCCTTTCGGGCTGAGCCTCCCCGTATAGGCCATTATAGGGAGTACCCCCCCCCCCCCCTGGGAAAGGAAGGCTATTGATAGGATGGGTTGCCATGTTCTTCAATCCCGGGCATCTTGGCCATTGACCTAAGACTTATTATTGGACGTAGTTATCAGTCTTCATTTCTTGTCTGTTTTTCAGATATCCGATGGTATCTATATGCATAGCCTTGGCAGTTAACAAGCAGGTATGGGATGTTTCATTTTTTTATCTGCACCCTCCCTAAGGATGGTGGGTTTTTGAAAAGGAGATTCAGATTTTTCTTCAAAGAAGCCAACAAAATTTGAAGCCTTCAGACATTTTTTTTTTCAAAAATGCCAAAATAATCAAGGTTCGGATTCCTGCCATCTCAACCCACATATGATGCTGTTTCTGGGAATTGAACTCTGGCCATATCAGTGGGTGGCAAGTACTCTCATCAGTGCATCATCCCTTCTCCTACGGCTAACTAAGGAGTAAACAGAGAGATAAGTTCATAAAAATCTATGCCTAAACCACTGCTATAGTTATGGTTAGCTTTTACTTGATGAAATGCAGATGAGTGAGAAGTACGTACATTAAATTTTCTTTGACTGCTTTAGGTAGAGATTGGAGTAATATTCAACCCTATAAAAGATGAGATGCACACTGCAAGGCGAGGCATGGGGGCATTTTGTAATGGAAAGCAAATTCATTGTTCAGGTGTCACAGGTAAATGACTACAGTTAGCAGGTTAATTAGGCTGGTTATTTGCTTGTGTATGGATCAGTCATGGATGATTTTCCAAATTGTGTTGTTCTAGAAAACAGAACGTTTTTTGGTTTGACCATCCCCACCCCTCTGGAAATTGTACTTTATTTTTAAAGTATTGTAAATTAAAGATGAAATGACCTTTTAACGATTCCTTATTAATAAACATACATGTATTGTATTGTATTGTATTGTAGCAGAAAATTTGGGTTTAAAGACCCCTCACCACCTTTTTCAGTGACCTTCTGTGGGGTGGATATGGATATTTTCTGGAACCACGCATTGCATACACAGAACCAGGGGAAGAGTTGATGGGGTTAAGCAACCTCTCCCTCTCTTGAGAAGTTCTTCAATCCTGTTTCTCTTGCCCTGGAGGAGCCTGCTAGCAGACATTCAGCTTTCTACTCCTTTTCAGAAAATTCTCGATTTTCCCCT
Source organism: Oculina patagonica (assembly GCF_052425735.1). NCBI lineage: Eukaryota > Metazoa > Cnidaria > Anthozoa > Scleractinia > Oculinidae > Oculina > Oculina patagonica. Next base: position 23,660,452 of record NC_135761.1, read on the forward strand.
AAATTGTAAAGAGAGAAGAAACATTGTTAATTATGATCTGTTCAATTTCTTAAACATGTAATTAAGGTGAGGTGTGAGTTTGTGATCAAAGACATACATGTAGCAAGTCTTGTGTTGTAGGTTGTTGACTGTGACAAAGGCCACTATGACAGCGCTGTCATACCTGTAACTTGCTCAAGTTTTCATGACTTGTATAACAATCTGAACTCAGGGCCTGTTTATATGGAGGAAAATTGTCCCTGGTAGGAGGGTTACCCTCCATACCGAGCCATACCAGGCGAGAGAGCTTTCATATGTTTCTTTATAAAATAATAGCTGCGAACCGTTTACATGAGAAATTGCAAAGTTGGCTCGGGGGGGTAGGGTGGCCTTGGGTGGAGGGTCACTCACTTTAAAGGTAGGGTGACCCTGGGGAGCGAGCCAACTTTTTCTCCATATAAACAGTTTGGTTATTTTTGCCTTGCCTACCAGGGACAAGTCGACACATAAAGAGCATGCGCAAACGCTAAAATCAGCAAAAAACAAAATTGCAGATAAATTGAAATCGAAGTCGGCGGTAAATTTGTCCAAAAAATTGTCTTGGTCAATGTTTCAGCATTCCTGATTTAGAAAGGCAGCCATAATTTAAATGTTTTAAAACAACTCTCGCCAGTCTTTTGAACTGTGAGGGCCAAGTTTTGGCCTTGCCAACAGGGACAACTTTCTCATATAAACGCTCGGCAAAAGATGGCTTGGGGGAGAGGGTAACCCTCCTACCTGGGACAACACTGAGCACTCCATATAAACAGGCCCTCAGTATTATGTGTTTTTCTTCAACAGATCTTAGCAAGGCTCTTGTGATAACTGAGGTTGGTTCATCACGGGACCCTGAAACAATTAACCTGATGCTGAAGAATCTTAGAAGTCTTGTAGAAAAAACAGTTACAGTTCATGGGTAAAGTTTTTTATACACTTCTTCATTTTACATTATAGAGGTGTGGTTGCCTTATGGGCCAGGATCATTGCATTGCATTCTTGGGCAAGACACTCTACTCTCACAGTGCTTCAACACCCAGGTGTATAGGAATCAGCAAATTTAATGCTGGAGGATAACCTTTCAATAGACTGGCATTCGAAATGTTAAGGTGGCTCTGAAACCACTCCAGAGAAATTTTTTTAACTTTGCAAAAAGTTGTATCTTAACATGCTAATCCTTAATCAATAATAAAAAATGGGGGTCACCGGACTCGTTTTTGAGTTATTAGCGCTTAAAGGGAAAAATAAGGGTGTTTTTAACAAGTTATACTGTTGCTATGGTAACCAGTGACGTCATGAAAATGACCACAACTTGTTCAGCGATGATTGAACATTTGTTTGAAAATCAATGTTGAAGCAGCAACTAAAAATGATTTGTCGTACTGGCCTTTCAAAGTATAAGAGCTGGAAAGTGCCAGACATCTTTGCGAGCTTCCTTAAGCGCCAGTCTTAGTAGTAATGCACGGTAGGCTTTAACATAGAAATCACTGTTACGTTACAGTCTATTTTACTTTGGATGCAATATCATTGTTGGATGCCTTTATCATTATGATGTTTCATAATCATTGCGTCAGGCTTTTTACTCAGCTTCTCAAAGCTGTAAAGGGTATAATTATGTGCCCAATCTGCAGGCCAGCAAGTCAAAACTGCAAGCTTGTTAACCTATAAATATTACATACCCTACGTAACTGCACGTCACTGTTATGTGTCAACATGTTTATGTATGATTGCAAAGCCTTGCAAAAATTTAAAGTTTAGGAGGTTTAACTAGAGAAGTGACTTTTGGTCTGTGTTATCAGCAGTTTCGAGAAAGCAAGGCTTCAACTGTACGTGCTAGCTATGCATTATATTGCAATCCTGAGTTTTGATTGGTTTACAGGCCATGGTATATGAGCTCATATACCATGAACCACAAAAATGGTAGGTGTAGGCAACAGTCAAAACAGCCAGGGAGCTCAAATATTGAAATTCTTTGGTTGGATATGAGGTAGTTATAGCCAAAACGGCGCTACAGGCCTTGTTGGCTATCTGCCATCTCATATCCACTAGCGCTCGTGGAATAATAAATTATTTGTCTGATTGTTCTGTTTATCCTGTCATTGTATTTTAGCATTAGAATGCAGGGATCAGCAGCCCTTAACTTGTGCACTATAGCAAGTGGTGGGGCAGATGGGTATTATGAATTTGGTATTCATGTCTGGGACATTGCTGCAGCTGGATTGATAGTTGAAGAGGCTGGGGGAGTGGTTATAGATCCTTCAGGTAAATGTGTGGTTCCAGAAAATACCCATACTCCCCCCACAGAAGGGATTGGAAATTCTGGGGAGGCCCGGGGGGGTACTTGAATAAATTTTTGTTGGGTATGTGCCGCTGGACTCTCAGAACCCCTACCCCATTATAGTCATATTCTATGGCCAATTATAGACCCCATCTTAGTCACTTTTGGGTAAATTTAATTTTTACGACCCCAACTTAGTCACTTTCTGGGAGCCGTTTGTCAAATATTGAACAACAGCAATAAATACGGTAACATTTTTTTCCGCAAATATTTCCGTTGATAAATCACAACTTGCCAGATTTTCGTACTCTCAAAATCCCGGAAAAGTGTGACCCCATTCTAGTCACCCTATAAAAAATGCTTGAAATGGCGACCCCATTATAGTCAGTCCAGTCGTGAAAATGCGACCCCATCCAGCGGCACATCCCCATTAGCCCATTTATAGGAAGTGCCCCCCCGGGTGGGGAGGTGGAGGGGGGTCACAAAGACCCAAAACTTTAAAGCAATGTATGAAGCTAAGTTGGATTTTCCAGAGGGGTGGGAATCATAGGGCAAATCCCTTCCATGGGGTGGGGTATGGATATTTTCTGGAAACACACAATGCATAAACAATAATATGATATAGTGTTACATTGTCTTTTGAAGGTCTTGCAAAAAAAAACCCTTAGATTCCAGCTTGCCCTTTGGAGAAGCAACTCTGAAATTTTGCTTGCCTGGGGCAGTCGCGCCCTTTAATAAGTTAACGTTACTTTGTTTTAATATCATGATTTAAAATTAGCAGATGCCTTGCCTGAGCCCTTTCCCATCAGGCAAGTGAGCATGAAAAGTTACTTGCCCAGCAGGAAACTCAAGTTGTTCCAGATGGCGATGCTTTTTTAAAACCCTGTTTCTACCCCAGGGGGGTACTAGGGATTTCAGGTGATGAGGATGATCGAATGGGGGCAAAAATCAAGACCCAAAAAGATCCCTAGGGCTTCCAACACAACCCAAAAAAATCCCTGGACCAAAAATTAACTCCCAAAAATTCCTATGCCGAATTTCTGACCCTTAAATTTCCAGAAAAAGGGAATGAGAACAACACAAGGAAAACATTAGAAACACGTTTGTTTTTAATACCCCCAAAAAGTCCCTACTCATATGAAGCCACCCAAAAAAATCTTGCCAAATTTTACTACCCCAAAAATCCTGGAATCGAAAATTTCAAACCCAAAAAAACCCTTCCATTATCCCCGTCACTTGAAATTCTGAGTACCCCCCCTGGGGTTTCTACAGCATTCACATTTTGAGCTAATGGGGATGTTGGAGGTCATGGTTGTGAAGTGGTGTGTGTATGTGTGTGTGTGGGTGGGGGGGGGTGGAAGATAAGTACCTTAAAAAGCACAGATTAGTGGGGGACAGGAAAACAAAACAGGCAAGAACAGCAAGCTGATCTACCCTAGGAACCTGTTTATAGTCCAAGCACAGATCTCTACATGCAGGTTTTATTTATTGGTGGAATTTGAAAATGGGCTGGTTCACTCTAGCCTGCGTTGCAGACGAACAAAACCCCGGTATAGTGCGTCTGCGAATTAGAGCACAAAAGCTTGTTCCGGCCCCCCGCGTGTTACCAGGGATTTCTATAATAACCTCTGATTGGCTTTTGAATAGGGCCGTTCTTTCGTGCGTCGTAATTGGTCGAGTGCATCATGAGAAACCATAGTTACGCTTTCGACGAAGACCAGATACAAAACAAACTTGGCGGCGATCACGGCAGATCGGACCAGATCAGTGATAATTAGCGTTTGAAGCGGTAAAAAAGCAGCCGGTTCGAACTATCTCATAAAAAAAAGAAAACAACGATAACGACAACAAGCATACACAACTGACAAGCAAAAAGGTCATGGTGTAATGTTGAATAATCTACATTTGTCTTGTGGTGAAAGAATGTTACACAACGAACATCCGTCATCCGTGATGAGAAGCAACACACCTTGCAACACAATAAACAGCCGGACCAGGCATTACAAATGCAGAATGCAAGTAATCGACATCTTCACGAAACATTTAGGACCAGAGGGAATATTTCAAAAGCTCAAAACATATCTTGCAAATATGAATGTTCCAAGACTAACCGCGATAGTAATTACATATGACAAATGTAAAACAGAGGTGTCAAAATATCCGGGAAAAATATACAGACGGAAAGCCGTGCAGACCAATGTCTTATGGCTCTACTCAACTTTAAACGCCTCCAAATAATACAACTGACAGCATATCGTGCCCTATCTAAACAAGTGAAAAGCGAAATAGATTGGATGACCAATTCCAATACAGAACGGCACAAATTTATGACAAGAACGTTTTACTGTATCTGGTATCTGGTATTCATCGAACATGTAACTATGGTTTCACGAGATCCACTCAACCAATTACGGCGCACGAAAGAACGGCCCTATTCAAAAGCCAATCAGAGGTTATTATAGAAATCCCTGGTAACACACGGGGGCCGGAACAAGCTTTTGTGCTCTAATTCGCAGACGCACTATACCGGGGTTTTGTTCGTCTGCAACGCAGGCTAGTTCACTCCTTCGTTTGCTTGTTCATTTGTTTCTTTATTAATTTGTTTTGTTTCCCCTAAAGCCAGTACAACTTGCATGTAGAATGATTAAAATATCTTTTACTTTTATTATAAATGTTTGAAGTCTTTCAAGGAATAATCAAATTACAATGTGGTTTGTTTGCTAGGTAAACCATTGGACTTAATGGCACGTGGTGTATTAGCTGCTGCGTCTATGGAGCTTGCCCAAGAGATTTCTAAGAACCTAGACTGCAGCATTGATTTGCCTAGAGACTAGTTAGGAAAGTTTCAATCAGCTTGTCTTAGTACTGCACATTCTTATGCGTGGCATAGGTCATTATAGGTCATTATATCATTTTCCCAAAATGCAATATACGATCACAGGCGGCCCAGGCTCTCTCGTTAATTATTTGCAACGGTCGTTGTCGGTTCGACTCAAGCGATCGAAAAATATGCTTCATAAATTGACGAATTTGAGATCTTTCGTTCCTAAATTACAATAAACTGTAAGCCATATAAATAAAGATCACTTACCTATTGTTGATAGACAATCAACAATAGGTAAGTGATCTTTATTTATATGGCTTACAGTTTATTGTAATTTAGGAACGAAAGATCTCAAATTCGTCAATTTATGAAGCATATTTTTCGATCGCTTGAGTCGAACCGACAACGACCGTTGCAAATAATTAACGAGAGAGCCTGGGCGGCCTGTGATACGATGCATCATAATCACACGTCCTGTGGGCAGTACAGTAAACATATAAGATATTAAGTAAAATCTTGTAATTCAGTTCGTTTTTAGTTTTATACAACCATAGTCGCATTATTTTACTTAAAAACTATCTTTAGAAGTCTTTAGCCAGCCAAATGACTTATTTCTGGCTTAATTTTTTTAATTCAAAAATATTACTGTCAATCGTGGTTTAAAAAACATGTCTTCCAGTCACCAGGGATTTATTTTTAAGATGTGCATTTTACTCTCAGCCAATAGCTGTTTTCTTTTCATGCAATGTAAATTGGTCTACAATAAAAAAACTAATAACACAAATAAGGTTGTAAAAGGCATTTTTAAGTTTTTTTTTTAGTTGAAGCATTGTAGCCAGAAACAAAAAATAATTATTAATAATTATTTCTTATGAAGATGAAGTGTTCAACATGACACGAGCATGGGACAAAGAAAAATTCTGTGTCCCCGACGGGAATCGAACCCATGGCCTTCCAGACACCGGTCTCAACGAGTCTCTCATACCTCAGGTGGTAAGAGCCCCCAACCGGTATCTGGGAGGCCATGGGTTTGATTCCGGTCGGGACTCAGAATTTTTCTTTGTCCCATGCTTGTGTCACGTTGAACACTTCATCTTCATAATTTATCATTGAGCTTAAAATTTACCATCTTTATTATTTACTACAAAATTTATTTCTTGTTTTAAAAGACAACTTGGGTCACTTGACCAGAAACTGCTGGACAACGGCAATACATTTAAAATAAGTAAATACAGCTGACTTGAAAATATATAATTTCTATTTATTCATAATATTAGGAATTGTTACTTTACAAATTGCAATTATTGTAGCTGCAGTCGAACCTTCCATAAGTGGACAGACATCCTTGGACAAAAAGAGAGTGTCCTCATTACCTCCTTGTTTTCGCCTCATTTCCATTATTTCAACTCTTTCAGTCGTGCATGCGTTTTAGGAACAACTGACTGCTCACAGTCCAAATTAAGACTAGAGTGATATTTTAATCTACTTATGCAGGGAGGTAAAAAATATTGTTTGAATGTGACTGGGACTATGAAGTCCTGTGTCTAGTTCTGGGAAGTGTCCCTCAGTGGAAGTGTCGACTGTATTCAAAGGGGCACTATCATGGACGTGACCTTGAAAAGTTAAAAGCCAAGACTTATTTACATCAAAGATAACCTTAAAATAATGGTCTATTGTTATGGACTATTTAACAATTAGACTACGAGCCCGAGTTTTCTATGTGCAAATAGTCAATGAGGCGCAGCCGAGTTGACTATCGCTCATAGATAACGAGGGCGAGTAGTCTAATTGTTTTAGTAGAAACTCTAAAGAATTGCAGTCCAAAACCTACAATTTTATGTACTTTTAAGCCAAAAATCAAGAAAAATTCACCCTTTAAAGAGCAATGCGCGCGCGATTGTTTTCTATCGGCGAATAGAAATCAATGGGAGAACCAATCAGATTCGCGGATTTCCAATAGAACACGACTGAGTTTCTACTAAAATCTGTTAAAGGTGTGCTATCACATTACACAGTCAGGTATAAAGTTTTGATATCAAATTGAAACAGTCGGGCAGACTTTTTCAAATTCTGCCCTTATGACACAATGTGTCGGAAAAATCACAGAACAAGAGATGATTATAGGGCACATTTCAAGTACACGCAAAGGTACTGGTACTTCGTTAAGCACCACTTTGACAAAAAAATGCAGCAATAGCTCAATGATAATGCCCCTTTAATTGTGAGCGAGTTTTGGCTGTCTCCCAGCATCAATTAAACTTTCAGCAACAATAATTATTTAACTCTATGGCATTGAAGTCAACTAGCAGAATCCTTCTCTCAGTTTTTCTGATGCCTATTATTTAAAACCTACTGGGAATAAATTACTTAATAACTAAACTTAAAATGAAATTTACTCTGGTAGTTGTAATCAAAGGACAACATATTATGTATAAGTGTGCTATTATTATTTTGTGGCTTATATCTACTGTAAAAGCTTAGAACACAGTATCATTTTCGTATATCATCATACAAAGCTGTTGTCAGAAACGTTACTGCATACTTGATTACTGTAATGTTGTTGTATTAAATTCAATGTTTTGCTTAAATTGTGACTGTGTTCTGATAATATCGTTATATCAGGGAAAATTTTATGTTCAGTCTGCTAAATTTTGATCGTTATATCGGGAATATCGTTATAAAGAAGATCGTTATATCAGGGTTCTGTCCCATACATTTTACTGTAACTTTTGCCGGGACATAGAATATTCATCGTCATATCGGGAATATTGTTATATCAAGGATCGTTATATCGGGGTTCCACTGTAATAATAAATACTTTTTTTGTAATCATTTTGGTGTGTGATTTACAATACTAATCAGATTAAACACTTATTACAAATTTCTTTTCTAATTCAACCTTACTCAAAATATAATTTCTTCCTTTTTCTTTGTAGAAAATAGGATTTTTTTTTTGGAATTATTATTCATTTATAGAAGTACAAAATTAATTCATCACGTATTCCCCGAGAGCTCTTCAGATCCTTCAATAAATGCACCTAACACTGACAGCTTCTTGTGGAAAGGTCTTGCTTGACACATGTAAGAACCAGTGAATGTTTTTTCTCTTTCAGCGCTATCATCATCATTATTGTCTGATAATACATTTGAGTGCTTTTGAGTTCCTCTGTCAGACATTCTTCTAGTTCTTAAATTCTCAGGTATATGTGTAAGCTTTGAGGACGAACAGCAATGAACGGCACCAATGTCAATAGGATGTGCCTCTGTATTGAAGACGTATCCTGCTGATCCAGTATTACACGAAGGTGAAAGAGAAGGTTTTATTTGATGATCCACTGACCCATTGCTCCGATGGATGAAATTGTGCTCATCAAATAAGAGATACAAGTATTTGGTTGTTTCTGCTAAGAAAAATGATTCCATTCTATCTTCTTTTTCATGTGTTTTCACATCTTTTATCTGAAAAACAAATGTTGGTAATTGAAATTAGTTTTTGATGGAAGATGCTTCACATGTGACTCAGGGTTTGGGAGTATAATTGCAACTACCCCTGGATGGGAGGCAAGGTGACCTACTGGTTAGCACGCTGGACTCTGGATCAGCTGTTTGGCTTCAAGCCCTGGCCGGGGTCACTGTATTGTGTTCTTGGGCAAGACACTTAACTCTCATAGTGCCCCTCTTCACCCAGGTGCATAAATGGGTACTGGCAATACTGGGGGTAACCCTGTGATGGACTAGCATCCCATACAGAGGGAAGTAGAAATACACCTATTCACTTCATGCTATAGAAACTGGAATTAGCTCTGGCCTGATGGGCCACTAGGCTTGAATGCAGACTTTACCTTGCCCCTGGAAGGGATGCAAAGACTATTTCATGTTCCTCCCCAGCATTTATGATATGATGCCCAAGGTTGCCCAAGTGGAGAAATGCCCGGGGGGGGGGGGGGGGTACTCCAAACAGTTATGTACGGGGAGGCTCCGCCCCAAGTTCTAACCCCTTACCCTTTTATATACCATTTTTGACAGAAATTGCACCCCTTTCGTATACCTTTAACTGAAAAAAGGTACCCCTTTCATATACCTAAGAGACATGGCATGGACTTAACTGGACGTTTTCTTGTCATTTTTATGTAGCGCTTAATAAATTAAAATAATACAGCCATAAATTGTGTCTGTTTGAAATATTTCAATTAAAGGCCCTTTTAAATAGCCAAATGACATATTTCCATACCCTTTCATATACTTAAACGCGTGAAATCCCTACCCTTTTATATACCTGAAGCCTGAAAAAGGTACCCCTTTCGGGGCGGAGCCTCCCCGTATAGGCCATTATAGGGAGTACCCCCTCCCCCCCCCCCCCGGAGAAAAGCACTGTGAGAGTAAACTCTCTTGCTGAAGAACACCACACAATAACCCCAAGCAGCCCCAAACTCAGACAACTCAATTTGAGTACCTTATTGTTACTTATTTTCGCGGGACTAAATTTTCGCGATTTTCGCGATTTTTTGAAAATCGCGAAATTAAAGACCCGCGAAAAAAGGTTCTCGCGAAAAATAACGACGCGAAATTTAATACCCTTCTATATAATTCGTTGTGATTAATCAACGTTGCCGTCAGTTTACTACATAAATAGCTCTACTGTGTTACAAAGGAACATGTCAAACTGAAAGTTTTGTTTTGTTAAATTAGTCATTAGCTCATTCTCCAGAATGAGTAATAGAGTGATACAGATGTTGACGGAAGTCTGCGTGTACAAAAATTGTGTGGACGGAAGTGATACAGATGTTGACGGAAGTGTGCGTGTACAAAAACTGTGTGGACGGAAGTGATACAGATGTTGGCGGAAGTGTGCGTGTACAAAAATTGTGTGGACGGAAGTGATACAGATGTTGACGGAAGTGTGCGTGTACAAAAACTGTGTGGACGGAAGTGATACAGATGTTGACGGAAGTGTGCGTGTACAAAAATTGTGTGGACGGAAGTGATACAGATGTTGACGGAAGTCTGCGTGTACAAAAAATGTGTGGACGGAAGTTGTAGAACGGAAGTAATTTTATATGCTACCCCTGCCCCCTTAGTAACGCCAAAAATAACTTCAGTGAAGCTCAGATGCAAATGTGAAAAGAAATGAAATCATTGTATAGTGTAATAAATAAATTAACATCAAATCACATTTCGGAACTTTTAAAAAGGGAAACGTGTATCACAAAGTCGAAATGTTGACAACCTGGGGGTTTATTTTATCATGTGCTGACACACGTAATCAAGGTTCATTTTAACGTGCGCTGTTACACGCAATGAAGTTCCGCCAGGCAGCCGGAAGTAAATTTAATACGCTACCCCTCTCCTATTGTTGAGATTCTACATCTACATTTAATTTGGTCGGTAAAAATCTAGAGATATCACGCCAAGATTTCTTCATGGAACTTATTTTTAACTTTTACTATGGAGTTACGCTTGCCATATGACTCGTCTAAATAAACGTTTATAAAGCTCACTGATAAAAACACGACATCCGAGCAGCACGTTTTCTACCTCTCTGGAACCTCTATTTTCATTCGCCCGCTGTAAACACTACCTCTATTCTTATTCAGGGCTAGCGGCATTGTTGTCACCTGTTATCTATTGTTTTAAGAACTAATAAATTAACTCGTTCCGAGAGGTAGTGGGCGACCCCACGTTTTTGTTTTCTGTCACGTCATCTCATTTCCCGTGACTCACGTCATCCGTTTCAGTACACAACGTGTAGTCCAGGCATTTTGTAATCAGACCTACTACTAATTGCAACAGAAGCTTTCTCAACGTAAACTAGTTAGAAATAACCTATACAATAACATACTAAAAGTCTCTAAAGATTCAAGTGTGGGAACACCTCCAAATACGATCAACGTATAACTCGCTTTCCGCTGCAACATGAAAACGAGGCTATGAACAGGAAGTTGCTGTTTACGGCTGTTTTATTGGTATTAATCATGGCTTTTCTTTAAAATTAAGAACATACTCTTAATACAATGTTTCTCGGGCCTTAATCTTAACATAAAGACCCATAAAAGAGCATTTTTTTAAATGCTGTTATTCGAAAGTTTACAGTGGCCAAGACATGTTTATCACTCAGTTTAAATATCTCCACGCTAGCGATAGAGTCATTCTTGAATTGTAATCTACACATGCTATACAAGTAAATCTTCTGAATCTTCACTTTCGTAGTCCAGGGCGGTGGTACAGTTAGTGCACGCGGATCCTTTGCACTGGCCACAGGCTGGAGAACACTGCATACCATTCTTGCGGCAGATGCACATCATAGTGCGGCAGTCAGACAAACAGTTGCATCTGATTAACTGTAGAAGCGATTCTGGCGCAGGCGGGAGGTCCGTTGCAACAGGAACCAGTTGATCGCCAATTACTTTCCATCCCCAGTCCTCGATCGACATTTCTGCATCCTCCCCCTGCCACTGCTTTACTTGTAGATAGACGCGCAGGCTGTGGAATCGAGCCGCTGCTGCACTTGGGGGGAGATTCTGTGGCTGTATATGAGATGTCTTTGTTGCAAGTTTCTCAAAGTACCGCTGATACCTGAGAGAGTCAAGACCAACCCCTGGCTTTCCACCGCAAAGTGACACGAGTGCTTTTTTGCCAGCAGCAACAACGTCAGATACAGCCGAACGGCAGCTAAACGTGTTAGCTTGCTCTCTGAAGCATGGTACATTCTCGAATTTCTTCAGCGCCGTTGCCTTGCCAACTCCATACAGGCGCGAAGTGGTGTCGCATCCGGTCATGGCGTGAAGAAACAGGAGATTTCTGCAAACTTCCCCACCCAGCTGATCTTTGACTTTCTTCATATGCCAAACCTTTGCCAGTCTCGCGTTTGCCTTTGGCTCTGGTCTAAAATAGAGATCACATCCTTCTTCAGAAGCATGATAGCACAAGAGAACTAGCAAATCTGTGTCGTCCCCTACAAGAACCGTGGTCTTCGTTCGGGCAGACTCTACGGCAGTTTTCACTATAAGTAGATCGGCATCACCATCGGAGTGGTGTGTCACGCAGTCTGCATTCTGCAGAGCCTGACTCAGCATCATCAGAAAGCGTTGCTTGTTCTTGGGGTTAGAGAGAAAGGTGTCTTTCTTCAACGTGATAGACATGCTTTCTGTAAAGGTGACAGTGGCAGCAACCTTCCCTGATGCGCGCCTCTGCTGTGTCATAGCTTTAGTTGACATCTCGTCATACCCGTCAAATACCACTATCGCTCTTCCGTATTTCCTCCGCACGTAACTACAATACAAGTCGCACACTTCTTTGTAAGCCGGAGAACCTCTCGGCCAAGGGACTCTGTGGAGAAGGGCACCTCCATCCAATACATATTGGACATTTCCTTCGGGCTGCGTCTTGGCCTCTGGTGAAAGCTTCGCCCACAGTGCGTCCGCTAGCGCTGGTTTTTGAGGCTGTCTCAGCGTTAATGGGGAGTCGAAAAGAGATGTGGGATAAGTGCAGAGCTCGTATCGAAATAATTCCGCAAGTTGGGAGTTATCACAGGCCATGATCAGTCGCTGAAATAAAAGTTGCGGGTCAACTTGTACTTGATCATTGTTAATCTTCACAGAGGACTTCGATGACATAGTGACTGCCTGGGAACTTCGCTTGAATGTGTAATCCGTGGGGCTTTTCCCATTCATTGAGGACAGGATCTTTTCACCGACATATTTGGCTTCATCAGCATTGACACTGCTATCAGCATTTACGCCATTCATGATGTTTCTTAGACAGTCGCTGTCGGGAGAGAAAGGGTTATGTGAAGCCAGAGAACTGAGGGTGGTCATTGTGTCTTTCATGTCTCTTGCCTGTCTTGCCTTGGACATATCTTTGTTTTGCTCGCCCGAATTAAACTGTACTCCTGTCAACTCTTGCATTCTCTGGTTTGTTTCGGCGCAGGCAGGCATAGATAATAGCCAGATAAGACATTGCTGCTCCGTTAGTCCCCTTCCTCTTGTCAAGCCTCCGCTCGTCTTCAAACTTCTCATGAGTACCTGCTCGATGGTTAGGTCAATCGACAATCCGGCCCAAAACCTATCACTCCTTCTTGCCACGTGGAGACCGGAAGCGAGGTTTCGGTAGACATCGGGATGTTTCGTTTGGAGGTCCGTCATCGACTGTAGGTATAGTCGTGCGCACTTAACGTACAAGTTGTGGCCAGAGGCAGCGAGATATGGCAGCATTCTTGTCAATGCCTCGAGGTAGAGTTCCCAATTAGCTGTTCGCTCTGCTTTGATAAAGGAGCGCAAAATGTCCACCATTTCTAGGTACTGAATCCAAAGCGCTGCAGTGCGGCTTTTCTCAGCGAGGAAGTCTTTCTTTCTGCGTACGCATTCTTGAATGTCGCTTAGAACATCTGCTGTGCTTGCATCTTCAGCTGAGACTTTCTTTCCTGTCAACTTATCAAACAATGCACGCGCCTCTTCAAGCTTTGAAACTCCAACCTGCGAGTGGATGTCTTCAGGCATCGGCTCCAAACGATGCTGGTGGCCTGCAATATTAAATTAAATTGTCTTATTGCATTTTCTCTATATTTTAGCAACGCTTGACGAAGTAAAAGAATTGACTTTAAATACTTACTGTTATGAGTGCTTTCTGTATGAGGGGAGGCGATACATGACTCGGACATTTCATCAGCTGTTTCAGATGCAACAGTACTCTCATTACCTGAAATGATAAAAAGTTAAATAATCTGATATAATTGTTGTCTACTTTGAGTGACATGTAAAAGTGTATAAGTATAAAGTATAAAGTGTTAATTTTACCTCGCTGCTCAGTCTCATTGTCTATGTTCGCTGTATCTTCGCCGCTCGCATCACAAATTATGGCATTTTCTTCAGAAACTGCAAGATAAAAAAAAATAACAAGAAAATAAGTAATGACAACTAAGCCAGATACGCTTTATAAATAAATGGCTATTACCTGTGTGTTGTAAGTGCGGTATGGGTACTTCCAGAGCTTCCGAATACAGTAGCGCATTCAAAGCGGCGTCTACGATGAGGTGTGCACGAACAGCCCGAGCAATTGCTTTTCCGGTCAATATATGGTCTACCGCATTAGACGCATAAATCAGTTCCAGAACTTCTCTTAAACCGGACCCCGCCATCAGGTGGCCAATACTTCCAAGAAAACTCATCTCCGCGTGAAAAGCACCAAGACGCACGATCACTTTGCGTAAATCGCTGTCAGCTGGTTCACACTGTATTATGTTAAAGGCCTTTAACCACAAAGGCTGATCAAATGTGATGATGGGATTGGCAATTCCGTGTTCCTTGGCATGCTCAGATACAAAGTTCAGGGTGGAAGAGACACACGTGACATCACTCGGATTCATATCAATCATGGGAAGGAACATAATTGAAGACTTGCCCTGGTGCCTTCCTTCGTGAACAGATTGCATCATGCCACTCCAAGATGGACGCGGGGTGCCAAACAGTAGAGATACTTTCCACAGGACATCAAGATTAGAAGTGGGGTCTTCCGCTCGTACGAGAACCACGTCATTGTATTTGATCTCCACGTTCACCTGACTGGGTCCACATGGATAAATCTCTACCCTTCCAGTTGTCGAGATTTCTTCAGCAGTAACTTTGCGTCGTGGGACATTACAATTATGTTTAGTGCCAGGCGTAACAACTGCGATCATGCCCATACCGTGAAAGGTATTATTTCCATCGAGTGTCCTAGTGTTGTGGTCAACGTTGTCGGCCGCGTATTGGACAAACTCGCCATTAAAAGACGCTATATTAGTTCCCTGGCTAAGCGCAGCATTCTGGTTGAACATTTGCACTTCTTGGTATGACGAACAAAACCCATGGTGATGCAAGGTGTCAATAAGGAAGCGCGAGGCGAAGTTGTGGTGCAACTGAACTGCAAGCCCAATCTGTAAAGGTGCGATAACGACACGTGGCCGCGCAGCTTGAACAATGGCCTGCCCGATTGACGCTACCTTTAAAGAATTATTTTTTTCCGAGACGAGAACTCCCAGAAATGCAGAAAGTGTGGCAGGAAGAAACTGGACATGAGATTCGGCATCGGTGTCTATCGTGGGGTAGTTGCCACTTGAGGTCGCAAGTGATTTGAGGTCTTTTTTTATCAGCTTAGCTGCTGTTTTAATAATGTTCATTTCTTGTTCTTTGATATCCACGTCATCCTTCTGTATGTAGAACTCTTGCAAAATCGCAGCCGCAGTGGTTCGAAAGGTTACAACGTTCGGCTTACCGTTAATATCCGTTATCACGATCTTTTCTCCAAAATACTCAAGAAGTTTGGTTTTCATGTGCTGCCGTCCGTAAGCTTCGCTATTTGTGTCACTCAAATATTCTTCCATTTTCTCCACTAGATCGCTCACTGTTAACTGCTCGTCGTCATTTTCTTCAAGAAACTTCGTAACTTTGAAAAAGGCCTCGCATTTTTCTTCATCCTGGGGACGACCAACTTTCCTCTTTTTGACAGCCGATTCCTCATTTACTTCATAAACTTTAGGTAATTTCCTCTTTGTGCGGAAGTTTACACTGCATGTCTGGTGGTAAACTGCGCCAGCAGAAGGCAAATCATGAACATTTAGAAGCCTAGCTCTTATCGTGTCAGACCACTCGTCCTCTCTCTCTGAACAAATTTTCAATAGCGTGTCTTTCATTTCAACTGTCGTAACCCTGAACGCTTCCCCCAGTCTTTTTCTCTGTTCCCCGAACTCAACTTTGGTGCCACAAAAGAAACAGTCAGTTTTGAATGAGAAACATTGTTCTGCTTGGCGAGTTAGAGAGCGACGATTACTAGTTGTTTCAGACGTAAGCATTTTTTTGGCTCGCTGGATGTTACTTGGCAGACAATACTCTCGCCGGCAGTTGTGATGAACCTGCTGCCCAGGAACCGTAGTGATTGAATCATTTCTCTCTGTGCTCGCCCGATTTATTCCCGCGCTTCCCTTTTCTCTTAGCGTTACGACCTCGCCCGCGCCGTCAAAGTTTTTTTACAAATAATACAGCTTTCTGTGTCATCCATAGTCGAGAATCGTGTTTTCTGAAATAAAGAATTAAGAGCGCTTTTTTCACACAATCAATCTCAATATTATTTACAGCTTTGTGGTACTCGAAAACGTCTAGGTTGATTTCGTAAATGTGCTATATTTGGCTTTCTTTTTGTTAAAGTTTGGTTCTATTCCCGCCAAATTAAGTCTTCAGTAAAAATGAATTTCAGGCAAATTGTTTTGTGTTCAAAGCGCATATATTGTTCGGATAAATTTTTATTTTAGGAAAGTTTTTCATTCAGAGATTTTAAGTTATGAAAAAAGATAACGCATTATTTTAAATTATTGTCTATCGTCTGATTCATGTATATAGATTTTATAATTTTTGATTATTATTATTATAATTGATGTAAATAGTTTTAGCATCTCTTTTTTAACTTTTTATTTCCTGGTTGTTTTTGTTTTCATTCGGAGAAATTAGCATTTTTTGCTACTCTGTAAATCCGAATTTAAATAAAGTTCTACCCGCACTGAGTTAAAGCCTTAATTTGGATTCACTAATCAGGTCACATAACACATTATTTGAACTGCATTACCTTAGAACATAAAATCCATTTTTTTAGCTTAAAAAACTTTGCTAGCGGAAGACAAATTCCTATGCTAAATCTCTCAAACGGATAAGCAACAGCACAGAAGCTTGGTACAAGCTTTGTGTATTTGTATAGATTTAAGAATCTTATTTAAGCAATTATCCGATCTAAGATACATGTAATTTGACTTACCTATCAGGAAAACACAAAAAAATCGTTCTTTCTCTGCTTGCCCATGTTGCACGTGGCATTGAACTCAGTCGACACAGCAGATAGCACAGGAGCCTCGTTTCCATGCTGCATTTTTCAGGGTCGATACAGGGTTCTTATAAAGCTCGTTTTTAGTCACCTTCCCCTGCTCAGATTTTCAGAGACTTTTGATATGTTATAGAGGACATGTTCCTGGATCAAAAGGCGTTAAAAAACCTTCTGTTGCAATTAGTAACAGGTTGACCTATTTTAGGCGATAAATTGCCTGGACTAGTGTTCGTGTGCATCTTTCTCTCAAATTTCATTCGCTGCTCAATCCATGAACAATGATTGTCACTGCCCGGTAGATGCGTGCTGACAGAAAGGTTATTCAAAACTCAATTCAGTAATTTAAAACGGTAACAAATATTCATTTCATTTCTTTTCACATGTGTATCTGAACTTCGTGGAAGATGTGAACTATTTACACACTATCCAACCAGAAGAAAGCTCGTAACCACAATGTCCACACGTTTTAGCAGTAAAAACATGTTCTTCAAATATCGAAATTATATTTGTCAAGAAGACGAAAAGCTTTGCAGTTTAATTACACAATAGAAATACCAAACGACTGCGATCCTTCTAAGATCGATTAAAACGATGTATTGGTGAAAAATATTGTGAACAGTGTGAAAGCCCTTTCCGTGTTTAATTGTTATGTAAATATTCTAGCTTTTCTGTCTATGTTGTTGTTGACTTTGTACATTTTCCATCAATAATAGCGCTAAGAAGAGCAAACAATTAAGACTGGATGTCTTCGGATGTCTCGTTTTTTCTGGCACGGAAGGGTAAAGGAATGTGCATGCATGCAAAAAACTTGACTGTTTCGCAATTCCTCCCCGCGTAATACTGATTCTCGACCTAGGATATTCTCTTCTTATCATTTATAGCTTTATTATGCTTTATATCGTACCGCGATCCAGAAACGAAATACTATTTCTTTTTTTAAATAACTGCTTGTGGACTTTTACGTAGCGGGGAATGGGGCCATGTAAAATTACTTCCGGCTGCCTCAATGGACTTGATCGCTTGTGTCAGCGCGTGTTAAAATACGTGAAAATACGTTTAGGGTCCCTAAGGTCTAAACAGCTCGGCAACTTGATTCACGTTGCACCATTTTTAGAAGTTGTGAAATTGTGATTTCATTTCTTTTCACATGCGTATCTCATTGTGACTTTACAGGGGACTGTACTTGACTTAAGTGGACTGTACCAGTACATTTTCATTACCTACCACCACTCCCAAACCCTACCCCCCCCCCCCCGAAAAAGGCAGAAGAATGAGCTGGCTCTAAGTGCCCTTTGATTTTTTGTTCAGTGTCATTGGACTATTGCTGGGGAAAGTTAAAATCAGTTGTGCCAATTTTGAGACTTACTGTTTGTTAATGCGGACCAGTATTTTGACAATTTTCGCGAAATTTGGTTCCTTTAAACGTTTTATTTTTAGCCAGATCGCGAAATTTAAGTCCCGCGAAACATGCCTGTTCCACTTTCGCGAAATTAAGTTCCCGCGAAAATAAGTAACAATAAGGTAGTACATTAGTACTACTCAAATAAAGTACCAGAAAGAAAGAATTACAGACAGTTTAAATAAAGATGATGCTTGGACTCACTGTGGCATATCCACATGGTGTCCTTGCACTGTGTTCTATTGACTCCAACATATCCCTTCCTACTTCAAGGAAATAAGGATCCCGTGTTGCACGGTACAGATACATGGCACTTTCAATCAACTCTGTTGAATAAATTGACAAAAACAGCTATTACCTTGCATTATAGGCATGTAATGCATGCAAGGGGTTTCATTACAACTGTGCCTCTCAGATAGTCATTTTATGCTTTTTTAGTTGGTTTAATACGCTACTTTGCTTCAAAGATGCCTAAAAGCTTGCTAATAAATTACTAGTTGGAGCAAATCTAATGGTTCTTATTGATTGTTGTGAACTGAATATGTAAGTATAAAATTACAAGTAGAGGAATATTGCTTTGGGATATCCTAAGATATCTCCCAGCTTTTGATAGAGTATGTACCATCATGTAATGATGGTAGATAGAGCAATATGGGATCTAAGAAAAAATATTTAATGGATAATATCTATAATACATACCGGTAACTGGCCTGGTTAGGATAGTGTACAGCAAATAAATAATTATATGACAACAAATATATGCTATGCTTAATTTATGCAGTCATGTAATTATCTCCCTACCTGGTCTTAAGGGGTACCCTGCTCTTCCATTATATGGTTCTCCGGAAGAAATCTGATAAAACTCGGGAATGAATCCAAAGTGCTTCCACACACTGTGGTACTTTTGAAGAGTCCTTGATGCTGGTCCGATATCTCCCCATAATGTCTACAATTGATAGAAAATATTAATTATTTCACAGTCAGGTAAAATAAAAATAGTGAAACTGAAAACACACCAACTGTATTATCTGCTGGATGTAGTACACACTGTGATCTGTAAAATACTGACAGGTGTCACTCACCTGAAGCCCTGGCCAATAAGCATCAAGGGATTGGAAGATTGGCATAGTGATTTGACCTTTGTCCATGTGAACCCACACATACCAGTCACTGATCTTCAGGTACTGTTGAACCTTGCTGTAGAATTCTTGGATGTGATAGAACAGTATACATTTTATTTTTTATTCAATATAAAAATATCCAGTGACATAGTGAATGTTTAGCAAGCTGTCATCTTAAACTTGAAATAATAAATGTGAGATAGATTTTCAGTTACAGGACTTCATGAACTTGCAAAGAAGATCTGCTACTCTGGATAACTTTGAGGCGCTGGCCATGACTCTGGTCTGAATGCTGGAGCCACCCAGGGGTATGAACCAGGGAACTTTTGGGGCAACCTGTTTGAATGCTGGGGCTTTTTCATAGCTACATGTAGAATTAATTGCCTCTTGCTACAGAAACCAGAGTTTAAGTGCTGGCAGTATGGTAATTCACACCAGTGAAAAATAAAATTTGGGAAAAGTATATGGCAGAAATTAAGGAAATGGTGTTTCACTCAAGTGGAAGCAATTAAAAGGAAAAATAATGCTTGTAAAAATAGGACTTGAAAAGTTGTGTCAAACTCTGATCAAGTTAATGTGAGGAAAGTTTCAGTCAGCAATTAGTTATGATGGGCAAGGTGATGTATGCTAAAACAGAGAGAATATTTCATTACCTTTGAACATGTCGATCAGCCTTGGCAAACCAAACAGTATACCTCCTTTTAGGAGATACTCAAAGTAAGAGTCTACACCAGCTCCAATGCCTGCATCTTGTGCTGTCCATTTGCCACTTACTACATCAATATGATTACCCACCTACAGTAAACCAGAAACAGGGTTGGAAATTAGCACTTGCCCGCTCGCCCAGGCGAGTGTGAAAACTGTCGGGCGAGTACAAATCACGGATCACTCGCCCGGTTTGGCGAGTACGATCAGTGCCATATCCAGAAAATATTATTTAGAATAAGCGAAACTTTTACTTTCCACTTTAAAATAATCTACACTGTCCACAAGCTGATAGCTTACCAACATTTTGAAATCTTTAACAAAGCTGTGTTCGCGTTCGTAAACAGACAAAAATGGCTTCCGTTTGGGGCATGTTACATGACGGACGTACTTGTACAAAGTAATACCTCTGGTCAAAAATTCACTGACTCATCCACTGAGCCGCGAAACGCAGCAAGACACACTGAGCAAGATGACCATTTCTCGCCTCTTTTGCTGTACAATTTCGCTTGCAAACAACAAGAATTTGGAAATACGTATCAAATAAAACTGCGTTTCAACTTTTGAAGTAAGTGTGCTTGTGTTTTTATTGTGGAGTAAGGTCTATATTTGGCAATTTTTCATTGAAGAAATAGATTGCAGTCTGTTTTGCGATCGACCACCAAAGTGGCACAGTGATTATCAAAACGTGATTAAAAATTGAAGTTGTATATTTTATTATTCGTAGGGGGAGCCGGAGGGGGCCTAAAATATTCTTTTTTAATGGAAGAAGACTGGGCGAGTGCTACGAAATTTTAGTTTCCAACCCTGCCAGAAATGAAACAGAAAACTTTGTAAGACCTTGGAGACAAAAGAGGCTCTAACCAACTGTTTATTTGCTTTCACACATGTGTAAATTATTGCCCCATTACTGCATTATCTGCCAATATGTTCTGAACTGATCTCATCATTAACAGTTTTAATCTTCTTGCGTCTACCACCCTCTGCACGCATTGCAAGCCTATAATGCTGGATTCAAGGTTAGTTTCTCAAACTTTACAATGTCACAAGTTTTAATTAGCTTACCAGTCCAAGTTTTGATCTGCTTTTCCACAGACCTTCCAGAGCTCCAGTAGCAGCATTGATAAATCTTTTATCACCTTAAAAAACAAAATTTAAAAAAATTATGCTGAACAAAGGAAAGGAATGATAGGGTGACAGGCAGTTCATGCACACAGAATCTGTCACGGCATGGAGTGAAATTAACAAATCATTAAAAAAATTCTGGTGCACTGATGTGGCTGGCGCAGATACACACAAACATCAGACTTTTATGTGACTGGTGTGACTCCTTTTCCAAAGCTTAAACTGTGTTTTCCTTAGCAGTGAAGCTGTCAGGGCCTGTTCTAAGCTCTCTTATCTTTTTGTTAATATGTATTTTACATCAGATTTGGATGGAATTCAGCTAACAGGCTATTACTTTCATCCAACAAATGTCAGCTACTGTAGTCAAATTGACTTGTACCTGTTAGGGCACTGATTGTTCCAAACTCTACAATGTAGGTGCCACACCCTGCAGTACAAGTGATAGGCGTCTCTGATGGTGGGATTCCATAGCGAAGGTTCACTGTACCATATGGCATGCCAGTTGGAGTATCAAATGCTGTCAGTAATAGGTAACAATTAATTAAGTATTTAATTTAAAAAGTTGAGCTTTTGAAGTAAAGATGATTATGACTAATCACTGAACAGGAACTGCATCCTGTTTTACACATTTTGCATCCTCGCACCCAGGGTCGTTGTTCCCCTTGACCAATGGTTGAGAAACGAGCGACCCTGGAAAGTTCCAAATTATTTGAAGATCTGATTTGCACCATCCCTAGCTTTCAAAAGCCTGACCA
Organism: Oculina patagonica; assembly: GCF_052425735.1. NCBI lineage: Eukaryota > Metazoa > Cnidaria > Anthozoa > Scleractinia > Oculinidae > Oculina > Oculina patagonica. Next base: position 23,682,518 of record NC_135761.1, read on the forward strand.
ACAAACTTATTGGTGATTTTCTTTTGGCCATCTTTATTGTTTTTCAAGCCAGTCAGATTTGTCCCTGCATCAGAACTTTCGAGAGTTGCTCATTTTGTCAAGGTATGAGAATAACACTGAAAAGGGACATTGATAAATGATCCTGAAAAAAAGGTTGAGAGTTGCCAGTGCAGTTCAGTTCAAGGGAAGGGAAAATAATATGCGCAGGGTGTTACTCATCTCCGCCCTACTCTCTGACCTCTCCCTTTACACCTCTCCTATCAGAGTGCCTGTTTTCCTTTTGTGACAAGAAAACACATCCTGCACTTTTTTGTCTACAAAACCTTGAATGTGTCTGTGCCAGGTTCACTGACTACACAACTTGCCTTGCCTTTGCACAGCAGCCTCGCTTCTTATAAAAGAAGACAAAAGGCCAACCAACCTGGAAGGAGTCTTTCAGCAGCATCCACAGCAAGTCTTAACAAAGGTCCTTGGCATGGCCAGCCTTCCTCTACAGTCACTCCTGCCCTTGGTGCTAGTAAGTGAGCTGATAAAAGGCCACCGACAACTGAGGAAACATGAGAAAAATGTCACAAAATGTCTATTAATTAACAATTAGACTAAAAGGCTCAGTTTTCTATTGAGTGAATAGCCAAGGAGGCACAGCTGAGTTGGCTATTGCTCATAGAAAATGAGGCGAGTAGTCTAATCATTAGTCAATAAGACTACTCGCCTCATTTTCTATGAGCAATAGCCAACTCAGCTGTGCCTCTTAGAAAATCTAACAGATTGCAGCCCAAAAGGTACAATGTTAAGTACTTTCAAGCAAAAAATAGAAATAGAAAATGGCTGAGTTTTTACTTATAAAATATTAGCAATAGACCATTTGCATTATGACGTAAAAGCGCAAAGACTTCTGGTAGTTGTAGTTAAGTTCGCGGGAAAAAACCATTTCTGCCTTATGATTGGCTAAGGGCAGCCAAGCGTGAAGGTGGACATCCAGGACTTTTATTTTGATCTGAAGTTGAGCTGCCAAGTTTACGCTCTTTGTCGCTTCGAAATTTGTTTATACATTTATTTTTTCAGTTCCCTGTTAAAAGTATAGAAAACAGGATGATAGCTTTGGAATGAAAATTGACTGAGTTCTGTGTTTTAACCAAGACAGTCAAATGTTGTTCGTGTTCAAGTAAGTGTACGTTGTGTGGCGGAGTTGACTTGGTAGAAATTCATTCATCTCGGCCGACAACTTCTCTTCGTGAATAATTTTAGCCTAATATCACAGCTTTAAAACATCGCGCACTGGAAACAGATTGCTTGAGAGGAATTTTATCATGATTGTTCAGCGGGACGATCAGTTTAATTTATTTTTACAGCGAGACAGAGAAAAGAGTCAAATAATTTTCCTCGTTCAATCGAGCTTCATCCGATCATCGATGAATCATGAAGGGTCAATCATAAAGGATTTTCAAACTACCCTGTGCAGGTGAATACAGATTTAATATTTTAATGTCTTAAAATTGTATTTCTGTTTTCGTCAAATTAGAACTGTAATTGCAATATTCTTTAACAAAGAAGTTTTCTTGTTTTTGTGCTGGAAATGTCAACTCGTGGAGTAGCAGATGTGGTTTCAATCCGAGCGAGGGCCGTGCGAGCAAATATAATTTTATTTCCATAATCTTGTTAATGAACGATTACATGTGCTACTCGAAAGATGAGCCTCAAAGATTTTTACGAGTGTAGACATCATGTACTGTATACTTCCCCATGTTTAGAAAGGGTAAAATATTGCGTCTTTGTATATTATTTGAAAATACCTGGCAAGCAAAAGTTTTAGGAATTTAATTAAATAATCGCGCGGACTCGAGTGGAGGAAACACTCGTTGAAACTTCACTACAAAACGCAACCCAGCAAATATACAATTTCTTGCATAACTTTTTTTCCATTTTAACGGACTTGGTTTTATACTGAGAGGTTGCTTTTCCGCTTTAAATGAAGCCACGGGACGTCTTCTTCGGTGAGAGTAATTTTCTTTACCTCCATCACGATTTTCTTGAGCAAGCGGGCTTGATGACGATTCAAAATTTCCCGCGAACCTACCTACAACTACCAGAATTCCTTGCGCTTTTACGTCATAATGCAAATGGTCTATTGGAATAATTCCTTGTAAACCACATGTAAGTCCTCACCTCTTATGTTTGTTTCAAACACTGATACATTGATGTCCATATCAAATTCTAACGTCTCTTCCAGTAGCAATGAAATCCTTTGGAATTCTGATGTATTTCCAAGAATCTAAAGACAGAAAGAAGATGTAACCAAAAGAGATTAATAACAAATTATGAAAGATCCTTACTACACTGAAAAATATTGAAGGATTTTGACATTAATTTAATATTTATTAGATAATACTGGATCACTACATGTGAGTCTAGCGAGAACTATGACTTGAAAATTATTGTCAAATTTCCTATCCATTTGCTGACAATTTTTAAGCCTCAGTTTGCACACTAACAGAACTTCATTGATAAAATTCAACTGAAGCACTTACCAACAGAGTGTCCAAGGCATCTATCAGGGTCAAGGAGTAGCTAAAGAAATGCAAAAAAATGTTATGCAGATGAAAATAATACAAACGGTGAACTTTTGATGCATTATTAGTAAAATACAGAACATATTATACCTGCCAACTTTTTCTGGGTCAAAGGTGTGATATTTTTATCCCGAGAGTTCCAGGATTTCCGAAGACGTCTGAAGTATTCCGAAGATGTTCCAAACATATCCAGATCCCAGTGCGTTGTCGTGTTTTGCTAAACACGACCTCGTTCCCAATGCTATTTTTTGTCAAAGCTCTGCGATTTTGGGGAAAGTTTCGCCATTTACTCATTTTACATGGAGTTTCCGTTTCTCACATTGGTTTGAGTTTACATTTTATTGAAAAGTGTGTCGTTTGTGGTTGTAATAACTCACATTTTTCGTTAAGGCGTGAGAAATTGGTTCGTAAGTGTGAGTTGGCGTGAGATAGAAGTTTTCAACTCGCAGGCGTGAGACTCACGCCCAAGGGGTGAGAGTTGGCAGGTATAACATATTGTGCAGCACTAAGTGACTAGTCCTGAGTTTTTCTACTCCTCCCTGGTTAGGATGCTAGCACCCATACAAGCTGGGTACCCATCGACAATGTTTTGTCCAAGGACACAACATGTCTCCAGCTAGGCCTAGAACCTGGACCACTTGATCTGGATTCTAGCGTGCAAATCACAACAATACAGATCTTTAAAACAGCCATTTTAATTTAACCGGCTTGTTTGGTCTTTACTTTCCTAAAATAGACTTCATGGTGGTTCAGTGCAAGTTATGAAATCTCACCTTCCCCATGTATCCTGCCCACTGCATGACAAAGGCCTTAGCTCGTCATAAGGATAAGCATAATTGAGATAACTATCATATCCATGGTAAAACATAGCTTTGGTCTTGAGTCTAAAATAACAGAAAGTTCAAACATCAGCAAATCAACTATCTCTATACAACGGTTTAGTTTTGGTTGAGCTACTTTTAATGAAATGCAAATATGCATTTAATTTGCCTTTGTTTTTCCCGGTATTTTCCCACTTTCCTTAACATACATGTATAGATTGGGTTTTTCCCTTCAGAGGTATGCTACAAACAGGGTTAAGAATTACCATATCATAATCAAATAGAGGAAAATCCTTGTAAACTGCAAGGAATTCACAATTTCAAAGTCTCTTCATCACGGTGAATTCAAAGCGGACGTGTTTAATTGTGATTCACTCCTTTTCCAAACAGCTGTAAACAGATGATTAAACAGTATTTAACCAGATTTAGTTTATACACTAACCTGTATCTCTCTATCTCCTCCTTCGTCATACAGTCTCCCCAGATTATGAAAAGAAACAGCAAATACAAGGAAGTTGTACCTTTGTCTTGACGCATTTTGTAGTGCAAGATTTATGTTGCGTGATGCTACTATTTACAATGAAATATTTATCTAAACACCAAGGGCTTGTAAATCACGACGTTTCACGGACCCTCCTGGCTTACTGCTAAAAGAAGTATTCGGAAAAGTAGCGATCATTGCTACAGAGTCCACTATTTTTTTACATAAAAACCAACGAGATAAAGTACAGCTACGAAAAAATGGCCAGTGAAGAAACAAAACGTAGTTTTAAAAAGTCGACCGCCTACCACATTTCTTTGCACTGCGGGCACTTGTTAACCTTCGATGTCAACATTGTCAGCGGTTTTTCAAAATGGCGGCAGATTTTGAAAATTTTCTTTGACATGATATTCGATGAGATATATCGATTTTCAACAGTTTGAACAACAACTCCATCTTAAACAAAATGTCAATGCCCGATGTGCACAACTGTCTATATGTAAGTAGTTTCTATTAAACGGTTATGTTGCCATTTTCATTTGTCAAGGGAGTATGTCTGAGTTGAAAACCAAAATATTTTTCAGCTCTCTACAGAAAATGAGCGTATCAGAAAGAAGTACAAGAAGCTTGCAAGGAGAAATGGACAGTTAGAAAAAGAGCTTAACGACCTGAAGGAACAGTTTAGAAGTAATGAATTCATGCAAGCCTTTACAAGAAGGTAATTAGTCTTATATAATTAAAGCATAAAGTTTTTTCTTTTTGTCAGTTAAATTTTTTATCACAACGTTGAAACTTCAGCTCTTAGTACTCTCTGCTATGGAGAGAAAAATGCGTAGTTTATTTCTTTCATTATGACAGGATTTTGTGTATTAAACTAATAATTTAATTAGTCTATGTTTTTTCCTCCTGTTTTATTATATAATCATCAGTGTTCAAGTTCAAACTGATGACAAGAGACCGAGAACTGCTGGTGGATTGATAACAAGAGGGCAGCTTGGACCAGCAACACAACTGAATCAAAACAATAAACAAAGGAAACCAGTTGATGAAGAGTTTGACAAAACATCCAAGTTAGTCTTTTATTTATAATAACTAAAAGTTATACTATAATCATATACATGCCCATGGCATATATACATTTTTGGTCAAAGGCAGTCAAGTCGAGGTAAAATACCCACGGAGTGACCAAACAAGCCAAAAAGGTGATATTATGGCAATATTAGGTCATTGACATTATATCACAGGAAATAAGGACAGTACAGAAGGCTTCTGATTCGTTAATATTTGCAAATTTGGGTACAGTAACTTGTGTGCTTGTAAGAAAGGGTCCTCTGAGATATAATAAGAAAGGGTGATGTGGCATAACTGAGAGCCATGGCATACATGAACAATCTTCTATCATTCCATTGCACAGCTTTCATTCCGTCCTGAACATAATTCTCAGCGGTTCATTTAGTGGCATAATTCAAAACATTCACCCAAGACATTTTCACAACTTTTCAACAAAGTCAAGCTCAATAAAGGTGATATGGTGATATGCTAGAACTTTAACGATAAGGCCATAGCACCTCCTGGCTGGGCAGGAAAGTATTTCCAGGCTCTCAGTCATTTTTCTTTAACCTGATATCCCTCTACAGTACTTATTTGGTTTGTACACCATGTCCTTGAGCAAAATTCTTTCCTGCTTGGCCTTCCCACTCTGTCAAAAATCTCAGCCTGTCTGATCTGGTATTACCAAACCAGAAACAATCAAACTTAATCTGAAGGTGTCTCTTTCTCTTTCTCGGAGTTACATAATATTTATACCTTTATTAATTAAGCCTGTACCAGTGTCATGTAGTAACATCTTAACAGGTTGGTTTTTTGTGTGACATTATTCAACAGGATGTTGTCCATGCATAACAACCTTATGAAGCGATATCAAAAAGAGTTAAGGACCAACACAGCTCAAGTGGAGCAAATCACTACATTAACTGTAAGTGTCTACTTGTTACAAAATAATGATTATTTAATATTAATTTTTTTTAAATAGTTATCATTGATAAATTAAATATAATAATTATTATTGTTCATGATGGTGAATGGCTATAAGAGTAGGACTAGGTACATGTATATCACCACATGGGATATATATAACAAGTCAAATTGTTTCAGGTTAATTTGTTTCCAAATAGATGAATCGGTTTCAAGACAACACTCTTAAATATATAATCAGAAGCGTTCTCTGATCGAAATTGCTTGGAAAATAAAATTTCTGAGCCCCCCATGACCTTCCAGCTACTGGCTGGCCGCTCTAACCACTGAGCTATCGGAGACTTGTGGTGAGCGAGGTCGTAATCTAGTTTCTATGTGTCACGTGTCACATGCAAGAAAAACAGCTTCATTTATTTTATCCAAGTCACCATTCCACTTATCATTTATCCACATTTATCATTTCAACATATTGGGCCTTGCAGTTATGGCAGGGCATGTGTCGCACATAAGAACCTAGTCAGTAGTACAATAGTTTACAACTTTGCTCACCACCAGTCTCCCATAGCTCAGTGCAGAGCATCCAACCCGTATCTAAAAAGGTGACTGGTTTGACTCCCGTAGGGGGCTCAGAAATTTTATTTACCAAGCAATTTCGATTTGACCATTGTGTTAACCATATTGGCTTGCTGTCTCGCACATCTTTAAGACCCTCCATATAGCAACATCCGTTTACTCAGATTAGGGTTGGACTTCACTAAACATCAGGTCACCATGAGAGTTAATGTAAGAGTTGACTGCATTATTTAAATGGCTCTACAGCTAGAAAACAGAGATTTAGAAAAGAAACTCCAAGATGCCCAAAGAAAAATAGAAGAACTACTTAAAGAGAAAGAAGTTCTCCAGACAAGGATAAATGCTGTAGGAGTTAAGGAAAGGCTAACACCTTCGAAAAGAGGTAGGAAATGCAAGCCTTTTGTGTTGTACATAGCACTTTTGAGCTGAATGTTATTTTAATTCGTTTTTATTTTTATTCAATCAGATTTAATGGCTGACTTCCGGAAGGTTTCACAAGAGCGAGATAGGCTTGCAAAAGAAAGGAAAAAGTTCAAAGGTTAGGACTTCTTGCCATTGTTCTAAAAGCAACACTTTATATATGCTTGACTTCAATCACTAAGCCAGTGGGGGACTCCTATATATCAACAGACAGGATCATCAGAAATTTTGTAAATAACCCCTAAAAGGTACAGTGGAACCTCAACATAATGAAGGGCCAAGGGACTGGCAAAATATGTTCGCTGTAACAAGGTTTCATTATATTGGGGTTCTTTCACATATATTTAGCTATTACTGGGGCAAAGAATATTGTTTGTTGTACTGAGGACTTTGTTATATAGGGGTTCATTAAATCGAGGTTCCACTGTACTCAGATCTTGCTTTATAGGTGCCCTGGGGTCCCCTGTCCAGTCACTTTCATGGAAACAAGACTTGAAAATAATATATTTTAAAATATATTGTAATTTTAATCTTAGCTTTTATTACTGGACATCTTGTTAAGACCAGCATTTTTTTTATAAATGCTGATAGATTTCTTTCCAGGTTAAATAAAGCTTTTATTATTATTATTATTATTATTATTATTATTATTATTATTATTATTATTATTATTAAGTATTCTGTTTTGTAATATCAAACAGAAACATAGGCATGCAAAGCGTCCAAAGGGCGTCCTTGTGCATGCATTACATGCTAGTCTAATGATGCTGTATTGAATAGCATCATAGATATGTTATGTGTGCAGAGGGTATAGCTACATAGCTTTTTGCATGCATTACAATGATCAAATGTTTCTATATTTAACAGATGAACTGAAGATGCTGGACAGGGTAAGTAAAACATGATTGTAATTGAAAAGGCATGGGCAACAACTGCCCTTTGAATTTTTGGCTAAATTGAACATTGTCAAAACAGCTGCAAACATTGTGCTGTATTTCATTTCACTGGTCTTTGCCTGGTTGGTTGTGACACATCGATTAATAGGAGTAGCATCCCCCTGGATGGGATGCTACTCCATCGCAGGTTAACCCCCCAGAATTAGTTCGCTGGTACCCATTCATACACCTGGGTGGAGTCCTGGGTGGAGTCCGGAGTCCAGCGCACTAACCATTAGGCCACTGCACCTCCCATGAGCTTTGGCTGTACTTTGCTCTGAGCAAATCTGGCAGACAAACCGTAGCATGTAAACTGGCCTTTAACAATTTGATTTTGAGCTTTGGCTGTACTCAAAATCAAATTGGTTAAGGCCAGTTTACAAGCTACGATTTGGCGTCCTGATTTGTTCCAATCAAATTTGCATGCTGCATGACTCAAAAATCTGTCAGTGTGGCACTGGAACAAAATTTTAGGAGAATTTTTAAAGTTCCATGCACTCATTTTCCTATCAAATATGGGTCAAACTGGGCCAACAAATCGTAGTGTGAAAACTGGCCTTAAGCTTTTCCGATTAATATTTCAGGGGTTCTTTGAGGAGATAGAAGATTTGAAATATGCACTTCAGCAAGCAGCAAGACTGAACAGTGCTTATGAGAAGGCCCTCAAGCAGCTGTGTTCCCAGTGTGGAGTTTCCTTCCCTAAAATAACTACTGGTACTACAACACCAAAACAACGCCATAGGAAACAAACAAGATCACAGGCGAGGGAATTTACTGCTAGATAACCTTTTAATAATAAGTCCTTCAGTAGGTTGAATTTAATGGTAAATTAATAATTATTATAAATAAGTCATAGGGCCAAATACCACTTACAAAATGTTAACTATAGAGAGCATCTCCAGTATTCACATTTCATAATATTAACACTTCCACAAACTTTGTACATATTGATCATTTTTAAGGCAAATAAAAGAGAATATTTCCAATGCTGATGTCCAGAATAACTGTTTAGTTTTTAAAAGGAGCTGTGAACGGTGAATCTTACACTTTGTTTCTTGGTAAATCTTAAATCTTTGCAAGATGGTGACACTAATATCTTTTTTGCAAGCCTGAGACTTTTTGACCTTTACAAAAGAGATCAAGAGACAGCATCACAAAATATTGAGACTGTGAGACTGCTTAAATCTGATTAAAATTCTGGTACTTCATACTTTACAATAAAAAAATTGTCTTTCTAGACCCCCACCCTCAGAATTTCCAATAACCTTCTGTGGGGTGGGTATGGATCTTTCTGGAACCTCAAAAAGCTTCCTTGTAAGCTTGTTACATGTAACAAAATGCTTTTTCATGAATTAATCCTAAGATTTATAAAGACCAATTTCATGATCAAGCAATGTAATATTATATTTTATTGTAACTACAATAATTGGGTGTAAATATGAAAAATGTAGGCAGTGCTTATTGGAAAACGTACACCTATAAATTATGATTAAAAAGTGTTTAGCCTGATATACAAAGTTAAAAAAAAAAATTCCACAGTAAATATGGTAATTTATCTGTCTTCCATTGACTGGGCCAGAACTTGCTGCAGAATAGCATCTTCATCATTGTCATAATCCTGGTAGATGAGATTGAAAAACAAATGAATAAAGTTGCCACCTCAAATAGTATATTACTGCAGAGGCAAAATGTTTCTGGAAAAAATTTAGAAACATTTTTGCATAAAAGAAATAAAGTGTTTGTCTGCAACATAATGTTGCTAATGTTGCATGTGCATAGCATTGGAAACATTTAAGGAAACCCTATTTTCTGCAACAATCCTTTCTCGCTTGTTGTACCCTTAAGAACCCTTAAACTTTTTTCCCACACCTTTGCACCTACTATCAAGCAAAGTGCACACACTACTTAAAATTGTACCTAATCAATGGCTAATCAGACCCATTTGGCTGAACCATGGTTTGTATTGTGTAAGATACAGCTGAGCTAACATACTAGTGGTGTGATGAAATACCGTAGGCCTGATATTTCACTAAAAATCTTTCAAAATTGGACCAGAAAATTGTTGCAGTAAATCAGGACAGGCTAACTGCAAATTCATGTATGGTAAATGTAGGAACAGCACTGTATTCTTAATATTTATTTATTTGCAGGTTGAGAGTTTAAAGGTCAGAATTATTTTTCACAACTGACTTACCACAAATGTATCGTATTCAAACTTGTGTCTCAAATTAAGATGCTGAACAAAATCACCGCTTTTCTGATGGGGATTCCCCCAGGGCATGCTGGCACAGATTGGGCACACCTGAAAAAAGAAACGGTTGTGCACTTAACTTAGAGTGTCTTCCAATAACATGTGAACTCTGAAGTCCAAAACCCAAGTCTAACAACTGTGTTTTTTACTGCTGTCAATCATAATTATGGCAACAGTAAATAAACCTTGAGAACCAGAAACAAACAACAAAAACTTCTCAGTCGTTAGAATAGAAAAAAAAACTAAATGGGCCGAATAGTTACAATCAATAAATTATATTTTATTTTATTTATAATCAATTACTTTGTTGATAATTGTCAATGGTATAACATGCATGAAGACCTAGTTGACCAATTTATATTTCTGAACAGCAAAAAGACAATTTGAGTGGAATTGATCACAGCCAAATCAAAACAGAACAAAATTTAATATACTTTAGGGAAGTTGTTCAAAAATTCAGAAAAATGACAGCAAATTACCAAATAACTTTGTTGAATGCCAACAGAATGTCAGACATTGCTCTGATACATAAAAGCTGAGCTCCCCGCAGGGTGGAGCCCATAACCATAATGCAGACATAGAAATAGAAGAACCATGCATTTAATTTTTCATGGTCATCATGGCTAGCGGCATGGATCAAAGGCGCATGCTGACCAGTATCAATGATGGGGAGCTCCGTTTTTAGACTTGGCTAAATTATTAACCCTCTCACTCCCAAGAGTGCCATATGGCACAAGATGCCATTACATGCTCAATATTTGGTCAATTTGTATGAAATTTGAACAGAAAAATGGTCTTGAACAGATCTGTACTCTTTTTAAAGCATAAAATCAAACCCCCCTAGCATGTTAGACCTGATTATCCACCCCTACAACTTTTGCAACTTTTTCCTCTTTCACTTTTAAAATCAAGTTAATATCTGACAACAACCCACACATTAAGAGCTGCAAATTAAGCTTTAGTTTTAGTTTTGTCGCCTTTTGAATTAAAACAGTGACTTCCTCTATGTCTGTTTGTATGATTTATGACATGCCACAAACAATATCATTTAAATGAGATATAGTATGTGGTCTTCAGGTCCATAGTAACCGTTTTACAAAAATGTGGTATTTCCCACGGGAGTGAAAGCATTAATATAACTTTTTACATGTACAGTAACCTACCACAGACTGTCTTTCGTTCTTGTGATTGCTGTTTACATGTTGTAACAATCCATTGCTGTCTAAATTTCTTTGGTAGCAGAAAGGACAGGTAAATGTTGACCGGTTTTTAGTTCTAGAAAACAAAAGTTGAATGCAATTTTGTGTATAAAAAATGTGTCAGGTGAGTAATATTGTGCTAATGAAGCAAAAATTCTCTAAACATTCTGGTCAATGATACAAAATGCAAGTGGGAGGGAGGGGGTATTACTGTATGTGCTTTGTGTATGAGATTTGAAGGACCTACATGTATCTTTACAGAGAGAGGTAAAGATTTTTGTTTTGGGGAGGGAGGAGATAATAATTATTTTATTTAATAAAGTTGACTTACTCTGGCCAAGGTTGTGAGGTAGAAGCAACGGGGGAAAAAGTTGGATGAGACGTTATTGTACAAGATGATCTGTGCTCTCTTAATCTGGACATGGGAAACTGTTAAAGTGGACAAACACATAAAAAGCAATATTTGTTAACTAGTACTGACAGTGAAATGCTGTCATATTAACAGGGTGTTCATTTTAAAATGAGAGAATGACTGACTAAGCATTTTTTAGGCCCAAATAATGGTCATACCAATAGTCAGGGTGGTTGTAAGAGCAATAGCAACACATTTACAGCTGTTGGCAAAGGGGTCATCAGTTCTGAGAAAGATGCAACATAGTGACACAGCTACCCCCTTGAAAAGCTTCTTGTAAGGCGGCGCTGTACTGTACACTGTTTACCTGTCTATTGCAGCCAGAACAGGTCCCAGAACTTTGATGAATCTGGCGTTGAATATCTCTAGCTCTGTGCTTCTCATAAACACTGAAACCAGACCGACATACAGGGCACGTAGCAGACCCAGAAATATTTTCACAAGAGTCCAGGCAATCATTGCAGAATCTGAAATGTGAGAGTGAAAAAATTCAGATTCTATATTTTTAAAAAAAAATTACATTAGTGCATTTTGCAGTTATAGTCGGCTAAAAGTCATTGTGGTGTTTTTACAATAACTTGATTTAAGCACAGAAAAATACTCCTTAGTCTCCAAAGAGTATTCAAATGTACATGTAGACCACACACACACACTTTAATACATGATGTAAATTGTCCTACATCCCCGGGCCTACATCGTACTTTGCCCATAGAGTGTGCTAAACCTTTAGAGCCGTTGTTATTTTTACCTGATGCTCTCCTATTTCAAAACGTGTAAGTTAAATACTTTTCCAGTTGCCTTTTACTCAAGGAATCAACAGTTTTTCAATGAACATCTACTTCCGGTTTGTTCCAGGAATGCAAGTTGTTTGTTTACCTTGGCAAGCAAAACTACCAGTTTAAAGAGGAAACTCGACAAGCCCAGAAAATAAATATTTTTGGAAAGATAACAGATTGGGAGAAAAATGATTCTGAATTGTAAAAAGCTGGATATTTCCAATAAGAAATCTTTCTAAAAACTTTGTTAAATTTTAACCTCACTTGAACTTACGTGTGACCGCATGGAATTAAGATGGGACTTTCCAAAATTTCCAAACAAACAGGACACGTGAAGTTCTCTTCGGCACTCTTTGGTCTTAAATGGTGTCCTCTAGCTGCCATATTCCTTTTAAGAATGAAAAAGGTTTGATTTCTGCACTAACTAAAAGACGAAATCACTTTGACAACATCAACACTTCCTTCTCGAGCATTTCATTAGCCTGTTTTCGATCTGACGCCTTCGATGTCATGACTCAGCGGCTTGCTCTGTGCAGAAGTTACTACGTCATATAGTCCCAAAATTTCAACATGGCGGATGCCATGCTTTCATCGTTTGAACGAACTTTTATTGTTGGTGGGGTTGAACAAGACTTTCGAAGCGATGGAAGGTCTTGTCAGGATTACAGACATTTTGAGGTGGAAACTGGGATCGTGTCAAACACGAGTGGATCTGCACGACTTCGTTTGGTATGATACATAAAAGTAGTTTTGCATGTGCTAAATTGTACAAAAAGTGTTTAACACTTAAATTATATATAAGTATGTGTAAGGTTACCTGCAACAGTGCTCATTAATTAAATGTAAATATGACCAATCAGTTACTGAGTTACTGACTCAGACTGATTTTTTGACCTGGATGTTTTTGGTTTTGATTGAAGTCTAAAACAGACATTTTGGTTGGAGTGAAGGCAGAAATAGGAGAACCTCATTTACAGAAACCCAACCAAGGACACATCGAGTTCTTTGTTGACTGGTAAGAAATTTGTGATGATTTTGAAACTTATTATTTCTAATCTATCTCTTATACTGTAATTCTGGGACAGTTATAAGGATGACGTCAATGTATGGTTATGACTTGCGTGCATCACCTGAGTCCAGCGTTCTTTTTCGGACAGTTATGCAATACCTCAAGGGTCTCCCTGAACCAGTTTGCACTGAAATTATTTTGTTATTGTTACAGAGATTCCAACCCTTTTTGAAGGAAAATAGGAAGTATTTTTTAGTGCTGAAGATTTGAGCCTTTAGGGGATCTGTTCCCCCCGGGAAATGTAGGTTCTCTCAAGTGCCATTTCTGGCATTTTGACATCATTTCTGAGTTAGTCTATAAAGTATTTATTCTTTTCACAGACATTTTTGGTGCTTTTCTTTACTGTTGTTACACTCAGATCACAAAAAGTACTAAAGAATTTCAGAATTCGTGATAAATCGGGAGAATCTGATAAAAATCGGGAGAGTGGGAGGCAACACATCAATTGGGATACTCTCGATGAAATCAGGAGGGTTGGAATCTCTTGTGTCATCATCAGTATATATACCATTTTCTGATACACCCAATATTGCAACCTCGTTCCCAGGGTCTCTCTCCCCCTGCTCCCAGAGCCAGAGAAGACATTAGGGGACCCCACCCTAAGGAGGCACATAACCAGGCCAACCAGGGTCTCTCATCTCACTCTGGGGGCGGGGAGAGAGAGACCCTGGGAGCAAGGTTGCCAGTATTTATGGCTGTTTAAAATACAGTCGAAGCTCTCTTAACGGACACTCTCGTAAGCGGACAGCTCTAGTTACGGCCACCTTGTTAGAAACCCCGTTTTTACTCCCATACAAACCCTGTATTTTTACATTCTCGTAAGGGGACATTCCCTTAAGCGGCCGCGGACACTTTCGGAGATTACGACTTAGACTTTTTCTTTGTTTTTAAGCTCCTGTAAGCGGACACCGCAAAGAAAATCATGTAAAAAACCTCTGTATCTTGTATTTAATCAATCAACTTCACATCGCCGTTCGTGACAATAATTTTACTGTAATTACAGTACCATATTTCAGTGTTTGTTTTGTCGTCATCCACGTCCGGTTACATTTCGAAACACCACCAACATTCATATTACCATTATGTTAGCTGGGCAAGCTCCCGTAAGCGGCCATCTATCCCCTACACCTCTAGTGGCTGCTTACAAGAACCATTCTCGTAAGCGGCCAGCTCCAGTTGCGGACACTTTTTTCGCGTCCCGAGGGTGTCCGCTTACGAGAGCTTCGACTGTACCTGCTCAGTGCACAATGCATTGTTAATAAAACTGCCCACAAACTTGACACAAGTGTCACCTGTTTAGGTATCTGGCAAGAAATTGTAGTCTGTGGCAGTTTTCAGTAATACGCGAACTCTGAAATTCAATCCTCAACCAGCAGTTTACGCTTTTTGTTGCCGTCAATCATCAAAGCGGCCCTATCAGGAAGCAGTCGTTCACTTCAACTGGTTCAAAAGGTCACGCCTGTCAGTTGTGTTTGGAAGATTTCGACCCATTTTGTTTGTTTCTGTTTTTCAGGGTTCGTTGGCTGTTGCCAAAAGCATGATTGACGGTAGCAAAAAACGCAATCGTTAGTTGCATTTTGAATTTCAGAATTCGCATATGACTGAAAACTGCAATGAGTAGAATGATTATTTTCTGATGTCTTTTTTCCTCCAGCTCAGCAAATGCTTCTCCTGTATTTGAAGGGAGAGGTGGAGATGAGCTGGGAACAATGCTGGCAAAGACTTTAGAGAGAGCATACAATCACAAGTCCGCTATTGATCTGAAGTCATTATGTATTCTCCCTGGAAAGCAGTGCTGGGTTTTATATATTGATGCTGTGGTATGATAATCTTTTTTTGTCACAACTGTGCTTATTGAATCAATACAAGGGTAGGGCAGGAAAACCTTGTTCTTGAGACTGAGAGTTGCACAGACCTGGCTGAAGATTTTTATGATTGGCTTATAGACTCAGTCAAGATTTTTTTTTGTGGAAAGAAACTTATTTGTAATATGTTATTAAGAAAGATGTTCTTCAATCATTGACACAAGCTAGTCATAATTTTAGAAATTATACAGTCAAGTCCTCTCACAGGAGTGGATATAATGGCCTCCTTCACATTGGTTTTACAAGATAACCACATTGCCCCTTTTCATTGACCTTGTCATTTCTTTGACCTTATCATTATTATTGTCCATACCTGTACAATTTAGAGCAGGCTGGATTGAGTAAGATGTTTTATCTTGTAGGTGTTGGAGTGTGGTGGAAATTTGTTTGATTCAGTGTCTTTGGCAGTTAAAGCAGCTCTTTATAATACCAGGTAAAATGTATTCTATTCATCATCAGCACTGATTAAGAGGTTGCTGGTATACGAATTTCATTCCCTTTTTCTCAATTCCTTATCTTTTGGATTTCAAGCTCAAATATTACACTATCCTAACCCATTGTCATACATTTATTTGTAATGTTAGTTCTGATAATTTCGTGGTACATCAACACAGTATGATTAACATATTAAATTTTTTTGCCATTCTTATAACCTATCCCCTTGTATATGTATTCATTTGATATTGTAACAAATTAGATCTTAAAAAATGTTGTGGTTAATCATCATGGTAGAGTACAATAATAATAACAGTATTTTTTGTTTGTCACATGACGTTGTCACTGACTTCACACTGCTAGTCTTTATCAGGCGATAAGGTCGACTGGTCTGGTGTAACTTTATAGAGCACGCTGCTGCGCTGTGATTGATTGGTTTTCAACAGCTGTGATTGGTGCATTTCAATCCTTGCTCAGTGTGCTGTTGTTCCCTCAGCGGTCTGCTGTCGTTCAGTTCTCCTGGTGTTGAAATGCACCAATCACAGCTGTTGAAAACCAACCAATCACTGCACAACAGCATGCTTTATAAGGTGTCACCTGACCAGTCGGCCTTGTCACCTGATAAAGATTAGCAGTGTGAAGTCAGTGACAACGTCATGTGACAAACGAAAAATACTAAAGACTAGCGGTGTGCAGTCAAAACATTGCGATCTACATCACAAGTGACAACGTTGTGAGACAAATTAGATCTTGATCATCACTCAGTGATCAGTACCAAGCTTATTGTTTTTTCCTTCAGAATTCCAAATGTTACGGTGTCAACAGATGAAGGAGATGTAGAGCTGGAGATATCAGATGATCCTCATGACTGTAGAAGGCTGGATGTTACTTCAATTCCTGTGACAGTTACTTTGAGCAAGGTATTAACAGCAATCCCCCTGTTCACCACTCATCGAAATTACAGGATTGAAAATAATAGTTCTCACACACAACTGGGAGCAATGCCAAGCCGAAACTCGCAGCTTGACCTTTATTTAAGTCATAACAAAATAGAATAAAAATCATAACGTAACAACACTAGAAAAAAGCTCTGGTAACAATCACGAGAAAAAATTAGGTTGAAAAAATTGACAACTGTCCGGCAACCATGAGAAAATGTATGACTTACAAAAACAAGTCCTACGACTGAAAATCAAAAAAACGATAACCCCGACAAGGGCCTCACACAATAAAGAGTAAAAATTAACCAATGACTATCTCGCAATACAACTATCAAACACTGCAAAAAGGGGGCGGGTGGGCGGGAGTCAGGTAATGGCGAACGGCAACAAGAAAACTGAGAACCCTGTCGGACCATGTGACCTAAACCCCCTGCACACTAGCACCCAGACCCGGGGGGGTACTCCCATATATAGGCTATATGGGTATGTGCCGCTGTGAAGGGTATGTTTTTCAAGCATTCTAGTCTGGGAAAGGGTATAGAAATCTAAGAGTTTTAGTCTAGAATAGGTTATAGTTTCCTGAGAAACTGACCGGATTGGAAAAATTAAGTCTAGAATAGGAGTTGAATCTTGACAGCAAGAAATCACGCCGAAATCAGGTCAAATAAACGAAATAAACGACCGCAGCGGCGCATTTTTAGACAGACTGTTTAATATTAATATGCGCGGGTTGTTGCGAAACTCATGAGCTGTCAGCAGGCAGCCGGAAGTTGGTGATTGCAAAAAAAGCTAAAAATAAAAAGTTCATTGTCTTTTGTTTATTGTCTTTTCTTTGGTCAAAGTAATATGAGAAATATTCGTGGCGTGGCGTGACTTTTCCTGGGAGACGAACGAAGTCGAAATATTCAAAGGACAGTGCTTTGCCGGACTTTTTTCTTATGCTTTCGCGTTTTTGTTAATCAACATTCTTGTGAATGTGAAGCTGGATCGTGGACTTTCTGCTTATTTGGCACTAGGAGAGAGAAGGTAAGAAAATTTCTGTTTTTAAAGATAAAGATCGCACAGACATGTCCTGGCCACGAGGTCTGTCTTCCAAGTGTCTCAGTCGAATAAATAGATTCCTGGAATTAACTACTAAAGGATATTATTGGCCCGAATTTACGGGCATGAAGAGGGAGGGCAGTTTATTAGATGGAAGTCCAACATAGAAATACGCAATCCCTGGGCGATCGCTGCAGAAAATCAGAAATTATCTGGCGAAAAACACAAGCAGAAGATAACATTACATAAATGCCCCGGATAAATGCGCTATTGTGATTTGTTGGGTACAGAACTAGGTACAGAACTGGGGTACAGAAACGATCCCATTTTCCTATTAAACGTCGTGTGTTGTCGATTTGTCTTTATTATATTTTTCCGGGTTTGTTTTGCGCCCGGGTTTTGCGGTAAGATCGCCGTATTCTGTCCAGGTATTTGACAACTCTCCGATCGTTTATGTTTAACTAGGCTCACACAGGGGGATCTCTCGGTTTCTGGCAGGGCTCACGAGGAAAAATAACGAATCCCGGAACGAATCATGGATCACGGATAACAAAATTCCTTTTCCCAATCACTAAAGTAACCCAAAGTAAGCAAGTGCACCCTTCTTTTAAGCAAAAAGATATCATATAATTGTTTTATATGATAAGGTTTTTGGGCACGGATCATTATTATTTTTTATCAAATTCACGTTTCACGGAAAATAAATTCAGCTACATGTAATCGCGAATCACGAAAATTACCCTGTATTACCCTATTTAACTAGAAGACAAAAACGTTGGCTAATCCACTACCACTTTTGGTATACCGCAGGCAAAAAAAACTTTGGCACGAATGGGGCGAGATAAGAGAGGTGTTTTGAGAGGGAAATGTCTTAAATGTTCCGAGTGCGATGAGTACGAGACCACTGGTACTGGTAGTATCTTGTGCGAATATTGTGGCCACACACCTGTGGAACATGAAATAGTTAACAGAAATGCAGCGGAAGATACACCGGCTAAGAAACCGAGGTTGGAGGCAGTAGAGGGTATCTCAGAAGAATTCTCTGATCATGGCGTAGCTCAGTCGGACAACATCGCGGATGAACCAGCCTCTGCTTCCGGTTTAGTTTTATCAAATGATGGGGACACCCTTCTGGCAAAAGACACCGCTGCTAGCCCTCTAAAAGCTTCCGAAGCCGAAAACGATCTCACTTCTTCTCTCCTTCCTGAAAAAAACCTCGAAGTAATAGAAGTTTCTGCAGAAGAAGATACGGAATTGCAAGATCAGCAATTAAAGGCCAACGAATTGGCAAAACAAGAAACTGGTGTCAGCTTCGCGGTTAAGAGGAAGCACGGCAAGCTTTTTGCTGATTGTAATGTATGCCTGAGTGAAGTGGCCGTGGGAAAGGCAAGCCAGGGACTGAGTTTGTTGAGGCTGCATATTTCCACCTCAAAGCATAAGTTAAATGCAGCCATTGCGCAATCAAGAAGTACAGAAATGCCAAAAGAGATTCAAGAGCTCCGCGATCAGATTGAGAGTAAATTTCCAAAAGTTTTCCTATTTCAAGGGGAGGAGGTTTTGTGTCGTGCCTGCAAGACAACGTTTGTTCTTTCGCAACGATCCCTCATCAACAATTTAAAACAGCATGTTGATGGGCGTGGACATCAGCAAAAGGCCTCCCGCGTGGCGTCAACTGCTGACATTGCCTCGTTTTTCAACCGAACACCATCAGTGCGCACGCAAGGAAAGGACGACTGATCCAAAACAAAGGGGCCCGGTAAGCAACTATGTCATGGATTCTTTCTTGAACGTTACGAATATAATGTCGGCGACAAGAAAGTTATTGTTAATCCGAAATTGCTTATTGACGACATAAAGCCAGGGGAGGACAACAATAAAATTTCGTGGTTCCCAGAGCCTCATTACCGTTTTGTTAGAGTTTTAAAGGAAAGCTCCGAGGAAATGAAAGGAACGTTTCGGAGTTCTCAATGTTTACGTTGTTCTGATGCAGGAACTTTTACAAATGACATGTGCTCTGCTTGTGAGAAAGTCCCCAAACTACCTTCTTTCAAGAAACGCCTTTTATTAAGAACTGAAAAAACCAATTCTGATGGTAATAGGAGCAACGCCCAAATTAGAAACGATTTTCTTTCTCCGACTGAGATGCAGCAAAAGTTAAAAACACAGAAGGAAAAGCTGGATGAGAAAGACTCGCAGTTGTTTTTTTTACAGTCTAAAAACTTAAGACTACGAATTCGTAAGCAAACTATGAAGGAAAAGCTGGGGGAGTTCGCAAGACGAGGGTCAATGAAGGCTATCTGTCATAATCTCGAGAAAGCAGCAGAAAACGGCTATCTAAATGAAAGAAGCACCCTGGTTGGTGTACTGGAGACAGTTTCAAGGAACTTTCATGTCAAAAAGAATGGACGCCGTTACCAGTCTTCGTTTAAGCTGTTTCTAGAGGTTCTGCTACTTTGGGGCGGGCCCAGAATTGCAACATTTGTAGCCATCAACCTCTGTGGTCCAGAGATTCATTCTATGTATCGATGGCGAAAGCAGCACCTAGTACATTTGGAAGGCGGCCTAGAAGAGGGCAACTTCAAAGTCCTGGGCAAATTGTATTCGGAAGCAATGAGAAATCTGGGAATCAAACATGTTCCTGTCTTAGCAGCAGAAGATGAGACGGCCATCCTGGGTCAAATAAGTTACAGTGAAAGTTCTGATGAACTCCTGGGATTTTGCGGAGTCGGCGGAGCAGATCACAAATGTCTTGACAGTTTCACTGTCGTTGTTGGCAATGGCGTACAAGGCTACAACACAATCGTCAATGCATTTAACGAGTGCAAAATTGCTCCATTTGCCCGCGCAATTATCCTGAATCCTTTGCACCCTAAACTACCGCGGATTCCTGTTCTCGTTATGCCTACTTGTAACAAGTTCGACCACCAATTCGTGTTCAGGCAGTGGCAGACAGTTGAACGTCTTTACGAGCAAGAACTTCAGGAAATTGTTGGCCCCTTGATCGGCAACAGCTCAGATGGGGACTCCAGACGGAGGAAGGTGATGTTGCAGCTAGCGACAACTAACATCGGAAGCAGGTTTCGTCCTGTTCCTAGGGAACTTGGTTTTGTTTTTTCCTGTCGGAAGGTAGAAATGGAGAATGGTTATGTGATTAAAGATTCCTGCGATCAGGACTACATCCATAACCATAAGAAGCTTCTCAATCCTCTAGATCATGCTTCCCGTGTATTGATGTTGGGAAATTTCATGGTGCATATGAACCACCTACAGCTGGTGTACGAAATGTTCCCTATTCCAGAGCATGGGCTTGGTGTGAACGACATCCAGCGAAAGGACAGGCAGAACTGGCGTTCGGCTCAAAAGCTGACATTTCCCAAAGTCCGTAACTGTCTTCAGATGTTGATGGAAGGCCGCGTTGAAGGCTATGCAAGAAATCCGACCTTACTTGGGACCAAGATCTACCTTCATGTTGTTTGGTTGTATGTAGAGATTTTCTGCAGCAGTGTCGCCTCTTTAAGACGTCGCATCACCTATGCTGCCACTGTCACTCATTTCCTGGCGATATGGCATAATTATATTCATCGTAATGAACGCCTGTCAGTGAAGGAGAATTTCATCACGAGGGAGACTTACCAGGACGTTTTGATTTCTTGCCACTTCGCAGTCATTCTCATCTGCTATATGAGAGACAACTTTCATGAGCAAGAATGTTGTCTGGAGCTCAGCGGCTCTGATGTATTGGAGGATTTCTGGAGCAAAAATGGACAGTGGGTTGGAAACCATCACAACTACTGTTTTGGTGATCTCCGAAGAAATACCTCACACATGATCCGCTTGGAAGAAATCAGAATTAACCCGGATGCTCCCGACTTCGCTAAGCCTCACCCGAAGCAAGAAAGCATCTGGCACCGACAGTATGAAGATGGCTATGAGAAGGTCAGCTTGCGTGATTATCCTGTGGTGGGTTCTGAAGTAGATGCCTGGAAGGAGGGAATAAACGAGGCTAGGAGACTGGCACGATCAGTTGGAATGGCTCCAGGCAACGAGGGTAGCAGTTCAGAGGGAGATAGCAGTGATGACGACGATGGCCTTGACGATGATATGGATGGTACAAACAGATGGTTTTATCACCCTTTTGAGTATCATGGCAACAAGTTTGGCGACCCGGAAGAGGAGAATGACGCCCAGCCTTCGCAGTCATCAGGCCAATCATTTGGTGGCAGTGACGAAGACGATATTACTGGTGGAGGTCCATGTTTGGCAGGTTTGTTCAATCTAAAATTAACAGCTATGCCCTAATACTTTTTTACTTTTATTTTTAATACTATTTTTTATTTATTTATTTCTTATTTATCTATTTTTTTTCTTCGTCGGCGTTCTCGGAGAAATAAGCTATACAGCTATCCTTGTAAATCCGAGGTAAAATTGATGCAATGTGATGTGATGTGAAACAAACCCCGTACAAATCGGGGTAAGTTGCCTCGTCTTAAAATCGTTTGCTTTTATCAACCCGCAGATGATCTACAAGGGATTGAGAGGCAGGAAGCTGGTGTGAGACCGCTACTGGATGCTGTTGAAATGCTTCATCCTGAAGAAGTTCAGAGTCAGCATGAATCCAGAGTTACAATTCCCACCCGTGGCACGGAAATCTACAAAGCAACTTTGGTTTCGCTTTTGAACCAAGATCCGCAGTTGTCACATGAAAGGTCAGTCACACCCATTTATTTATCATTTTATAAGAAAACTAATGTTTCATTTAAAAAAGAAAGAAAAGCAAGGAAGGCATCAATTCAATCCATTTATCAACTCCCTCGTCCACACACTCTCATTAATTTATTAATCGAAGTTCCTACTCCAAAAACAGTAGTGAGATAAGTATTGACTCAATGACCAATAAACAACCAGTGTTATTGGTATAGCATTGGCGTTACCGTAATGATTCGATTTAGCGCCCTCCTTCCAATAAGCGCCCCCATCCGAATAAGCGCCCTCCTTCGAATGTGTTTTTGTTAATAACCGCCCCTATTCCAATAAGCGCCCCCACTCTAATAAGCGCACCCATTCTAATAAGTGCCCCTATTCTTAAAAGCGCTCGTATTGTGGCTAACTGACCCTACTGAAGTCGTCCACGTCGAAAAAATAAACTCATGAATATTCACCGTACCGTACATGTATATAATTATTTACTGTTAAAATGAACAATTCTGGTAAAAGTAACTGAACTTTCAACAATTTGTTACTGTTACAGTTTATGTTATTACTAGTTATTTTAATCTTAATCGAATCGAATCGCTTAATCGAATCGTTATGGTAGGTGTGTAAGATAAACTTATAGACGACACAGACAGGTAGACTTATATTTTTATTTTCTGGGCTTTTGATAGACTGGAAAGAGTGCGGCAGCGCCAACAGTACCAAAGAACAGACGTACACGCTTCAACTCCCAGCAGCAATTCAGTCTGCCTTTTCAACGACTATGCTGTACTTGACAGTGAAAGAAAGGTGTTGGTCCTCGGTAATCTGGTGCGAATGGTTCTGAATGGCAATCACGGGCGCGTGGAATACAAACGACCAGTCAATTACGATGATCCAAAGAAGTTGTCCATCACTTGCTACTTTCATGTTTACAACGAAGTAACCAGAGATGGCAGTGTTGTACGCGGAGTGTACGTGGGATCGTCGTCAGCCGTGCGTGAATTCACCTTTGCTGACATAATCACGCACACAAACATGTCAGTAACGGAGGAGGGAACACTCACTATCCCTGAAGAAGAGCTCGTGGAAATCGAATCTGCCATTGCCACAAGACTACAACCTCGACGACCAACCCATGTCAGGCAAACAAGAACAGCAGTCGAACGAATGGCCAGCCAGTTTGCGCATGACGAAGGGATAGCTAGAACAGTTGTGTATCCAGAACAGTCCAGTGAGGAGGGCCCACGACGATCGGCCAGGGCACGAACAGTAATTTCGTACAATGCTCCCTAAGTAGTAAATCCTAGTCTTTAGCACACGTCAATCCACGTCAGAATGTTTCTAAGAAAAGTCAGATCACTTCACTTTAAAAATGTCGAGAATGTAAACAATCTCTTTCGCTGGATGAAAATGGAAAGAAAAACTCCCTGCAGGCTTGATGATTTTTGACTATGGCTCTATTAGAAAGATTAAAACAGTCTCATCATGCCTAAGTGTTTAAGTGTTCCGGCGCATTTGATTTTTTCATTGAATTACTGTTTTGATCGATGCAACATTTAGTTGCGGATGCAGATAAGTCAGTCCTAACTAACGGAACACGATAACAAACTTCAAACTACGAAACGTGCGCAAAAAAATTTCCAGCACGGAAAATAACGAGGCAAGGTGGAGCATTCCCACTAATTTGACTTTTTTCTGACTATTTGACTGACTGGCATGAAATGACTATATATTTGTGTGAAACGATCTGACTATTTTCTGGAACGATCTGACATGGCACTAAGTGACTTTGGAACGAAGTGACCGGATACCTTCAATTTGACAGCTAGGCACAATTTTTCCCTGTTTCAAAATCTATGTCAATGACAGCCATATACAAGTACTTGTTTCACAAGGCTGACTTTCAAATCGTTTTTTAAAACTTTTTCATGAAGTTTGAAAGTTTGGGGTTGTTTCCAAGGAACAATGCCAGTTTACAAATTTGTATAAGAATCTGTTTTTAAAAATTTAAGACATAGTTTTTTTTAACGAAACTGAAAAAAACGAATTGTAAACGCATGAGGCCAGTTTGAAAAGCACGCACATGAGTGTTTAAAAGCAGACGAGTATGAATTAAAGTGGCTGCTTTTTAACTGTGTCAACGGAAAAGTGAGTAAATTTTAAGATGTTTGGGCTAACAGAGCTCTCAACTCGCGGTTACGGTTATAGTTGTAGAAACCGCAGATGTGTGTAAATAGCTCACATTACTCCGGCATTTTTTCATTCATATCTGTTTGACAGGAACCGGTAACCTGAAATTTTTAGTTTTCTTGCAGATTATTGGGACATGATCCCGGTATTATGAATTTGCTTCTGCATGTATATAGAAATTGTTTTGTAGTTTTGAATTTAGTGTATTTAACCGTTTCAGTTCTGTAAAGTTTGTTTGTGAAACATGTTTTAGAAAAAGCTGTTTAGTACTTAGAAAGTAGTTTTTTGCTGTTGCAGCAACAGTTATGATGGTTCTTTATTTAATCAGGGTTAGTCTGAAGTTAAGGACTTGATGAAACAAAAACACAACAGAAGAGTCTAAATAAAACGTTCACATGTTACTTTGTTTGTCATTTGTTGTTTTAGTTAGCGTATATTGGACTAAGATAGTTAACATGTTTCTGAAAATTCGCTAGTCTAGTATAGGGTAGGGATTTTAGATGTCTAGTCTAGGAAAGGGTTACAAAATGCAGCTGAAAGTGGTCTAGAATAGGGTAGGGGTTGCAAATTGCCAGCGGCACACCCCCACCCAAAAATATTCCGAGTGCCCCCCCGGGCACCCAGACTCCCAGACGTGTGTGAGAAAAACATTTTCCGCTTAATTCGTTCCTCAGCCAGCGGAAAACAACACTTTACTTAATCAGCAGTTTAGGGGACGGAGGTACAGCAGCTTAATGGTTAAGGCATTGGACTCCAGTTTGTGTGGTGCAAGTTTGAGCCCTGATAAGGGCACTGCATTGTGTTCTTGGGCAAGATACTGTACTCTTATAGTGCCTCTTTCCACCCAGGTTTATAAATTGGTAGCTGCAAATTTAATGCTGGTTGTAACCAACCCTGCAATGGACTAGCATCCCATCTAAGGGGATAGAAATACTCCTAGTCACTTCATTAACTGCAGATAAACTACAGCCTGATGGGCCACTAGGCTCGAATGCAGACTTTACCTTACCTAATCAGCAGTACAAGTATATTGGGTCATCTCAAACCTTCATTTATTTCAGTATCACTGCAAGTGAAAAACCTGACAAAATGCTAGGGAGTAACCTGCAATGGACAAGCATCCTATCTAGGTAAAGTCTGTGTCCGAGCCAAGTGGCCCATACAGCCGGAGCTTATCCTAGTTTCCGTAGCATTAAGTGACTAGGAGTATTGCCTCTCCCCCCTGGATGGGATGCCAGTCCATCACAGGGATCACCCCCCAGCAGTAAATTCGCCGGTACCCATTTATACACCTGGGTGGAGAGAGGCATTGTGAGAGTAAAGTGTCTTGCCCAAGAACACAATGCAGTGCCCCGGCCAGGACTCGAACCTGGGCCGTTCAACTCGGAGTCGAGCGCGCTAACCATCCAGGGAAGAGAAGGAATTTTTCTTGAGTCACCTTTTCAACGAAAACCAGGATAAGTGATAGCCTAATATCTAATAAATTATGCCTTGAATGTTTCAGATTGGTCATCGTCATGTGGTGGACGCCAGTCTTCAAGAGGAAGCCTGTAGTCTGGCTCAGCTTTTGGTGTCAGTGAATGGCAACAATAACATTTGTGCAATGCAGAAAGTTGGTCTCTGGTGCTCTGGATCCTGATTCTATATTTGAGATGATTGAGGTGAGAAAGTTGATTCACTTTCATTACATTTTGAAATCTTGTGCATTGCTTTGACTGTTGCAGGTTTTGTAAGCTAGAAAATCCATTGTTTTGGTATATCAGGCTTTTGTCTTAATGTTAGTTACGAGTCTGCAGTTATTGGACCGGACTGTTAAATGTAATTTTGACTTATTATACTACCCAGGTTATACTATCTCACATTTTACTAATAATCCACATTTTTGTCATTCAGACTGCCCGCTCTGTTGGAAAAGCTCTGAACAAAGAACTTTTGAATGTTCTTAAAAAGGAAGAAGCTGAAACAAGTTCAAATAAAGAGAAAATTGGTTTCCTGTTATAGCAGAAAAAAATAGCTAAAGCAATTCAATTCTTTACTGTCAACATCATTATCAGAGAGCGTTGGTATTAAGATGGGTTACCTTGGACACCAAGGCCCTAACAGAGATGGCATTACAGCAAGTGA
The DNA here is from genome assembly GCF_052425735.1 of Oculina patagonica. Taxonomy (NCBI): domain Eukaryota; kingdom Metazoa; phylum Cnidaria; class Anthozoa; order Scleractinia; family Oculinidae; genus Oculina; species Oculina patagonica. The sequence goes on from NC_135761.1 coordinate 23,709,290, forward strand.
AGAGGTGTTCCTTCACCTTCTGCAAGGATGACTCCTCTTTTGTCATACAGGATAACCTGTTGCTATGTTATCTGATTTGCTGTGCATGGAACAAGTGAAACCAACAACTGAACTGAACAATAAAATGACCATGCAGAGCTGGGGAGAGCATCCATGCTTTCCTACATTGCATTTCTATATCCAACAGTCTTTGTACAGCATGATTCCTAATACCTGTCCTTCGTTACCTTGTGGCGCACCGCTGCTCAGGGGCCAGTGATCAGGAAGATGCGTCATCCCCCACAGGCGACAGACGGCGCCCGCCAAGTCCGCCCAGCGCCGGGGACTAAAATAGTCTTAGAACTTAGAGGAAGTTGTAGTATAAGATATGCTGGACAGCAGTTTGGAAAGATTGTGTGATAAGTAGCCTGAAATTTAGCGTCAGATGTCTCCTGCCCTTTGCTTAACGCTAAGCAAAAGGCACCCAGGGATAAAGCTGAGGGTAGAAGAGGAATGACTTTTAATGCTTTGCGAGAAGAAAATGTTTATTCTTCAAGAACTTGAAAGTTATTTTTTTGTTGATTAAGTATTTAGTGCAAAAAAGACTCACATCTACCACTAGCTGTTGTTGTAAATACTAAACAATAGGGACCTTCAGATCGGACTACGAGTAGAGAAGAGGGTTCACCAAATTCGTGTCCTCCTATAATCACTTATCACACCTCTTCACGTTGTCTCGTGTCGTACTCGTGTAAATCTGAAGGTCTCTAATATTTTACAACATGTAAATTCATCAACTGAAAAACAAAATAAGCAATGAAATAAAGATTCTGAATAACTTTATTGTGAGTAAAAGAATTAAGGTGGGAAGAAAGTAAAAGGAAAGGAAAAACAATTTTTTGGGTCAGACAGATGTAAAGCACGGAACTTTCTTACCTTGTCATGGACACCTTTACAGCTTTTATTTAGATGAACAAATAACAGTTGCAAATGAGACTGACCCTGCTTCAGATAGCCTGGGTAGCTGGCGGGATTTGCAACCAAGTGTGAATGCTCTGTTTATAGCAAATGGCAGAAAAAAGGGAGCCGCAGAGTCGTGAGGGAATTGGGGAGGAGCCAAGTTGAAATCCCGGCGGGAAATTTCACTCACGGCTACACCACTGGCAGATCGTGGCTTTGCCGCTCATGGGCTTTGTCCACTTTCCTTCTCACCCCGGGCTTATCTCACCAGCTACCCAGGCTATGCTTCAGACCAAGTTGGGGGGAGGGGGAGGCAAATGGGAGATTCAAGACTTTGTGAGATGGTTAGACTGAAATCTTTTCTGCTAGCCGGAGACTTGTAATTGGACTAGAGATTGGTGTTGCAGAAAAGTTTTACATGGACTAGCCGAACTCACTCAATGTGAATAAAATTTGGCCAGTGTGAAGGACCATCTGATATTCCCCCCCCCCCCCACCACCACTTAGATTTGTCTGCTCTTCCATGTTAATACAAATAGAAATAGACTCTATCCAGTGACCTTTATGTTGATCTAAAAAAAAATAACCAAGCCCGAATCTTGGATTTCCTTTTTTTTTTGTTCCTGGAATCAACAAACTTATACACGTTTATGCTGTGTCCCGTATGTCTTATATGTTTGATAGTTCACAAACTGTCATACATAAAAATTAATGATGACTCATGGTCAAAGGATTGTGGGGGAGACAGACAAGGGGGCAGGCCTGTGAGTGTACTAGGGGGCAGGAACTCTTTCAAGGAGGAAGAAAAGGGAGCAGAAGTGAGATTCCCAAAGAAGGAGGGAACCAGGATCAGTTGGGGGAAAAATTCTGTAATATATATCATGCAATAGAAATAGTACAAAGTAGTGGGATCCACTCGAGGAAGGGGTGCGGGAACTCTATAGACCCTCTTCAGACCCCTTCCCCACCCACCCACAGGACTGAATGGAATCAAAAATGATTAAGCAAGAGTCTGATTTGTAATTCCCTTGTATCACTAACATGATAATATACCCAAACTGATGGTAGAATGCAATTTACCACTAGCACTGTTTTCCAGATAGGTGGAGAAAGAACAACAGTGTGTATATCTTGGTAGATGCTAAATTAGATATTTAAGACTTTTGTTACAATCATAATTAAGGAAAGAAAATTATTTCAAATTTGTGCAAAGGGTTAAAAAAGAAACCAAAAGAACAAACAGAAAACAAATTAAAATTTTTACCCCTCACCCGTACCCCCACACCCACGAAAGAGAGCTCCCTCTTACCCATATTCCTTTGCGGTATAAGGTAGAAAAAGACTGGACACGAGCAACAAAGCAAGATGGCGACTTGAGAGAGGAATCTTTGAAAGCTTTCTCTATCTTGTTTCTGCTGTATTCGACTGTTTCACCATGACTATTGCCATCGGGTTTGAAGGGAGTGCAAACAAACTAGGCATTGGAATTGTAAAAGATGGTGTTGTGCTGTCTAATGTGCGAACAACCTACATCACTCCGCCAGGTCAAGGTAAGCGGCAGCGATCAGTGCACGAGGGAAAACAACTTTACATTTGACCTTTCTTGTAGCAGGGGTGTAGCTAAGAAAACATTAAGCCGGATCATCAACAAGCCCAGCTGGCTTTTCTGGCCTTGGCAACTCTAAAAGTTACCCAAGTCTTTGTTTTCATGTGAAATTTCAGCCGGATTTAATTCCTCTTTCAGCCAGTGAAATTAGCTGGCAGCCGGCCCTTAGCGACATCCCTGTTGTAGTTTAACCTATTAAAATTCTCTATCTAAGCGGAGGTAACTTGCGATATCTTTCCCTAGGGTTTCTACCAAGAGATACAGCGAAACATCACCGGGAAAATGTCATTGACATTTTGAGAAGGTAATGCACCAGTCAATTCCAGCAGTGCCCATCCACCCCCCCCCCCCCCGGGCTAGCCCCCCTGGCATTAGCATATTTTTTTTAAAAAAAAAATGGCAAATTCCCCAGGGTGGGGATGAAGGAACCGGGTAAATGCCCCACTCCCGGATTGATTGTTTTCAATCTCTCGATAGTTCATATAAGAATATAATACAAGTTGTTGCTTCTTAGCAATGAAGAAATATCTAAAATTGAGAAAATATACCTTTAAAAACATCCACAAACATCCACGAGCTTCTCTAGTCCTTCATGAACTAACTACCTTATTATAGGAAATTAACGCTTGTGTAAATTAAGATATTTGAAATTAACGTGACTTAAATTAACGCGAATTGTAGGAAAAATTCCTTCCCAATAAAGGAAATTAACGGAAAGGGAGGGTAACATTTCAAAATGAAAGAAATTAACGCGAAGAACACATAGAAAAAACTCTTGTTGAGACAACAGGAACAAGTTTATTTCAACACTAGGCTTATAATCCGAGACGGAAACAATGCTCGTGATAGTAAACCTAAACGTATGGGTTAAGCGATGGGATCTGACCGCTTCGAGCGTCTACCCTGATGAAATAATGCCTTTTCCTAGGAGATAAGAACGTCTGGACTGTATCGAGAAATTGGGGCCAAAAAATGGAAATTAAGGTCGCGGAAATTAACGCTCCACTTAATTAACGAGTGCTCCAATCGGAGAGTGTAGTGTTTGGAATACATGTAGCAACTAAGATTGACACCTGTATTAAGCCAAAGCAGTTACCTTTTGACCATAAATAAATGCAACACACTGCCTCCCTGACCGCGTATTTACTGGCATCGCATGCAACTGGATGACATAATCTGGCATGAGACAGAACACAAAGGAAGGAGAAGAGAAGGAGGAGAAGGAGAAAGAACGCTGGACTGAGAGATGGGGCCAAAAATGGAAATAAGGGCGGAAATAACGCTCCACTTAATTAACGAGTGCTCCAATCGGAGAGTGTAGTGTTTGGAATACATGTAGCAACTAAGATTGACACCTGTATTAAGCCGAAGCAGTTACCTTTTGACCATAAATAAATGCAACACAACATTGTCCTCCCTTGGACACGACGATAAGTTAATTTTACTGGCTTATCGCATTGCATTACTGTTGATGACAATTTAAATCGTGTTTTTTTCGCAATGTAGTGATTTCAGTTTAATTTTCGTTATAATCACAATATGCGAAATTTTCGCTTATTTCCCTCCTCCAACCATTTGACTGCTTATTTCTCTGCAGTTTAATAACAATAGTTGACAAACCAGTATAAAGTGGACTTGGAAATTTTCGGCCATTAAACTCTTCCAACTGACGAAGCCAAACCTATATAACCGTTAGTTAGTTCACAGTGAAGCCACAATTTCCACGTTAAAGAACAGAAAACCGCGGTAAACGTTTTATTTTTTCCAACAGATGGAGTCAGCAGTGAAAGTATTGTTTTTTGCACTGCGAAGATTTTACATGGCACTCTCTCAACGAAAGTTTCATTCATGGAAGGAAATACTTGGGAGATGTACAATTTGCGTGACGGATTGTTGATGTCCGGAAAAGGTCGCGGCCGGTCATGTTGCTTTAAATATTAATTTGGAAGCATTCACTTTTATGTTTGACAAATCAAAGAAACTTTACTTGCCAACTCGCTTTTTGACATGTTTTTGCTGTTTCTTTTACGGCAAAAGACAAGAAATTCTTGCAGTTCGTACCTGGAAACGCGAGGATTTAAATCTTGCATATTAATAATTACATACGATCTTTTGAAAGTAGCCTGCGCCGTATATCGAGGATTTGGTGACACGTCCGGCTGCAACAACGCAGGCTATCTGAAAGCCGATCTTTTGACATGAGTGGAATGCTTGTTCCACTTCAGTGCGCAATTGTTTACAGCTAGCGTTATCTCCGTAGCACTTTTCACCTCACAAACAAACTACAGCATGAGTGTAGTTCAAACACTACACTAAAAATTAACTTTAACAAAAATTAACGCGACTTAAATTAACGCGAATTTTTGAAATTCGGGTTAATTTCATGAAGCGTTAATTTCCTATAATAAGGTAATCTGCAACATAGTCCACGTCTTGACCTATAAACGCCTCCATCACGAATACGCGACTCACTCCACGGTTTTGAAAGCATGTGTCAAATGCCTGGTGGTCAACCCAAGGTACGCAAATGCCCCACCCTCGGGACGGGCAACATCAGGAAATGCCCTGCGGTTGCCCGGGGGGGGGGGGGTGGGGGGATGGGCACTGCTGGAGTTGACTGATGCATAATTTTGTACATCACACACACACACCACATCACATCACCTTTATTCCACCTCGGATTTACAAGGGTAACTGTAGAGCTAATTTTTCCGAGAAAGAAAAGACGAAGTCTGTGAAGATAACAAGATTCACGTTTAATTTCTTGCCCAGGTTAACTGGTTGCAGGTATACAGGGAGGCTGTACCTAATTAAAGGGGTACCTTTTTCAGGTTTTAGGTATATAGAAGGGTGGAGATTTAGGGAAATTTGTCATTTAGGTATGTAGAACAATTTTTTGTCAAAAACATATATAAAAAGGTAAGGGGTTAGACCTCAGGGTGGGGCCTCCCCATTTTTTGGGTGCCCCCCCCCCTCCCTCGGGTTGTATCAGAGCTATCCCTGTAGAGTACTCCCAACGGCCTCCAGGATTGGGAATCGTTAATGTCATGAGGTGGCCACGCAGCCTACAAGGGACCATATGCATAGGTGGTGAAGCTGCAAGAATGGGCCTGCTTACGTCACTTGCCGGTGGTTCTTGTGGCTTGGTCACTTGAGCAGGATGTCCAAAAGTGAGCCTGCTGGTAAGCTAGGGTGATCATATCTATGAGAAAGGTTGAACATATTTTGGACCAAAAGACACTTATTTGCTATTAATTATGAATTATTCTTAATAATAATGATGATGATGGTTAAGTTTTTGGGCGCATTTGAAGAATCTCAACGCGCTCACAATACTATGTAAGAAGGAAGGTACAGGGTTGTCTCAAACAAATGACATAAATCAGTTAACATAAACTAATGCTACTTTTTAGAAACATATTTCTGTACTGTTTTTATGTTATTTACAACAACTCTTTCAGAGTCTTAATACAGGAAGGCTTATGATTGTGAACTTTTCTGTTTAGATCTCTGAAGGAAGCCAATGTCAAACCACAAGAGATAGACTGTGTCTGCTACACAAAAGGTCAATAATTATAATTAGTATCGCATATAAGCTCACCTGGAATATAGATCTCTGTGCTGCCCACAGAGATGTGCTCGCTAAGCCAGGGGGTACAGGATCCTTTGGGAGGGCAAGCAACTAACTTGCAACTAACTGCAACAGTAATGGGTTTTACAAAGAATGGCAACTTTGGGGTCGGGTAGGGATTTTTGGCACCTAGTCTACAACATGGTTGCAAATGTAGCTAAACATGGTCTAGAAGAGTGTAAGGGCTTCAGAGCCCTTGGCACATCGCCACCCTAAAATTCCCAGAGTACCAGACCAGTATTACATACGATCATCTTAAGCAAATTTTCTGAATGCCTACTAAATGACTTGAAATTTCAGGTCCTGGAATGGGAGCCCCTCTAGTGTCTGTGGCAATTGTTGCAAGGACAGTCGCACAGCTTTGGAAGAAGCCTATTGTGGCTGTCAATCATTGTATTGGCCACATTGAGATGGGACGGCTTGTGACAGGTGCAGTCAATCCAACTGTCCTGTACGTGAGTGGTGGGAACACTCAAGTTATAGCGTACTTACAACGACGATATCGCATATTTGGAGAAACCATTGATATTGCTGTTGGCAACTGCCTGGATAGATTTGCAAGGGTCTTAAAGGTATTTAATTTAAGTTTTTCATCTTAAATGGCATTTCAAGCTACAACAAAAAAATTATTTTTCATTAGTAACATGTATGAGGTTTTTACTGGCTCAGTAAATTATGTAAATTTAAAAAAATAGCGTTTTTTCAAAGTGAGTTAAAGCAATTTACCTGCCCAATAAACACTAGAGGTTGTTCTTGTTGTCTTTCAATTGTAAAACATTTATTTAATATAAATAATATTTCTTTCAGCTTTCAAACGATCCAAGCCCTGGATATAATATAGAACAAATGGCTAAAAGGTAATGTGTAATTCTGATGATAGTTTATAGGTTTCATTTTTAAACCTCAAAAGAACCCACTTAAAGCTTGGATATACAAGGGGAAAGTGTGTGTAGTTACTCTTACTATTAATTTTACCATACATTTATCAGTATATTAAGTTATTTTGCATGGGAAGTAGAGAGAAGGGTTTTGGACGATTACTGTAAAGAGTCTGAAAGAAGGTTATAATTTCTTAGCTTCTTTTGAGCTTCTACAAATGAGGTCATGCATGATATACAGGTCTACCAGTACTAAAAAAAATATTTAAAGGCTCTGTCAAGGGCATACCAGTATAAAATTAATTTATGTCAAAATATCAAAATAGGTTGAGTGCTCGGTGTGAGATGAAATATTAAGTTCTATGTTCTTGTGTATTATTAATTTTTGTTTAGGGGAAAGAAGCTTATTGACTTGCCATATACAGTAAAAGGAATGGATGTTTCATTTTCAGGGATTCTGTCCTACATTGAAGTAAGTTTGCTTGCACTATGTTAATGTTTGTAAGCCAGAAAAAAATAAAAAGTATAACAGAAGTTTTGAAGGGAAGTTTTCACATAATTTGAGTGATACTGTTATTCTGGCAATGAATATGACAGCGAATGGTTTAAAATTGAATAGAAAACAGAAGAAAACATAGAAAACATGCTGTTTCATGAAGGGAAATAATTGTGTACTTTTCTGTGCAATTTCAAATCATGCTATTTAGTTTACAGGTTCTGGGATGCACTTTATTTTTATTTTTGTTTTAATATTATATTATTAAATATTATTTTAATGATATTATTTGTTTGGTAGAGTATGGCACCCAAACTACTAGCCTCAGGAGAGTGTACACCAGAAGATTTGTGTTTTTCCCTTCAGGTGAGGACTGTACAAAAAGAAAAAGAAAATATAGAAATAACATGACTGTAGCTGTTAAACTATTAAATAAATCTGATATATGTGTACCAATAATATTGATTTTCAAATATGTAAATAGGTTATCTAAATATAACTTTAGAAAAATTTAAGTACTAGGCTCTTGAGGATTATGATGATCTTCACTACTAAATTAATAAAAAGAACTCTACCCATGTTCAATTAGAGTAACAGCAACAGCAGAAGGCAACTAAAACACAAAGCGGTAGGCCTTATTATTGTTGCCTGATAGCGATCTAAAAACTTGGTCGACATTATTTAAAGTGATTTTACAAGACATGGTCATGATTTTATTTTCCATTTAAAATCTCGAGGCTCTTTTAAAGAACATTTTTTTGTTGTTACCTTTATGACTTGGTATCTTACATATAGCCCCTAACTGGCCAATGCTTTGATGAAATGAGCCAATCAGTTTGCCACAATTCTTTTGATATAGTGCCAAGTTTATTGTTAAAGTATTTTTCATGGTATATAGGTTTCCAAGAACTTGGCTTGTGATGGTTTAATTCTTGTTACTGCTTTCTCCTCAGGAAACAGTTTTTGCCATGTTGATTGAAACAACAGGTAAATGCTATTTATTTTATGTTTATTGAGTTTGTTTACCTTGCAGTTTACTACTAAATAGAAAATAAGTAAATTCAGTCCTAAGCTTTAGGTTACAACTCAAGAAGATGTAATTATTAAGTAAACATACTTAATAAGAATTATAATAGAACTGTGTTACGCTAAGTGTTTCAAGTCCTGCATTTTTACACTGTTTTTTTTAATATGTTTCAGAAAGAGCAATGGCCCATTGTGGATCAAACGAGGTTCTTATTGTTGGTGGAGTGGGGTGTAAGTAATTGTTAATATTAGTTAATACTTTGATTTCTCAAAATTAGCCAAGGGAAGTGGAAAAAGGATATATGAGGAGATTGAGGCAATTGTACGTCATGCACAAAATTAGAGAATATGTTGTCCTTAAATATTTTGTCATTAAAGATGTGGCTATTGTTCATCATAGTTTGAAGCATAGATGAACATTCAGCCTTTTTTCTTAGAGTGGGGCCACTTAAAGGTGTTGATCTCAATGTTTTGAGGTTGATTGTTTATGTTTCATTACATGACTTAATTTGTAAACAAATGAACAGGCATTCATCTGTCATTAAAAATGTTTATTTTGTTCTCTTTATAATAGGCAACAAGAGGTTACAAGAAATGATGGGTAAGAAAAAGTTCTTTCTTATAAGTGACAATAATTATAGGAGGGTTAGAATAGATATGTGCAAGTTCATTGATCAGAGAGATCCCTGGTGTTTGGCTGTCTCTCATTTATGTGAGCATTGATTGTCATTGATGCTGGCTATAAAGTTCCCACTGATAAGAACTGTTTTGAATGCTTCAGGTATTATGGCTAAAGAGAGGGGAGCCAAACTTTATGCTACTGATGAAAGGTATTGTCTTTGTTTGTGTTCTGCCTTAACTTAACAAATGATTAAGTTGACATACAAATGGCTGCTGCTGAAAATCGATTGGTTTTTGTTAATATCTCAGTTGGTGGGATAACTTTAATCAGGTATTTTTTTCTTAGATTTTGTATAGATAATGGAGCAATGATAGCACAAGCCGGCTGGGAGATGTTCCGAGCAGGGTGTGTCACTCCACTGGAGGAAACCACCTGCACCCAAAGGTACACTGCAAGACTATCTACATTTTAAACCTATTTTTTCAGGGCTCAATCATGTCTGGGCATCCAGGACAAGTAAATTTTTCTGTTGTGCAAGTAACTTTCCATGCCCTTCAGTGTTACGTACATAGCAGGCAGCTTTTTATTGACATCCATCTTTTGATGTGCTAAACAAACAAGATGAATTGAATTGGTTTTGGTTGGCTCGTTTCAAACAGCATTTCGAAAGATGGATGTAGAAAGATAGCTATGCTCGTAACTCTGAAAGCGGGTGTGAAAATAGCAAACTATGGATGGGCATGCAACTTCCCTGGGCAAGCAACATCTGAAAGCTGTTTGTCCAAAAGGCAAGCTGGAATTAAAGTTTATTTTTCAAGCCCTTTATGGTAATGCACAATAATATATTGGGACACTGGGCGACTCACTCACTCACTGCATATTTGTAAGCTAATTTGAAGATAAGGCTGTTATAAGGCCTTCAAAGTGGTTTTCGAGACAGGTAACATTTGCTCCAAAATAGCTAAAAATTAATGTTGCAACAATCTTGTTCCATGAGAGCCAACAGAAACTAGCACTGAAAGGGTATACAATGTTTCCCTCACCAAATAGGCAACAGGTGGGTTGTAAAGAAGCGACAAAGCAACATCAGAAAACCCCCTTGGAAGGCCTCTGTTATGTATGAAATTTGTGCTATGAAAGTATGCAAAATTGGAAGTGAGAAAGTTGAAGGGTCTGTTGATCAAGGGCTTAGGAATAGAGAGGGTTAAAACGTTGAGAATTTCCATGTTGTATCAGGGTTGGAAACTAAAATTTCGAAGCACTCGCCATCTGGACAAGTGACCTTCAAATTGCACTCGCCCAGATCAATTTTCACTCGCCCAGTCTCCTCCATTTACGAAAGGAAAATTTAGCCCCTCTCCCCCACAAATAATAAAATATATAACTTAAATTTTGAATCACATTTTGGTCAATCGCGATACAGCCTGCAATATACTTCTTTAATGAAAAATCGCCAAAAATAGACGTTACTCCACAATAAACCATGAGCACGCTAACTTCAAAAGTTGAAACACAGTTTTCAATTTGAAGAGTCTTCCCAAATTCCTGTAGTTTGCAAGCAAAGCGACTAAATTGCGCAGAAAAAGAGGCGGGAAAATCGGGAAATAGCGATCTTGCCGCGTTTCGCGGCTCAGTAGACGAGTTAGTGTGTTTATGTCCAGAGGTGTTACTTCGTACGAACTCGAACGCAGTTTTGTTGGAGATTTCAAAATGTTCTTAGGCTATCGGCTTGTGGACAGTGTGAATTATTTTGAAGTGAAAAGTAAAAGTTACACTTATTTTGAAAAATATATTCTGGACATGAAAATTGTACTCGCCAAACCGGGCGAGTGATCCATGATTTGTACTCGCCCGACAGTTTTGACACTCGCCTGGGCGAGTGGGGGAGCGCTAATTTCCAACCCTGTTGTATAAGGCTTGGAGGAAATAAATTCAAATTAAGAAGGCATCATCGTAGATTACACAAAATACACTAGAGTAAATAGAAAGGGCTAATGCACAGTCAGTAAAATCAAAAAAGAAAGCAATAATCTTAAGTTTGGTAATTATTTTACATGACAGATATAGAACAGATGAAGTTGAAGTTACTTGGAGAAATGACAGTTGATACAAGACAGCATTGTACATGCCTTTTTATACACCAGTGTCCAGTTACCAACAAACATTCTTGTCTTGAGACTGAAATGGATAATGGCTGAATCAGTGTAACCAACCCTTCTGCCCAAGATATAAAAGATCCATTCCTCAATGAAGGCGTGGTGAACATTTGGTAGTGAATGTGTTGTGATAGTTATCTTGCAGAAGGACAACAGTTATTTTATTAGGTAGGTATGCAGTTATGTACTAGGTATTTGTAGACAGTGTTCCTAGCAACAACAGGTAGGGACAGTTACTGAGAAACCTTTCTTCGAAGTGTTACCATGACAACAAATGTTATAATACTGCTTTTCAGAAATTATTATTTTCAATTGTTTTCTTTACTTCAACCTTGGAATTTATTTAAATTATCTTCATTTCAAACTGTTCTTAAACACTTGGTTACCAGAGGGGCAATAAAAAATAAAATCTAGAATGAAGATAGCTTAGTCAGTGTTCCTACATAAAACAGTTATCAAGTTATTAATAATTGAATTAGAAGATTTAGTTCCGATCCTGATCATGTGTTAATTTTTAGTTCATTTATACAAAGCTTTACTATACAGCTGACACTTCAAATAAATACAGCATTTTCTGACAATTTGGTTGGCTCATTTTCAAGCTAATTGTTTTTTTATTTCCCGAAAAAAAAAAATGCCTGGTCTACCGTAGAATTCCGCTTATAAGCCCCCCCTTTTTAACCCCCCCCTTTTTTTCCCCCCTCTCTCCAAAAAAAAAAAAAAATTTTTTACCCCCCCCCTATCCCCCCCCCCCCCCGGTAGAATTTTTAAAAAAGATTTTTTTTTTTTTTTTTTTTTTATTAAATTTTAACCCCGCTCTCTTTTTTTTTTTTTTTTTCCCCCCCCCCCCCCCCCCCCCCCCCCCCCCCCCCATTAAAACCCCCCGCCAACTATGTCAGCAAACTTTGATTTGTTATTCAGTGTATGTCTAAATTTTGATTTTGTGTAACTGTTTATCACACTGAAAATCATGTTAACTACAATAATATTCTGTAATAAACACTTCATTGAACAATAATTGTTATATTATCATTGTCCTTCAACATATGGTATCGTGTGATCATTTGTACTGTATAATGGGCCAGAACTCCTAAAGGCTCACAAAATACTGCTGGAGTTCTAAAAAAATTCAATTGCCTTAACTCAAATGCTATGCACACTGTTATTGATCACTTACTGTTGAATAGCGTACCAGTCAACCACATGAAAACTGTGATCATTTCAAAAAAGCAGTGAACCACTGCATAAGTTTCATCTATTGTTTGTTGCTTTGTTGAGTCAGAAAAACCTTGAAAGTCGTGCAATTTTAGAATTTCATTTTCCCGGCCTAGAAAGTCATGGAATTTAAGTGTGGGTCATGGAAAGTCATGGAAAATGGTTTAGATGGTACAAAAAATATTTATATTGAGTTACATTCATGTCCATGAAATTTTCTATACAATGTCAGCCTACTGTTTGAGAATTTTGTTATAATTTGTGTATGATTAACCATAAAATTTTATAGAAGGCAATAACTTTTAATTACAATAGTTATATTTATTGTTTTTGATGGTTCACCATATAAAATTATTATGACGGTGCTAATAGGAACTAGTTTGTGGTTTCCAGTCAATTTAAACCATGAAATTATTGAAGAGCCTTGCTCTGTCCTTTCAACAATCCACATTTTAAACCAAAGAAGGCAGTAATTTTTATGGGATTCGTAATAAATGAAAGCTATTTTTTTCATGTCACAAAAACAATGACAAGTCCTTTTGTCAACTTTGTTAAACTTTTTTTTATTCAGGAGCAAACTTCATTCTAAATTAATTGTTAAAATTACTTTTCTTTGTACAACATTTTAACCCTTTAAACCCAGACAGATTCTTTGTACTGATTTCCATGCATTTCTTATAAAAGAAGGGAGAATTTGTTTCAATATATTACAATGTGATAAGTTTATTTATGCTTACGATCGGCTGTTCTCACTGTGTACTATGTGTACTTTGGGGATTCGAAGGGTTAAAATGTCATCTATAATAATACTATTGCTAAACACCTTTAGACAAAGGCTCTGAGATTGGTACTCAAGTACTAAAAGAAGACAAGTTATGTTAACCTTAAAAAATGACTTACTCAAAAAAATCCAGGGATGATTTACCACAAGAATATTGTAATGGCCAATTTCAAACCCTAAACATTCACATCTTCCTATCGCTTTTGAGTTAACTCCTGAAATATGAATACCTGTCATGTCTGAAAATCTTTTTGTAAAAAAGAATAACTTGCATCATGTACATACAGTACAACTTAACCTGAAGTCCTATTATTTTCTGCAAAATTATTGCAACAATATTGAGTAAAACTAAGAAATTTGATCATCTGTACACACTATATCAAACATATTTAACTATTTTATGAAATATACCGTGCAGTAACTATTTGAAAACAAATAACTTACTAGGGTTAAAAATATTTACCTAAACTGGCAGAAAAAGCAAGTAAAAATGTTGAGAAGTCTAGTGCCATTATATCTTGTGTTGCACATATAACAAGACAAGTTTGTTCATGAACATATTGTATTAGTTTATGACTCCTAAAATAAATATCTTCTTAAGATTCATTCAAGTCCGCACTTGTGCTGCTGCCTCTTCTAAGCTCCAATCAAAGTGATTTTTAACAATTTTTCCTCTTAGAAACATTACTAAATCCATATCCTTTGATCAATAATAATTACAGTCTGTCTTAAAGTTTCAGTGACATTTCTAAGGATTTGATGGTGGTTAAATGCCTATCTCCCATTAATGGCATTCTGCAACTCTATATATAGCTAAGGGTTTAACTGTTTTAATAGACCACACAGGGTTTTGAGAAGAAGGTTAATGGGCAGACTTTTGCCAGCTCCTGAAACAAGAGTGGCTAAGAAATGTTGAAAATATAAAGTTTGACACAGTCAATAACTTTGTTTATGCAACTTATGTCACACCAGTACAGTCAACTCTTGCCTTGCAGACATCTTGCTATAACAGACACCCCATTATTTCTGACAGGAATTGAACTCCTGGCAAATAAGAACTACTGACAATAACTCCTGCTATTGTAAACTTTCTCTATTACGGACACCAAATTGCTGTCCCGAAGGTGTCTGTCATAGTTAGAGTTTACTGTTACCAGTACATGAAGAATATCTTCAATGAGCTGATAAAAAACTACAGTGAGAACTTCTGTAAGTGGACACCCTTGGGACTCGAGGACCCAAGCATCTGCGCTTAAGACAGGTGACTGCTTATGGAAGGTCAAAATGTAGTGTTTGTTATATAGCTGGGCCTGCGATAGAGGGAGGGATCTGTCAGCCCCATTAGGAACTTTTCACGATGAGCATCACATTGTACTATTGTCTTTCATATTTTTCAAGTTTGCAATTTCCTTGGTAAAGTTTGATATGAGACTTCTTATAATAAACAAACTCCTCATTCTTGTTAGCTGCTCACTTGTAAACATTATGCATTATAGAATGGAGAAGTTTGAAGATGATAGTTGCCTGGGATTTAAAGATTATCATAACATAGATTATTAAGACCGATTCCACTGAACCTTTGAGCAATGAGTGTAAAAATTAATTACCAGCACCAAAAATCTACTCATGGCATTGAACATATGGAAAACTGTTTGAGACCTCTCACATTTCTCCAATTGACCCGGCTATTAAATTCTGAAGCATTCTCAAGAAAGTTTATGTCAAACCATGCGTGTGGTATTGTTTTTCTCTCGCGGGGTCAGCTTGGGAGCTAAAATTTCAATAGGTTCTCCTTAACTGTATTAATACTGTTACCAGGTCTTTTTGGTAACTTTATTTTTGCCTTCATTGCTTGAATGTTCAACCAAAACTGTCTTAAGTGCCTACATCAAAGGGAAAGGGATAAAGTACCTTTCACTGATTTAAAACCATATTCCTCTTTTTCTCTGTTTTGTTTATATTACAAACACTTAAAAACATTTTGTACTCATAAATTAAATCTACTGCCACAATAAAATTATACCTTAGAAAGAAGTTTTCAATCAGAAAAGAATTGTTTTTAAAAGGCACTGAAAATAAGAACTGATGATAAAAATGCTTGTAGAAATTGTAAAAAAACATTTTTTTTAAATGTTAACTAATTAACTACACTAGTACCAAGAATAATGTTTCCTAAAGAATGGTAAAATCCTAACATTTTGAGATACTTAGAATGTAATACGGTATGAAGGACTGTGTAACTAAGACTTCAGATTTGAGATCTTTCAAGAGACTCAAGAACCCACATGTGTTTTAAGCTATGAGACTAAGACTTGAGAAAATTTTGTCAACTACTTAATGTAAATCTGCATACTTCTTTGACAACCTCTTATAGTTACATTCTGCACTTCAGTTTTACTGTAGGCAATTTCTGATGTCGCCAAATTATATGCCAAAGATTTATACAGTTATTTCAATCTCACTTTTTGTTACAAGTTACAGTCCGTTTCTAAAATGTTGATCAATAAAAATTTAAAGATCTAAAAGAAATTATGAACCTTGAAGGTTACACTTGTCTGACAGTGGTAAACTTGTAGTGTAACCTCCACCTAGGATGCTAGTTTTACTATCCTTGGGAATTAAAGTTTGAATTTCTTCTGTTACCATTGCCTTGCATCACACTTGTAACTTTATGACTTCACCACTTCTGCATCAATACAGTAGTTAACATCAAGTTTTCAGGCAAATGTGTACAGCATCAAAATGAAGCGCCTGCAACTCAATCTTGGTCTCCAATGCGCATAGAACCATCTGTAGTTACCAAGGTGAACTGCGAACTATCTTACATCATGCCAAAACCAACAGACATCAACTCCCTGAGTGGCAAATCTTTGTTTCTCACAGCTAAGAATATTGAAACTACTTTGCAAACCTTCCATCTAACTGCTAATCATTTCTGGCATCTTCCAGCCATTCTCTCAAATGACTGGGCAACATTCTGTCATCTTACAATGCTGAAACATATCAAGGTGTCCACATTGCAGTGTTCCAGTGTACATTTCAATCACATCAGAACACAGCATGACTTCTTGTACCGCCCAACTTCCGGAGCATCAGCAGGTTGTGTAAATTTTTGCCTCGGTTCTTCTACTGCGCTATTGCTTACATTGTTCGCAACAGGTGTTTTTGTGGCCTGAGCTGTTTCACTTGATACAGGAAGTGTTGCAGCTGTATCGTTACGCTGTGTTGTTGTCGGTGTTGTTGGTTTTGGAGTATACTTGGCAGTCACAGCTTGAGAAGACAGTTTGACATCTGATGGTGAAACGACTTTTGATTCCTTGATGTCTTTTGCTGTGATTAAAAATGTATTCATTACATTTCAATGTTCATAAAATGCACAATATGCAGGGCTGCAAATAATTTTTTTCACTTGAAAGGACATATGTCCTACTACGACACCATCTTGGTCGGACAAAACAAAATTGTGGTTGGACAGATTTTTATTCATCGTTGCTGTAAAATGATTTACAATCAAAACATTGTCTGAATCATGTCCGACCACACTTGCGATTTCGTGGGACATTAGCAAATTTGGTTGGCTAATGACTGACTGTTATTTGCAGCCCTGATAAATTATGTGTTACTACTGACACTAAAAAACCATTCAAAATATGACACCAAACAATAGCTATCTTTCTGGAATGACTGGCCTCATACTCACATTGCTAAATAACTTAACTCATGTTTTGAATGATATCTTTTATCATTTTATTTGGAAGCATTCCACCTGCTACATGTAGGTACCAGAGACATTGCTTAGGTATTATTATAATTCTGGTGTTTGTTAAGGCCAAACCCACGCAAAATTTCAATGTGAGACATCCCAACATTGTTGAGCACAGCATGTTGCAATCATTTGGCCACCCTGTTGCAACATGTTGGATGAAGTTTGTAAATGGTCCAAAAAATTTTCCCAACATTTCGTAACATTTTTGGATGTTGTACTTGTTTGGCCATGTTCTTGTTGCGCGGGAGCATGCACACTAGTTTGGTTTGCGCCTTCCAACATGTTGCAGCTAAATGCTTGCAACATAATGTGCACAACGGTGTTGCACTGTGTTGCGTTCAAGTGTTACATGCGTTTGGCCAGCACCTTAACAACATCTCACAACATGACCCAACAATATTGCGATATGCACCCATTTGGCCGGAGCTTTACAGTGATGAGTGCCATATCATACTGCTACCACTCAACAAAGTTTTGATGAAGTTTTGACATCTTTTTGACGAATTAACATATTAAATGGGAGGAAAGTTTGTTAGTGCAATGTTTTAATTTTGAATTAACGGCACATATGCGTGAGGAAAATCTTTGCGTTTGTTGTTCGCATTGCTGTGCAAAGTAGAGTGTCACAATTCCAAGAGAAAAAAAAAACATTTCGGGTTAAGAAACCTTTTTTAAATGTCTTCTACTGAGCGCAATACTGGTTCCAGTATTTTCAGTATTATATACGGTAACAAAATTAACCTACCCAGTTGTTGCAGAGCAGCATCTGTCAATTCCCGTGAATCTCTAGACTTTCTCTTAGCAAATGAATCTGGGTAACCTGAAGTGTCAGATGACGGCACCTGATTCCTGCTACTCAAGCTTCCTGACGATCGCGGCACTGGAGGTGCAGCACGCGACTTTGTTGATTTAGGTGTAGAGTTGGAACTAAGCTCAGACAGAGGCTTAGCAGCAGGAGTCCTTTGCTCCTTAGTTACAACAACTTCCTGACGAGTGTGACTACTTTTTATTGTGCTATTTTCTTGTGATGGTTGTTGTTCCCTGGGATCTGGAGGCAGTTGACGACGACCCGAAGATGGTGATCGAGGAGGCGGACATGAGGGAGCTTCAATTTTATCTGATAGCTTAGAGGTTGTTTTCTCTTGCGACACATGCTCTTTTGTAGCAGTCTTATGGATTGTTTGAATGTTTGTGGTTACATGTCCTTGTGATGCTGCTGCGACTTCTCTCCCTCTTGTGACAGGTTCCCTAGGTTTTTCACCCATTGAAATATTATTTGTTGTATAAGCCAGAGATTTATTCTCCTTTTCATTGCCTGCTTGTTCTAACACCTTCACACCAATTATTTTTGTAGTGGTCTTTTCCTTGACCTCAGAAGTTCTTTCATATTTCTTTGTTGTTGAAATTTCTGTAACCTTTGTGTTGCTTGTATCGGTTTTTTTCTCCTCAGTCTGTGTTCTTGCAGGTGAAGGAGATTCATCTTTGGGTATAATATTATTCTGTTCTACACTTAGATCCACTTGATTTGGTTCAACATCCGTCTTCTTGTCCTTCTAGAGAAGAAAATCAATAGCCCACTTAAATTCAAGCTAAACACGACGATGTAACTTCATTACTCAGAGCATAGCATACTAATTGCTTTGACACCATGCTACCTTTGCAACATGTGCATACCCCAGCTAAAAACCCAATCCACCATACAGAAATAAGATGGCGGCTGTACGTTTTACCAAAATACCTTGCAAGCCTAACATAGCCAATAGAGCACAACCTTTCTGTCTACCTGTCTTTTTGAGTCTGTCTGTCTGCTTGCCTGCCTGACTATCAGCCAGCCAGCTTGTCTGTCTGTCTGACTGTTTGTCTGTGTCAGTTGATTTAATGACCAGTTTGTATGTGGTAGAATTAACCTGAAATAACACGACCTTGCCCACTGCTTCCTCCTTACATTGCCTCCTTTTCCCCTTATCCCCCTGTTTCATACACCTGCATTACCGTAATCAGGAAAGCCAGCTCCGGGTGTTGTCGAAGAATAGCCTCTGCCTTTGCCTCATTCTGAGAAATTGAAATCTTTTCCTTGAGACTTGACCGTTTGACTGACAGCCTACAAAACAAACAGCAAACAAGTGTTAAGATGGCAGTGCATGCTGTAAGCAGATGAAATAAAAAACAACAATGATAATAGAGCTTTTACAGTTCGTGAAGAGTGTTAAATGACTTACGATCTTGAGTTGTTTCTCTTTCTTCTATTGTTCTTGACCTTAAACTTGTTTGTCTTCATTTTATTCTTGAGATCAATGATGAATTGTCTTGCGTCAGCATCCTCGCATAAATCTAGTAAGAAAAGATTGCACAATTACACCATGAGCTGAAGAACTAAATCATTACATACCGTATTTATTCGATTAAACGCCGCATTTTAGAGCGAAAATATTAATAAACGCCGCCCTCGAATAAACACAGCATCATGAAGCGGCGTTTATTCAAAAGATAGACTCAATAAGCAAATTCAGTAATTATAAACTTTCAGCAAGCCTTAAATTATTATTTTTCCTTAATTGTAACGATGTTTTCAGATATTGAAAATTACTTTTGTGACAAGCGCTTCAACATGCACCTGTTTTTTAAAGTTCAAATGTTCAGTTACCATGTCATTATTTGCAAGAAATGAATTGAATTTTAAATAAACGCCGCCCTCGTATAGACGCCGCACTCGAATCACAAAAACTTTAATAAACGCCGCGGCGTTTATTCAAATAACTATGGTATTTTTAAGAAAACATGCTTTCATAGCCTGATGCAAACACAAGAGGGAGGTTGGGAGAATTTGAAAGGTTCTACTATAAATCCTGATTTCTGGAACCCTCGATTTCTCAAGCTTCAGTTATTGCGGTTTTCAGTGAAATGCAAACTCTGCAATTCAATCCTTAATCAACGGTTTACGTTTTTTGCTGCCGTCAATCATCTTAGCGGACCTCTCGGGAAACAGGAACTCACTTCAACCGGGTCTAAAGGTCACATCTATCAGTTGTGATTGGTAGATTTTGACCCATTCTGTTTGTTTACGTTTTTCATGGTTCGTTGGCTGTCGCCATAATTATGATTGACGGCAGCGAAAAACGCAACCATTTGTTGGATTTTGAATATCAGAGTTCGCATTTCACTGAAAACCGCAATAACTCGAACCAAAAGTCATCCCCCTTAGATTTAGGTTTGAGAAAAAGGTTTCCACTGTTAGTATAAATCTGTGCTGCACATAAGAGTTTACATAAACACTTTCAAATTCCTCCAAACTTCCTTAAGTGTTTTTATTAGGTTTCGTTAGCACAAAGCAGACATTTTCTTCTAAGTCTTTAATATAGAAAGTTTACAAAATGTAACTTATTGTCATACTAGTGATAACATAAGCTGATCCAAAAGGATTATGCAACCAATCATAGCATGCTTTATCTGAACAAATTTTATTTATTTACTACAAACAGTATAATTCTTTATGTACCTAATGGAGTTTCACCATAAGGTGTCCTGCTTTCAAGATCTGCTCCATGCTCCACAAGTAACTCAATTGCTTTCTCCTATGTGAATGTAACAAACATGATGAAAATTAAATAAGTGAACACCGTACAGTCAATTCCCACTTTAATGGACACCTTTGAGACCACAATTTAGTGTCTGTGATACAGAAAGACTGTAATAATGGGTGTTATTTTTAGTAATTCTTATTTTCCGGGACTTCAAGTCCAGTCTGTATTAACAAGGTGTCCATAATAGCAAGGTGTCCACAGGGCAGGAGTTGATGGTATACAGCATAATGACTATTTAGTTGAGTTAAAGGGACTATGTCACGGATTTTAACAGATTTTTTTAACAGCCCAAATTTATATTTTTGTTATAGGAAACCTAAAAATAATGGTCTATTTTTATTACTAATTGCTATTTTAGAGCACTAAAACTGTCTAAATAGCATAGATTTCTACGATTTTATTTCTATGTTTACTCTGCTATCCAAACACCTCAAATTTGGTCAAAAATACTCTGCTGCACATTGTATTTTCAACTCTCTTCTTGGTGTTTGGATATCCTGATAAAACACTGTCTCTTGTGTTTGATACAGTGGAACCTCGATTTAACGAACCTCCATAAAGCGAAGACCTCGATATAACAAACGATATTCTTCGCCCCAGTTATAGTAAAATATATGAAAAAGAACCTCGATATAACGAAACCTTGTTATAGCGAACATATTTTGCCAGTCCCTTGGCCCCTTCGTTATATCGAGGTTCCACTGTACTCAGAAAAAACTGAGAACCACCAAATCCAATACTAACATTTCCCCAGCAAGCTGCTGCATGAATAGGTTTCCAACCATCCTTATCCACAGCATCTATGTCAGCATCATTCTCAAGCAAGAACTCCATCACCTCCACATAAGCATTTGCTGCAGCAACATGCAACTGAAAGTAAAATACACAAATGTTGTATTTGTTGGCATGTTGGGAATTAAAGTACATATTATTTATGTTATTACATAACTTGGGCAATTAAATATAGTGTAAAAGCACCATTTACCACCCCCCTCTCTATTAAGCCCCTGCCCCGCCCCCTCCCCTCCATAAAAAAGGTAAATCATGACAAAATATGAACAAGGGAACAATAGAACTTTACACTTTAAAAAGTATACAGCCACCACACATACTATTTCGTGACAATTACCAAACAGCACTAAAACAGTAAAGAAGTACACTTCTTTACCCTAGCTGATATATGATTTGAAATAAGCCCCTCCCAGCCTCCATCTCCAAAGGTCTTAAAGATCACCCTTTCAATAGCTCTTAAAAATCAATTACCCCCCCCCCCCCAAGGGATTAATAGGTTTAAGAGTTTTTACGCTAATTTCCACTGAAGTTTATCCTGCACGCTTTCATTTGATTCATTAGCAGGTTAATTCCTAGCATGTATTGACCAGTGCTCGAAACTAACTTTTGCGAGTGGTCTTCCATGGACAAGTGAACTGAAGTTTTTACTGGTCCTAGAGGAAACTTAACTGGTCCCATAATTAATAACTTGCTTTTACAAAGAACACAGTAAGGAAAATAAAAAAACAAGATGTTTTTCCTCTGAAATGTGTCTATTAATGGTTTTTCAAATATAGGCTTATCAGAAAATCAACATTGTCAGCAGTGTTTATTGTCTCGGTAAACAGGACAGAGTTAATGTTCAATAAAGTCAATCCAGGTGGTTTGGTCGATGAGTCCTCTGGCTTTCTTGGTTCAGAATTCTCGCAGCCTTCATACCCGGGATACGAATGCAACTGTCTTCATTCGCCTCATTCACGGGCGCTGTTTGACCTGTCCCTTTGAAGTAATTTAGCAAAGAAAAACTATGGCGAGCTGCCATGGTTGTTGTTGTGGTTTTTACTGCCAAATATGCAAAGAAAAACTCACTATATCAGCCGGAACACACAAGTTCACCACGCTTCGCTTGCGATCACAACCCCCTGCAATGTTGATGCCTACAGTGCATGCGTCTGGTTTTCTCAACCCAGTTTCTCACAAATTTCAAAGGATAAATGAGCGATCGTAAATAACACAAACCATGCAATAATTGCATGCTTTGTGTGTGACTATTAATTATTATTAGTAGAAACTCAGCTGTGTTCTATTGGAAATCCGCTAATCTGATTGGTTCTCCCACTGTTTCCTATTCGCCGATAGAAAACAGTCGCGCGAGAGTAGCTTTTTAAGCCGTAAATTTTCTTGATTTTCGTCTTCAAAGTGCACAATATTGTAGGTTTTGGACTACAATCCTTTAGAGTTTCTACTAAAACAATTAGACTACTCGCCCTCATTTTCTATGAGCGATAGTCAACTCGGCTGCGCCTCGTTGACTATTTGCTCATAGAAAACTCTGGCTCGTAGTCTAATTGTTAAATAGTCACTGAATAGTCATTTTCATAAACTCAAGATGTACAAAATCAAAGAGTAATGAAGGGAACGTACAGTGTACTCGTCCACGAGCAAGAGTAAGTGGACATTTCACTCGTCCGGTGGAAAATTTAAC
The DNA here is from genome assembly GCF_052425735.1 of Oculina patagonica. Classification (NCBI taxonomy): domain Eukaryota; kingdom Metazoa; phylum Cnidaria; class Anthozoa; order Scleractinia; family Oculinidae; genus Oculina; species Oculina patagonica. The sequence goes on from NC_135761.1 coordinate 23,732,463, forward strand.
TCGTTTTTGACGAGTGAACGACCATTAGCTTTGAGCACTGTTGACTAATAACAGCTGTAGCCCATTCATGTCAATGAGGTAACACCTTAAGTTAATCATGACATTGTTGCTATGGAGACCTACCGCTGTTGCACCTTGCATATCTTTGACATCCAGGTTCCTTTTCTTTTCAATGGCATCTTTTATATCTTCAAGCATGCGCTTTTCTCTCAGAATAATCAGTTCGTCAACCTTATCTTGATTAAAGCCTGGGAAATTTGACAAAAGTTCATACAAAAAGGTATAATTATTATTTTTTTACATGCTTTAACTAGTTAATAAATATGGATTGCCAATTAATCTGTGACACAAAAATGACGGTGCAGTCTCAGAAGTTAATTGAATTACCGTATTCATTTGATTAAGAGTGTGCCCGTGAGAGAACAGGACAGAACCATGCAACAGGTGATACAGCTCATATCACCGATTTCGCCCAAACTTAGCATAAATGTTGGGTATGGTGAGCTATTTACTGTGGCAAAACATCAACTCAAGATATTTTATTCCCTTCAAGTTATGGCACCTGTTGCAAAAAATGACCATTTTTCACTAATTTATGCATATTTAATTAGCTGACTTTGATTGACCAGTTCCACAAGAAAAAAAGACTTCTGAAAAAAAAAATTCACTGCACTATATTCTGTGGTTATTAGGCTTTAAGTACAATAATTCACTTTAACCGTCAAATTTGATTTCTTCTCCTCAAACGGTCTTTTGGAAGGTACACATTTTGTACTGTTGGAAATTGCCTTTAACTAGTGCCCAATATCTCCCATGAGCAACAACTTATATACATTATTCTTACATGGGTAATGAAGTCCATCATTAAACTTCACAAAAATGCCACAAAATGTCTGGGGACTTCAATATTTTATTAGTATTGAGGAACTAAACACACGTGACTTAACGATTTCTTGCTATTTCATCAAAATTCACCGAAACACAGAAGCCCTTTATTTGCCTCAATTTGGCATAAAATCGGTACGAAATAGCTAATCAAGCATAAATCTATAGATAACAATCAAAATATTGGCGAAGAAAAGGCAGTTAGGACATTTTTCGGAGCGTTTTCAGAGCCATATAATTCGGCAATGTTGTGATATAGCAAATGTAAAAATAGCAGCGAAAGATTTTCTTCACAAGCTCGCTCAATTCAACATTTAGGCACATCAAAGTAAAGAAACAAGAAAGTAATACTACATACATGCCACTTATCGACACACAGATGCTTTCTTTTGAAGAATTTGTTCTTCCTTGCTGCACTTCGATTCTTTGATCGATCTCAATTAACATGTACTGTTGCTTTGAGGCGCGCTGAACTTAGTCAATCCATCGTGGTTCATCCTTCGTGAAAGGTGTAAACAGGTTGTCAATAAAGTCATTCAAAGAGCTGTTTAAAGTTCACGGAAGGACACTTGTCTCAGCCAGTTTGCATGAAATAAATTTAACTGCCAGAAAATAAACAGCCGCCATGTTGAATTTCTACCTTTGAGCCTGCCGTTTCAGTCAGCGGTACGGCTGTTCACTGGGCATCACGCGTCCATCACGCGTGACCACACGCGCGATCATTTGCTTTTCCTCCGCGAGTGTTCGTTGGATGCGTTTGTGATGAAAATGAGAATATTTTCAAATTGTCGTAGGGAAAACAATTTCCTCCGCTACAGCTTGACGTGTTTACCGCAATGTGATGCTGAACAAACTCTAGGGTGCTTACCATTTTTTGGAGAGAACCGGTTGGAATGACCACTGAAAAATGGAAAGGCTTTTGGTTTTAGGCCATCGTAACTTGATTAAAAATATAACACAAACAGCGGTGATAAACATTATGAAAAATCGCATTTTTATAAACTTGACGTTTCGTATGCTATTAAAGCTACATACATTTTCAAAAGTATCACCGCTGTTTGTGTTATATTTTTAATCATGGAAAGGCTTCTTTCCAAAATTAGCAAACTAACCAAGATAGATGTCGCTTACCATTTGTAGCTCAGTTTCCTATTATTTCTTTCCGTTGGTGGGAGACCTGAAGGATGGGAGACTAGAACTGGGAAACCTTACAAATGGTAAGAAAATTTCTGACGTTCCGTCAATCTCCGAAGAGATTTTCCAGAAAAAATACTGTTCCATTTGACTTTCACCGAAACAGAGTTCTTGATTTTTCTGTTCAACGGTCGGCATGCACGGCAACCAAATCAAAATAATTGTTTATGTTCCAAAATGACGCTAAATGGCGGTATAAAACTGCTCCGACGTCTAGGCAATACTGCCTTTTTGGGGGTGGCACCCTGAAGAAGGCAGTATTGCCGAAACGTCGGAGCAGTTTTATACCGCCATTTAGCGTCATTTTGGAACATAAACAATTATTTTTAGCATAAAAGACGCTACACAGTTAAATAAATCAAAATGTCAACGTCTCCCAGTTACTTTTCAGACATTTGTATTTTTTTATTGCTTGTTCAAATTCCCCTCCCCTGGCGGAAATAGTGATTAATACTGCGCATAACGATTACATTTTTTGACCAAATTCCCCTACCCCCGAAGCATAAATGGGAAAAAATGAATAACTCAGCAAAATTGGAGAATAACGTTTACCACGGGATAAATCACTATACGGTGGATAGCGAGGTAGGTTTTGTAATCGTTTCTTGCGCAAATGCTTTAGTTGGGGGAGCGTCTGTGCTGAACTGAAGAAAGTATTCACGTACGAAATGCCTTTAGCGACGCAGTCTATATGGCGCAGCAAATATATACATATATCTATAAAGGTGTGAATGTAGAGAGAGAAAACAACAAAGAATAAAACGGGTTTCCCTCGCGTTGACCTCGAAGAACTTGAAGACAGAAGACTACCTGTGCTGGTTGAAACATTAGCTAAGAAGTTTTGCCGTCTTGCGTAGTCCTAGTCTTGCAATATATTTGTTTAGTTTTAATGCGGGGTTTAAGCTCTCTACAAAAGTCTGCATTCGCGTCTTTGTAACTCACATAGCCACTTAAATTGAGTCGGTGATGAAGAAAATTATCATTTGAAGCCGCAATTCGTCACTTGCAATGTGGGCATTCAGGAGGAAAATTTTGTCCCCATAAAAGCTCTTTTCTAAAACAAATTAATAAAACTGCAGTAATGACGTTTATCGGTAAATGGACAGATGGAGAACTTTGTGGGATCCCGAAAAAGAGAGTGGGTACAAATTCAGTCTCCTAGCTGCCAAAGTGTAATATAATATAGACGATTTGAACAGAAGGAATAGATGTACACAGGCCAGGCTGACAACCTGACCGCCATTTCTTCGAATGTCCATATTCACCCCCTCCCCCACCTCCCAAAAAAGACAGAAACAACAACAAAAAAACAATAAGCATACTAGTTTTAACCTGATTAAGATGGAAAAACTTGCTCTGATTATTTAATGGTTTCGGACATTTCAGAGCTCAATTTCAGAGCATCAAAACCGATTGCATCGCATACATTACACTGCATCCAGTGTATTTCTCTTCAACTATTTATCAAAAAAATTCAATGGAGAAGTTGAAAAAAATTCTCACTTTTACAAGAAACGCACACTACTTATAAGGCTAAGATCAAGCCCCGGTTGTTCAGAGGGTAGATAACACCATCCGCTACTTATTCCGACGAAAACAAACATTTGCGGAGGAAAAGCAAATGAACACGCGTGTGTATAGCTGTGTATAGCTGTCTTGGGCTATGTATAGGCGTGTATAGCTGTGTAGGGCTAGGCTATGTATCAACCCTATGAACATCCCTATATAGGATTTAGTCAAACAACTATATGATGACTACACTACGTACTTGCCCAAGTGTACAGCTTTACCGCTGACTGAAACGGCAGGCTCAAAGGTACAAATACAACATGGCGGCTCATGGCGGCTGTTTATTTTCCAGTTACATTTATTTCATTCAAACTGGCTGAGACAAGTGTCCTTCCGTGAACTTTAAACAGCTCTTTGAATGACTTTATTGACAACCTGTTTACACCTTTCACGAAGAATGAACCACGATATATTGGCTAAGTTCAGCGCGCCTCAAAGCAACAGTACATGTCAATTGAGATCGATCGAAGGATCGAAGTGCAGCGAGGAAGAACAAATTCTTCAAAAGAAAGCATCTGTGTGTCGATAAGTGGCATGTATGTAGTATTACTTTCTTGTTTCTTAACTTTGATGTGCCTAAATGTTGAATTGAGCGAGCTTTTGAAGAAAATCTTTCGCTGCTATTTTTACATTTACTATCACAACATTGCCGAATTATATGGCTCTGAAAACGCTCCGAAAAATGCCCTAACTGCCAATCTTCGCCAATATTTTGATTGTTATCTATAAATTTATGCTTGATTAGCTATTCCGTACCGATTTTGTGCCAAATTGAGGCAAATAAATGGCTTCTGTGTTTCGGTAAATTTTGATGAAATAGCAAGAAATCGTTAAGTCACGTGTGCTTAGTTCCTCAATACTAATAGAATATTGAAGTCCCCAGACATTTTGTGGCATTTTTGCGAAGTTTAATGATGGATTTCATTACCCATGTAAGAATAATGTATATAAGTTGTTGCTCATGGGAGATAATGGGCACTAGTTAAAGGCTATTTCCAACAGTACGAAATGTGTACCTTCCAAAAGACCGTTTGAGGAGAAGAAATCAAATCAGACGGTTGAAGTGAATTATTGTACTTAAAGCCTAATAACCACAGAATATAACGCAGTGAATTTTATTTTCAGAAGTCTTTTTTTCTTGTGGAACTGGTCAATCAAAGTCAGCTAATTAAATATGCATAAATTAGTGGAAAATGGCCATTTTTGCAAAAGGTGCCATAACTTGAAGGGAATAAAATATCTTGAGCTGATGTTTTGTCACAGTAAATAGCTCACCATACCCAACATTTATGCTAAGTTTGGGCGAAATCGGTGATATGAGCTGTATCACATGTTGCGTGGTCCTCTTATGGATACACTCTTAAACGCCACCCTCGATTAAACGCCACCCTTGAATAAATGCCGCATTTCAGAGCAGAAATAGTAATAAACGCCACCCTCGAATAAATGCCGCATCATGATGCAGCGTTTATTCAAATAATAGACTCAAAAAGCAAATGCACTGTAATAATCAAGTTTGAGCAAGCCTAAAAAATGCTTTCCTTGATTGTTACAACATTTTAAGATATTGAAAATTACTTTTTAGACAAGCACTAAAACGTGTTTCTGTTTTTGAAAATTCAAATGTTCAGTTACTGCCGCATGCATATAAACACCGCCCTCAAATAAACGCTGCGGCGTTTAATCAAATAAATATGGTACACTGATAGTGTACTCTAAAATAAATGAAATTTTGAATTTTGATGAATTACACTGATAGCAAGTGTATTCCAAAATAGCAAATATGAAATGACTTACCATGTTTATTCATCTCATTTTGCAAGTATTTCCTAAGCCCTTCATCTTCTTCAACCAAATCAACAGGCAAGTTTCCATCAGCATTGATGGCTGCGACATCAGCCCCATTGTCTACTAAGTACTGAACCATGGCGAGGTTCTCGCATGCCGCAGAAGCATGTAAGGGTGTCCACAACTCCCGATCTTCAGCATCAATGTCAGCACCATAAGTCACAAGGAGTTCTGCTATGTCTTCACACTCGTCTATACAGGCCTTGTGTTACAATGTAAAAAATAATGATAATGACACAATAGGGCTTAAAAGCTTGAGGTGAGGCTTCTGTAGTAGTAATTTTCCCAACATTTTTATGATTTTCAGAGTGAAATACACTCAAGAAATTCACTGAAAGCAAATTTGCTGAGATCTGCAGTTAGACAGAAGATTTCCATCTGTAAAGTGAAATTATCAAAGATGTCATACGAAAATTCTGGCACCCTTTGCTCATGCAAACCTCTGACTTTTATGCGACTGGCGTGACTCATAGCCTTTCCTACTAAGTGCTCAAGCTTCTAGGCCCAGTTCTTAGAAATCTCTGTGAGATTCTTGTATGCAATTAAATCAAACTGTGTCTTACAACACATGATTTGTCTTTCACTGTGTCTGTGGGTGATCAAATGAGTATTCATGAAATTTTATAAAATAATCGCCTGCAATTTACTTTGTCAAAATTCTTATAATTTCAAATTTTGACAAAATGCACATGAAATAATTTCATATGCTTATTTCACTTGAGACCATTTGATTACCCATACAAATAAAAGAAAGTTGGTTCAGTACCGAGATTATGAAGAATAAAATAACTTTTGTCTAAGTGACAGTCAATCAGCACCTCTAGCCTTGGAAAACAGATGTCATTAAAATTTTGTTTTGGTTAGATCTAAATTTTACTTCTTATTAGCATCACAAAAGAACTGAAAACAACTGCCCTAGCTAAATTAAAGATGACCTTAAAAGAAAAAGAATGTATAAGTTCAACTTTCAATTTTACAGCAATTTAATGAAAACAAGTAATCTTTAAGTTATAATTAGAAAGTATGTTTTGTCAACAACAACTCCTAGCTGAATCCACAAAATAATTAAATTTTGTAAAACAGACTTATCCAATTTATTTCAGAATAAAAAAACCTTGTTTCCTACATTTACCTTAAACGGAAATTCACATTTGCCCCGAAATCAAAATTATGCAAAACAAATAGACCACACGAAATTCCAGCTGAGAATAAATATGAAATAACTTCATAGGCTAACGCGGACCATGTTTGCAAAAGCAACAAAGATTAATAAAGGAGAAAATGATTTTAAGTAAGCTTAATACCACCCAGAATTAGAAGTAACTTTCGGTCAGATGAACAATTTTTACATATTTAAGAGTTTCTGAGTATACATGATAAGTATTTTACACCGAATGAAATTGATTGATGAGATGATCTGTTGCCAAACACATCGCATCATCGACATTAATTTTCAACAGTTCAATATCACATAAAAATCACATTTATGTTAAATTCATGAAGCTGCCGACCGGAAAACCCTCCAATATATACAAGAATGAGTATTTTTTTTCTTCGCCCAGAATCATTTTTTTTGGCGATCCACAAGCTCAATAACTTCACAAAACAGATCAAGTATGTAAAGTAAATCTCAACTGAATTATAACTAAGCAGTGATTTACTTGAAAGCACGATCGATATTGTCCCAAAAGAAATGGCACGCTTAATCTTACATTTGAAAAACTCCAAGCGATCCATGTAAAGAAATAAATTTAAAATTTTATTTTCTAACGCGATTTGACTCAATAGTAAAACAAACATTAATCTTCTGATAGTGAACCTAAACAAACATAGTGCATTTTGGAAATTAGTTGACAAATATCGCGCCCTATCGACTCCCACCGCTCCACAACAAGATCCTATTAGAACTACATACTTAGCTAATAAATCAATCCTGCACGGAAACTTTACTTACTTGATGCAGTGATGTAAGGCCATCGTCATTCGCTAAGTTTGGGTCAACACCATAGTCAAGCATCCTTTTCACTGGATAAGAAATATCAATAATTAAAAATTCGTCTATACATGGCAAGCCTCAAGACATAACTACCATCGACAAATAAACTTCACGGCAAAAAGCCAGATTACAGTTGTACGAACCTTCATCGTAATCGCCTCGAGAAGCTGCCTCTAAGAGTATAATTCTGGGCTCGAATTTCACTGGTTTCACTGGTTTCGCTCTCTTTTTGGGCGGCGGTGGACCGAGTTCTTTATCTTTCTCCCTATCCCATCGTTTAAGCTGCTGAGAACGGCGTTTTTTCGCGAGTTCTAGGCGATCTTGGACTGTCAATTTCTCGACCTTCGGAATTTCAGCCACAAGTTCTAAATGATCCGCCATTACTGAGCGCGTGCGAACCCAACGAAGTTCACGCCTCGCGAAAGATTGCGGCAACTTTCTACAGTAACATTCTCGCCGTTAATCTGCTCAGTTTCGGCCAAATCCGACTGACATCTACCTCAAACTAAGAAGAGTGTTGTCTGGAAAGTTTATGCAAATTTTGTATTTAGTTTAGAGGCGAGCCTCGGCAATGTATTACCGCTTGCCATATAAGGAGTGAGTGCGAAGGCGATTCCGACTTTACGTTTACAACGACTTCCGGTTTTTTCGGCTTTCCTGTAATTTTCCCTTTTGAATTTTTTTTGTTTATATGCTCTCTTGATTTCAATTTCAATTTATAGTGGAGCTTCTCTGTTTCAGGAAAACAGTAAATCAAAGATGCCAAAAAAAGACAAACGCAAGATCTTTTTTTTTTTTTTTTAAATTTGCTTTCGGTTTTGGAATTTTTAGCTGACAGGGCGTTTCTTAAAAGCATGATCGCGTTTACTAAATTATGTTTAATATGCGTCACTAGTAAAAAAAGGATTTCTTTTGAATAAAAAAATATTGTGCGTTTCTCTTTGTTGTTCTCAAAAGGACTTTCATAACTTGCAACTCATTTATTTCCTCATTATGTTGTCTTCCTGTGTTTGCGTCTAAAACTAGCTGGTTGGATCGGTAATGCTGCATTTCGCATACTAGAAATTAAAAACGTTTCCATCCGTTTGACACAGATGCCAGATGCATTTATCACAAAATATAAACAGCAGCCGGATCAAGATAACAGCGGAACTCCCAAGGTTTATTAGACCGGAAGTTGTCTCGCAGGCACGCGTGACATAAATATACTTGCGTTATGCGTTACGCATTTATTGCGTTAGAATGTAACCACAGATGATGTTTTCGAGGTCAAAAGCTGAGCTCTTACCTCGAAGAAGTCACTTTTATGTTGATACCGACCATTTCGATAGCGAAGACGATAGGATCGCTATGATATATGTCATATCAGCCAAACTTGACTCAATCAAGGAACGCTGGATTGGTAACGGGAACAAAAAGCAACAATACGCTTTTGTTTTAAAGCTCGAGTGGTCGGATGGCTCTTCAAGTATCATTTGGCGCAGTTACAATGACTTCTTTGAATTTCAGTGTGGGTTATTGGATTCTTTTCCTGAGGAAGCTGGCTCAGTCAGAGGATTTGTGAGGATTATACCTTATCTTCCAGGTATATTCTCACGCTTAAAATTTAAACGGCAAGGACAGGCCGATTTGCGGAGTTCATGTGGAGAGCGTGATTCGCGCGCGTGGCACAATCTCTCGCGATAGCCACGCGCAGGAAAAATTATTTCTCAAGGGACACATAGAGAAAGGGCTTAATGGGTTCGTTTGTGGGGAGGGTGACTTAAAAAAGGCGGATGGCTCAGCATTTCTTACTCCATGGGTGCTTATTAAAGACCTTGGGGAGGGGGGCGATAATGCATCCATCACTGTGAACCTGTGACCCCAATTTTTTTTGTTGTTGTTTGGGGGGGGGGGAGGGGGGACGTGGTGGCCTCCCCTAATTGTTGAAAAATAGTAAGGTCTGTATTTAGTTCATTCACACCCATCTCTATTTTCTCAAACCTACCCCCTGGCCTCCTGGGCCGGGTTGTTCGAAAGCCGATTAACACTAACCCATGATTAAAAGTTAATCGAGGGTTCAATTTTTCTTGCATAAAAGTGTTTTTATTGCTTACGTTTTGTGGAGTTTGAGTTTAGTCGATGGCAAGGCTGAACAACGGAAAATATAAACAGAAAATCTCACTGAAAAGTTGAAAAGCTGATATCAAAATTTGCGTTAATCCTGGATTAGCTTAATCGTGCTTTAAACAACCCGGCCCAGATTAAAAAATGTTTAACATGTATTATAAAAGAATCTTATTTTTTGCCGATTTATTATCATCATCACTAAAATGCAGATTATGCTACATTTTAATTCACTTTAAGGAAGAAAAATCTTTAGGAAAAGTGACTTGGCCCTTGCAGAAGAGCGGAAACCAGACATTGAAAGTTATGTCAAGAAATTGATCAAGCTTCCACCCAAGATTTCAAAAAGCGGTATTGTGGTGTCTTTTTTCCAAAGACGGCAAACTGATCCCGAGTGGTTTCAGCAATTTCCACAAGGAATTAATCAGCCGGGTGATCATCATGTAGACAGTTTTGACTCAAAGACAGAAGTTAAGATCAAGGTCAGCAAACAGGTTCTTCAAGACACAGATATGCTCTATGATGACAGTGGACAAGATAGCTACTTGAATCCCACATTTGAGGCATCGGGAAGTCTTTAAGATAATGTCAGCAAGCTGCAGAAATCTGTAGCACACAAGAAGCCCAAGTTGCTAGATGAAGCCCTTCTTTCAAAGCAAGTGCCCCACAGTCAGCACTCATATCCAACTCCTGTTTTTTCTAGCAACTAGGAATATTGTTAATACCCCTGGGCCCAGTTGCTTGAAGGGTGGATAATGCTACGCACCAGATAAATCGCTATCCAGTGAATAAGACTTATCAAAACTTACTACACTATCCACTAACATAGATAGTGATTTATCCAGTGGGTAGCGCTATCCACCCTTTGAACAACTGAGGCCTGGATGGTAACAAAAGTCCACAGCAACTCAATTTTTTCTTAGGCTGCATTCATTATGTATCCTACAGGGGGGGGCAGAGGATTTTAGGGGGGGTTCTCAAATTTTTAGAGCAAAAAAAGGGGGGATATGAAAATTGTTAAATATCTCCTGGGGGGGATGCTTTTTTTTTGTAAGATTATGTCTAGCTTTTGTAATAGTTTTAAAAAGTGAAAAGAGAAATGCTAAGTACAGCAGCTTGTTTCAAGGATTGTAAGCAACAAGGGTACCTCTATTATTCTGAGAGACTATAGTACCTATTTTGAAGTTTATCAAGTAGTGTGCCTGGCCTGTAGATGTAATGTTTTTATACAGTAAAGAAGGTAAGACATCTAAAATGGAAACACTTAATGCAACCTCAGTCTAAGCAGTGCAACTTTATTGAATCAATGAATGCAAAAGAAAACAATGTAATTCAGTGCACAGTTTTATGAAATTGAACAAAAAATGTGCACTTAAATGTTCAATGAAAGGATACGAACAATATGACTGGAAAACTATCGCGTCCATGTTTAAAAATATGAACAAGCTATACGTCGAAAAACTTAACAAATATGTAGACCATCACAAACTTTCTCTCCTTGGGAAGAAGAATGATAAGATAAGGAGAATAATGGCACATGTCACACTTGAGAGGAATGATGCTGAACGGCCGGAAAACGAGGGTAAAGAGGATGGCAACAGCGGAGATGAATCCGTGGATGAGTGTCATAGTGAGAGTGATGATGATGATGAGGTTGTTGCTTTTGTCGACAAGAGTGACAGTGAAACGGAGGTTCCTGTCAATACTCCTGGTAGTACTCGTACACGAGCTGGCAGGCTATCTATACCTAATTCGTGCTACCTTATTACATGAAATTTTCGCGACACGTTAATTTCCAAATTTCGCGATTCCAGAAATTTCGCGAAATTAAAGTGACGCGAACAATAAGTGTCGCGAACATAACATGACGCGAAAATTAAGTGACACATTATGTCAATAATTAAGAAAAAGTAAGTTTAGTGCAACTGAAGGAAGGAATTATCAATTTAAATGGATGTTGTCGTCAATTGACTCAAGAACAATAACTCGTGCACGTACAAGCATAACCTACTTGTAGACATTAACTGCTCTGTTGTAGCTATTGCCGTGATTTAGTCCCACCCTTGCTTTTTTGTTAATTTTGACGTTATTTTCTCATTAATGAAGTCGTTTTTATTTAATTCAAGGGCATGTAAAATAATATTGCCAAGGAAATGTAAATTGTGTCTTACTCAATAACGCGAAATTAAAGTGATTGAAAATACAAAATTTTCGCAAAATCGCGAAATTTAAGTGTCGCGAAATATGCGCACCTCAAAATCGCGAAATTAACGTGTCGCGAAAATTTCATGTAATAAGGTACTTAGGTATGACATAAACTGTCAAAGCTCTCTCGATGTTGTTATTAAACATACATGTCTCTTGAAATTTCAAACATATATAGCGAACTATTATACAGATATTTATTTTGATATTTCTTGTGAGGGAGGAGGGGAGGGGGGGGGGGTATTCATTTTCGGCTGATTGCTTGGGGGGATTATGAAAATTTGTATGGACCTTGGGGGGGATATAAAAAAACGAGCCGCTGAAAAAAAAAAATCCTCTGCCCCCCCCTGTAGCATACATAATGAATGCAGCCTTATGATTACTGTCAAACCCCTATTTAGTGGCCACCTCTTGGAAATTGGTAAGTGGCTGCTTTATAGAGGTTCGTCAGAAAGCAACACATGGTAAAAACATCACTTTGTTAGCAGTAATCCAATACAAAAGATCATCATTTAGCTTAAAATGGACAATAATAAGGGTGTGTTTGAATGTTCTTATCAGTTGTCACTTCCAATTCCAGCCTCTTATCTGTCATAAGGTTGTTAAAAACAAGGCCAAACTATGTGCATTAAGTTTTTGGTTGCCTTTTATAGAAGTAAAAATAATATACAAATCCTAATCAGGACATCAGAAAGGTGGCCACGGCCATTAAGGTGGCTGAACACAGTTTTCCAATATTTGGAATACCTATCATTCATTTTGCTTTCACATCCAAACCATTAGCCTGCAAAAAACAGCCGCCTCTCACGCTCCGATCCGCCTGCTGCGTCCGGGGAATGAACGCAGCAAGCGGATTGGAGCGTGAGAGGCGGCTGTTTTCGCAGGCTACCAAACCATTGCAGCTGACAAGCTCAAAACTGCAAGTTACAAGAAAAGAGGAAAAGCTACTGCCTTTGTTATTTAAAACCATGTTGCATTTCCATGGCAACCCAGCTTATTATAAATCATTCAGAAAATTAAGTCAGATGTTTTTCATCATTTGTGTACAACAAACTCAGAAAAATTCTGGCATTTCTTTGAAGTAATAAAGTTTTAACAGAGGGAATTTTATTTCTTCATTGCTTTATGTTCACATAGTGTCCTAGAATTTCAGTTTTTTTTGTAAATTTATCAGCAATTTTCTTGCTTTCTAAAGTACAACCTTGTAAAATTTCTTACAATTCTAATGACTCGTTCGTTAGAAACTGTGGCTTTCTGGTAAGAAAATAAAAAGCCTGATCACAAATTTTTGACAACTGTTCATGTACAGCATTTAAATTTTGTTTCTCTAAAAGCCTTTGAGCATGTGCGCTCGGTTTCAAGTCAGCATTGAACCCAGAGTGCGCTGCAACTGTGTTCAGCCACCTTATTAGAGGTGATTGCTAAATAAGGGTTACCAGTATATTTACAGTAATACACTGGCAATACACTTAACAGGGGGTGGCCACTTAATAGGGGTCGACTGTAATTTTAATTGCTAACTTACAAGGTCAAGGTCAAGCAAGGAAACTATGGCAATTCCATCTCCCTGGACATGATTGAAGAGCAAAGCCTCAAGTCACAAAATTACAGTATATTGAATATGGAACCTTTTTGGGCAAGTTTTCAGATAGAAAATAGACAGGATAAATGTGCTAAAATCATGGCAAGCAGTACAGCAAATGTTGTTGTCTGAGATTTCACAGTCATTATATTTACATTAAAAGAGAAAATTCCAAGTTCAAGTTTTGAGGATAGAAAATGAAGTAGCATGTTGCGTCACAATAGCAATGTTAGCATTCTGTCATTTGGTACCCGAGTCTGTTAAAAAAATGCAACCTCTGTCAATTATTCAAATTGCTGAACTGTTTAAAACAAACTGATAGAGCAATGGACACAAATACAGTCTGACTCAATGGAGTTTCCGGTTTTTTTCTCTTAATTTCTTTTACCTACTCCGAACAGCAAAAATGTACTGTACATTAATTACAATACTAAAACAATAAATAATGTTATGAGAGAGGCCTAGAAGCTACTTAATTAACTGACAAACATGCTTATTTCTTCGTCTGGATTTCTAAATGTTATTTTTAATATTGAATTATTAACAATGTGTTAACTCAGTTCACACTGGGCATTTCATCAAAACACCCACTACAGTAACTGGTTAAATAGTAAGACATATACCATTCCAAGATTGTATACTATCCTTACTGGAAATATCAAAGAATTCAGTGGAAATGAAAACCTATTCAGCAGAAAATCATTTAAAATTGAATTGCTGTAAGATCTTTTCACAGAAAAAAGAAATTTAAATTACAAAAACCCACCAGTTAATTTATTCGTAACCATTAACTGTGCTAATGGCTTGGATCTCTATTTATGTACTGACTTCATAGAATAGCCCAAGGTAATTACCTCCTTTGACGCATCCCGCCTAAAAGCCACCCTTCTAATGTTATAAAGTGAACGCGTCTTTATAACCAAGGATGATGTTACTTTCAGTTTGTTTCCTTCAATAGTAGATTTCAAAGACATTAACGTGAATTGAACCAGCTTTGTTTCAGGATGTAAAAGAGATGCAGTCAATAAGTATTGTATAGTGCAGGTGGCAATATAATGTTTATGATAACTTTCCCAAACCACAATTAAAGCCAAAGCAGTCCATTACTTTAATAGCTGGTCGATTCACATGTATAATCTGACATCAGCTTGTTTTTAAAGCATTTGATCATCTACTAAAGCAATTTCCTCTGAAGGCAGGACACTTCTAACATCAGCTGGTGTTCTGACTGAATATTTAATCCTATAACACAAAGCGCTACCTCAAGGAAATGAAATGTTTGTGAGATGTGAAAATGTTGTATTTACATACTGACTGCTACATGCTTTTAACAACACTTTTGCCACTAATTGCTTGAATCACTGGCAATTTTAGCTAAGCATAAATTTTTACAATTTTTTTTTCATTTAACACACATGAAATGGTGTGCTTTTAGAAGGGCAATAACTTACTGCTCATAGAAAATTGATTCAAAATCTTCCCAATTTCATTCCCTAAAAAGATTCACAGAGAAATAAATAAGATTTTTGTGTAAAAGTCGACAAAATCGAGATTGAAATTGTGGTGAGGCAAATTAAATACCAAATCTGTCTCACCATCCAATTTCCCAACATATGGTGAGTGTTTATATTTCAAAATTAAAACAAGAAATTCTAAATCCCAAACAAAACTTTTCCAATTGCCAATTGTATTCTCTATATTTTTTCTTTAACACAAACACTAATGTAAAATGTTGCTACCCAACCAACAGCAACAAAAGAAATTTTGCGAACGTGAACAAGAATCTTTTTCAAGTGAAATTGATTGTATGTATCTACATGAAATTGACCTCAGTGTTTCTTCAAAGGCTAACCTTCTGATTTCGGCGGCGTAACCCAACCATATTTTTCATGAGTCTTTACTAATCGTTTATAAGCTGATTCTGCTTCTTTCTTAGAAAATGCCTTTTTAGTGGATCGGTCGATTCGTCCTTGACCCTTTACCACAGCGGCCGAAAATTGTAATACTATCGCTTCTACTGTGTACGCACTGCTCCATCCTTTGGGAGTTAAAAGTTCCATGCAGATCGCACCGCCATCTAAAACAAACCCGCCTTCAATTCGTGGCGCAGAAACTCGCATGAACGGAGGTGCGAATGGAAAATTGTCGGGAAACGTAATATTCAAAAGAATAAACTTGGTTCCGGTTTCAATCATGTCTCTGTATAGCAAACTATCCGTGTCGACTTTGTATAATTTCACGTTCCACTCGAAAAGGTTATCTTCGACAAGTTCTGCTGAAAACAATTTGTTATCACACCGCATGGTAACGTCGTGAAATTCCTTCATGAGACGTTTTGCTCGCACCCTCTGTGCATGAGAAGAAGACATTTCCCCTTCGCCGACTTTCACACCATTACTTGTCCCTTGAGATTTCGCCGGATAAGCATTTAGGTGTCTTGTTTCGTTGCTCTCTTGAGTTTGATTGCTTATCTCGCCATCCTTTCGTTCGTTCTTGTGATCGGTGTCTCCTTTTGCCTTACATCCATTCTTGTCCGTACCGTCCGCATTCCGTGATTCGCGTCTTACCAGTTTTCGAAACACGGACGCCATCTTTGAATTGTCCGTAAAAAGTAAAATTCGAAGAGGGCGACAAGAACACCACGTATTGGTTATATCCGTGCTTGAAATAAAACAGTCTCAGAGGTTAAGCAGCAGACTTGAAATTTACGCCACTCTCGAGCTAAATTCTAATTGATTCCTGTTGCGACATTAAAATAAACATGAACTAAACGACACATACAACATCCATCGAGCTCCTCTGTCTCTTTCGTCAACAACAATAAATCTCCGGAGGAGCGCAATGAGTTGTGGGAGGTTTTTTTATCGCCCACACAAAGAAAGCCAGCGGTATCAACCAATTCTTAACCAAAACGAGGCAACCGTTTGTAGACTGGGTACCAGACCAAAAACGAGCGAACCCGCCATTTTCGAAGAAGTTGAGTTGGTTGAGTTGGTTTGTGTTCATGTTTTACCTTTTCCCCGAAAAGATGAAATTTGGATGAACGCTGCTGGTTTATGCAAATGGAAGCAAACCTCCAAAGGGAGCTGAAGCGTATGTTTTCATTTTTGTTTGCTTTTAAGGTTATTTTAGGTCAAAATGCCTTCAAACTGGTTTGATTTGAGTTTAGGAATAAGTGTAACCAGTCTTGACACAGTGATCTTAATTTTGAAATCATATTATTCATTGTTTGATTTGATTTAGAACTTAATAAAAGAAAAATTAAAGCTCAGGAAAAAGGAGATCTAGCTGAAGAAGCCAAGTTGTGTAATGCAGTGGGAGAATTACTTTTTCAATATGGTAAGAAAATTAAATTATAGAGGAACCTTGATTATAATAATTTAAGCTTCAGAACCTTTTACATGCCACTGGTTATATTGTTCTTGTTTAGTTGAGGTCTAAACAGTGGTCATCACAGGATAATAACGTTGTTTGTGAGAACTTTTTTATTCTTATACCGTAAAATTCCAGTTATAAGCCCCCCCCCAGTTATAATCCCCCCGCTTATAAGCCCCCCCAGTTATAAGCCCATCTACCTGAAAACAAAAGAATACATCCGATTATAGATTATAAGCCCCCCCCCCCCGGATATAAGCCCCCCTCTACCAGATGACAGTACTGAACATGGCTAAATGTTGCTTTATTATGCGTTTTTAACTTAAAACGTATTTCGATCAACACTCCCGTGGCTCTTTTCGAAACGATTTTTTCATTCCGCTTATAACCCACCCGGACATAAGCTTCTCCGCTTATAAGCCCACCCAAAACCCCTTACGAAGTTGTATAAGCCCAGAGCTTATAACCGGAATTCTACGGTATCTTATTTTAGATGGTGGCTGATAGTTTTTTTTTACTTTATTATTTATCATTTTTTGCAGGGGGTAATCAGGTTGTATTTCAAACAATTAATTGCAGAACAGATGTTAAATACATTTATAATAAGCTTGCATTGCAGAGAAATCCAGCTGTTGTTACTGTTACTGTGATTCAAGCTTATGTTAAATACGTGGGAAGTTCATGTTATAAAATTTTCAAGTACTGGTAAAATTAGAAAAATTGATTATAAACTGTATTACTTCAGGTTATTACGAGAAAGCTGTTAAAGAACACAATAGGGAAGTACAATTATCTGAAGCAGGCCAGGACACCATTGGAACTGCCATTGCTCACAGAAAAGTAGGAGAATGCCTGTGTGCCCTGAAAAAGTACAAGGAAGCACTATTTCACCAAAACTTGCATCTTGAGGTATGTGATAGACTGTGAGCAGATTGTTCTTTTCATGTGGCTTGGGACTCGTGGTTTAATTACCACAGTTTAAAAACTTGTGAAATTTTCTTTGTTTTGCAGCTATTGTTTTCTTGCACCAAATTGTGTTTTGAGGTTCTTTGTTGTCTTGTTCAGTCATTGTTTTATGCAGGGTTTGTATGCTTTCAAGGCCTTGAAAGTACTTGAAATTGGTTTTCGGTCCTTAAAAGTCCTTGATATTTTCATGGAACGTCAAAAGGCTTTAAGGCAATGAGAAGACCGCCAAAATATGCGATTTTTTCAGTTCTTCAGCAAGCACATCAATGGCACAACAGACTGGAAATCGTTGATTTGGGGTAAATTTCATGAAAAAAAGTCCTTGAAATTTCCAAGAAGGGTCCTGGAAAGTTCTTGAAAAGTCCTTGAATTTTTGGCCTGAAAAAGTGCACGAACCCTGTTTATGGCACTGGTGACTAAGTGTAGTAATGCAAAACCATGAGTCACAAAGCGTGAAGCAAAAACAGTGAATTACTTTTGATACTTAAGTGAAAAATGCTCTATCCAACGGAGCGGTAGTACTCCTAACCACTTTAAGCTATAGAAAAGGTGATACCACAGCATTGGGGTCAATTACTTTAAGCCTGAATGTAGATTGATGTTAATTGTATATTTCCACCACCTCCCACATGCATTGTAACTCACTTGGCCGTGTTTAAAATAACTTTCACTTAGGCATTCCATGCAACATTCACAACAAACTCCATCTTATACATGTTTCATTTTTTTTGAAAGCTCGCTCAATCAGCTGGGAACCTTGTTGAGGAACAGAGGGCCTTAGCTACCATTGGTCGCACATGGTTTGTCCACTCCGATGACGCCACCAACAGTGATGAAGTCGAGGAGTGCTTGCTTGAGTCACAGACAGCTTACCTAAAGAGTCTAGCTGTCTGCGACAAATTACGGGAAACTGTTTCAGAGAAGGAATTGTTGGAAATGAGGTCAAGGTTGTATTTGAACCTTGGTCTTACCTATGAAAACCAGAAGGATTCCTCTAGGGCAAAGAGTTTTATGGAAAAGGCCTTGATCATTGCAAAGTAAATGATTTGTTTGTTCATAAAATTATTCCCTGGTTGTTTTCAAGGATCATTTTTACCAGTTGCACTGTAAATTGTAAACACCAGTTGAAAACAGCCGAGTGATTTTCAATCTGGCCTCTTTCCACAGAGAACAAAAGTTAAAGGACACTGAATACCTCTGTTTGTTTTCAATTGGGAGTGTTCGGATGAAATCTGATGAGGATGCACATGCTTTGAGGTGCTTTGAGCAGGCATTACAGGTGGCTAGACATGGAAACAAGAAGTTTGATGAAGCAGATGCTTTAGCTATGTTGGGAAAGGTAAAACCGAAGATTTTCTGTTTTTGGAAGCAAAATAATTATTGTTACATCATATAAATTATTGTAAACACAAGTCAGAATAAGAATCCAGATACTGGTCTATAAAGGATGTCTGGAAACTTACAAAAAGTTTCTTCCTTCCTGCGTGGTTTTGCAATAAACCTTTTGGTAATAAGTTTCTTCTGAATCTAACCCACAACTTGCTTTTACATTAATGCAACAAAGTCGGGTATGTGTTTACAAAAAATCCCACAAGTCATGTCTTAAGCATGTCACATGGGACAATCTAAAATTGTTCTGTCTCAACTAATGTGTGTGGGGTAAATTGAGACAGTTAGGCAATCTTTATTCCACTTTTTGAAAAAAAGCTATAAAGGGCATCTTGATTCCTTTTGTTTTTAGGTTTTCCTTAAACTGGGAGAATTTTCAGCTGGTCGAAGCAATTTAAAGAAAGCATATATTATTAATAAAGCAAAAAGATCAGATGATATGGAGGAACTAAAGTCAAGTTTAGCCACAGGTAACACCAGCATGATAGAGCTCAGTTTTTCATGGTCTGTAATTTTCCATGGCAAATAAAAAGACAAATTTGTAAACTCCCACTTTCCTTTGCACATTCAATTCCTGTCCAGCCCGAAAGACGTCAGTCCGTAAATTGACCTTGAGTATTCTGTACTAAAGACAGTTCAACAGATATGTGTAGTGTATTTGATTGGGAGATACTTGGGAATAAAAATTCAAAACCTTGCAGCAGCTAATCAGAGGCAGACACTATATCAATCGCTGTAGAGCTATATGCAAATCATGTCTCAGTACATGTATTTTAGGGTACATACAGGTCAGTCATGGAAGTTTAGAATTCCCTTTTTCAGTCATGGAAAGTCCTGGGGGCCATGGAAAGTCATGACAAATGATGTTGATTAAACTGTACAAAATAAATTAGGTTTTATTTTGTGACAAAAATGGGAAAAACATGCCCAAAATGAAGATGATTTCCAAGAAAATGGTCAAATTTAGCTCATGGAAAACTTGGAGAAGTCATGGAAAAGGTCAAGGAAAGTTTTGGAATTTCTAAACCTCAAAAGAGTATGAACACTGTATTTGTAGTATTTTGGGAGTTAAATGTCAGAGGAAGAATTCAACATGCAAAGAGAGATTAAGCTAGCAAATTTGTGGTGTAACATTTTCAATTAATGGAATGTGGTCTTCAGTGGCTTGTCAACAGACAAATGTCAGTGGTGATGACAATGTGGCAGAGTAGTTATTTATTCTTATTTATATTTTATTTATTTGTTTCTTATTGAATTTCTCATATAAATGTAATTTAAATTTAAATCTATTCATTTCCTCTTTTCTCTTAGCTATCAAAGGAATAAAATTTCAGAGAAAACATGCAAAACTCTCAGATTATTCTCTGGATGAACAGATTAAAATTTTGGATACCCTTGGTGACCTGTACTGCCAAGCAAAGGCTTACCAAAAAGCTCTTGGCTGCTACAAGAAGGAGGTATTGCTATTCATCACTAGCACTTGTTGTTATTTGTTGTTTCACTTCAATTTGCTGTTGATTGTGAACAGGTTCTTTGAGTACAGTATAAAATGAGGTTTTTCAGCCCAGAGCTTATCTGAGATTGTAATGGAGGGTGGACTTATACCTGGGGAGGGCTTATAAGCGCAAGATATTTGTTGCCTGCTTCTTTTTGAAGTGTAATGTTCTGTGAGGATATATGGAGGAGGGCTAAAGTGGGAGGGCTTACAACTACCATTTTATGTTATTGTGTAACATACATACACACTGATTGAACTCTCACCTTGACCAATGAAATCTTCATTTTGCAGCTCGAACTTGCCAAAGTGGCAAGGAAAACTCACAAGGAGCTGTCACCCATCTATGTGTCTCTAGCAATAACATACTTTGATCTAAAGTGCCCAGCTGATGCTATCAACTGTTACATGGAAGAACTGGAAATAATGGAGGAAAGGAATTACAAAGAGGTAAAGTTGTGTTTTTCACCCTTATGCATAGGGTCTAACACCTTGTCACAGTTTGGACGCCTCCTTGATGGGTAGGCAACGCTGTCAGAAATTACAGTATTTGTATGGGAAATCAGATGGCAAATAATTGTTCCAATAAATGAATTTTGAACAACTTATGAATTGTAAAGTTAGATACTAGGCAAAAGATTTTCTTCCAAATTTGAAGAAAGCAGCTAAGCTAGAAAGCATTCAGCCAAATGTATGGAAAATTTCAAACATAACTGGATGCCTTCTAGAACAGCCACATCCCTCAAATTTGGAGAAAACAATCCTTTTCTTAGTATCTTAACTTTATGATTCATAAACTGCTCGGAATTCAATCTTTGCAAAAATTATTTGCCATCGGATT
Organism: Oculina patagonica; assembly: GCF_052425735.1. Classification (NCBI taxonomy): domain Eukaryota; kingdom Metazoa; phylum Cnidaria; class Anthozoa; order Scleractinia; family Oculinidae; genus Oculina; species Oculina patagonica. The sequence goes on from NC_135761.1 coordinate 23,753,914, forward strand.
CCCATACAAACACTGTGAATTCTGACAGCATTGCCTACCCCTCAAGATGGTGTCTAAAAAATTATTACATGTACATGTATGTCTTTCAAAATAGTTCTATGATGCAACCCAAAGTACCCCCCTCCCCCCCCTCCCACACACACACACAGGGGCATTCCATGGAATGGTCCATTTTACAGTTGCCTGCCAAGTGACCTGGCCTTTGTATGGTAGTGAGGCTGGAGGTGACCTTGCATTGATACAAACCTCTCTGCTTTATTATGTAAATGCAAACTAGTTTGCATCAAAACAACATGATTAACACAACAAAAGCAGCGAGGTCTGTATCAAAACAAGGTCACCTCCAGCCTCACTTCCATTCAAAGGCCAGGTCACTGAGAAGACAACTGTAAAATGGTCTATTGCTTGCAGGGTTCGCACGCGCCTTGAAAGTCCTTGAACCTCAAAATAAAAATTCAAGGCCTTGAAAGTCCTTGAAGTTGGTTTTCGGTCCTTGAAAGTCCCTGATTTTTTTATTGAACGTCAAAAGGCTTCACGGCATTGAGAAGACCGCCAAAATAAGCGATTTTTTTTAGTTCTTCGGCAAGCACATCAACTGTTGATTTGGGGTAAAAGAAGTCCTTGAAATTTCCTTGAAGGGTCCTCACTCCTGGAAAGTCCTTGAAAAGTACTTGAATTTTTGGCCTGAAAAAGTGTACGAACCCTGTGCTTGGAGCAAACTAACTAGATCCAACATGTTGCTAGGAAAGTGCTTAGAATATCGACTTTTCTGCATTTGATATACCTGTCCTTCTGGGCAGAGTGAAGCTTGCAAGTACCAAGTGAAAACCGCTCTATTATGTCTACAGTTTCTTTTGAATAGTTCTTTTTTTAAAAAACAACTTCTGATAAAAAAGAGTATAAATCCATTTCTCCACATGAAATTTTGTATGGTGTTTCTGCTATCAGAAGTACCAAAGCGTAAAACTTCCAGAAACCCTTTTAACTTTCAATTGTTCTTCTTCCTTGTTTACAGATGTGTGACACATGGTGTAACATTGCTTATGTACATGAAAAAGCAGGGCATGACTATGAAGAAATCAAAGATGCTTACGTCAAGGCTTTGGCATATGCAGAGCAGTCTGGAAGGTCACAATCTGTGGTAGGATTACGATTTAATTGATTATTAATTTTTAAGTTGTATTCCCAACAAAGTAGACTGAATTATGTGAGTGTGTAGTTTCTTCAGTGTGTATAATTTCCATGTCAACAGACAGATTGATATCTAATTCGTAGTTATCAAAGGTCGTTATCAAATGTGAATGTCAGCAAGCAGCACAACTTGAAAATGAAACTCGGAACTTTTAATAAGATTTGAAGTACTTGGCTGCCCTTGTCCAGCACCTGTTGTGACAGAGAAACATAAGAAAATGGAAACCATCTCAATTTTATAGAGATGAACAAATTTTAGTTGGTGATTAAAAAAAAAAATACTTGCTGGAGCTCAAGCAGGTGCCAGATGTTATTGAAAGTCCTTGAAACTTGACTGTACCTATGTGGCATCTGTGTGTCACAATTTACTAAAACATGATTGACTGACTTGTGCTGGAATTATACAATACAATACTTTAATTTGACACTCACCTTACTGGGCTTTTCAGTGACAATAAATTACAACAATTTTAAAATTATAAAAATTACAATGATAAACATTACAATGATAAAAAATTACAATGATAAAAATTTGGATAAAATGAATTACTCCTGGGAATTAATCTATGTTAAAAACTCCTCCATTAATTTTGATTTTAAATGAAATTTAAAAGATTAAATAGTTTTGAGAGTTTTTAAGTTCGATGTGAGATTATTCCAAATGTTCACTGTTCTATAATGAAATGGTCTTTGACCAGAGGCAGATTTAAAAAGGGGAATATTTAAAAGCTGGCAGTTCCGGGTCGCTCGATTGGTGATTTTGTTGCGGGTGGTGAACTGATCGCTAAGATAGCGAGGCGCGCATCCAGACATACATTTAAAGGCTAACACAGCGTCACGAAGGTAGAAAGGTGTTGGGAGGTGCCAGTTTAAAATAATTTCGCTGTTTATAACATGTATTTTAAAAAATAAATAGTCTAATAGCGATGCTCAAAGTGATGCTCTCCCTATCTTCTTTGTAAGTTATAAAACTTGATTCTTCCTTGATCATCAGTGATGCTATATTTATGATACCTGTAAGTTATAAACCTTCTTAACAGGATTACACACCAATGTTTTTCAAACTGTGTCTTACAAATAATTTTCTTTTTACTAAACAGCTTAGGGTTTGGAAATGCCTGGCAGATACTCAGCGGTTATTTGATCTCACAGACAAATACAAGAAGTCACTTGATAAAGTTGCAGAACTTCAAACTCAGTTTGGTATTGAAGACATTAGTGATGACAGTGATGAAGAGGGAGAAAATAACAATAGTAATGATGAAATAACAGAAGTTTTGTTAGAAAAAGAGTTACTTCTATCAGAATCTGGTAAGTTGTGTTTGTGATATTCAGAATACTGCGTGTCTGTGGTTTGAAGTTGTTTTTGGTTTGAAAGACAGTTTTACTTTCAATTTTCTTTTTTTGTGTGTCACTGACATTGACTTTTTGGATTATCTACAGTTAATATTTTGAGAACTTAACATCGCTCTGAACCACAATGACAATTTTTTTTTAAACTTTGCCCGAAGTTGTATTTTGACATGTTGATCATAACTCAACAATAAAAAATGGAGGTCACCAAGCTCATTTTTGAGTAATAAGCACTGAAAGCTAAAATTAAGGGTGTTTTAAATTTAAAGGTAATAATGTTGCTATGGTAAACACTTATGTCAAGAAAATTGTCACAACTTGTCGACCAATTACCGGTATAGGGCATTTGTTTCATACCATTTCTGTAATAGCAGTTGATAAAGGGTTGTAATAGTGGTACTGAGTTATCAAAGTATAAGGTCTGAAAATTACTGAAAACAGTTATCAGCCACCTAAAATGATCAATCTACATGTAAATAGTGAAATGCAACCTAATTCTGCAATGTCCCAGAATTGCTTCAATATTTCAAGGTGTCACAACAAATCAAAATGCATTTGCCTTGGAAAAAGATGGTCAAACATTTCTTGTTTTTTTGTTTTTGTTTTAGAGGATGAAGATTGTGATGGTGATAATGAAGGGGAAGGGCCTAGATCTAGAAATAATTCCAAACCCCTAAGGACAAGAAGTCAGGTAAATCAATTTTCATTTCAGCAGTAAATGGTTACCAACTGAAATAAACTATATAAAGCATATGAGAGTAAGAAACAAGGTTATATACAGTTTGTTTCCTTCTGGACAATGAAGGAAGGTTACAGATAAATATTCTAGTCTGTTTGCAGAAAAAATATGTAAATGAGAAAGGGGAGACACCACTGCATGAAGCTGCAATTGCTGGAAATTCACAGCGTGTTAAAGAGCTGTTAGAAAAAGTAAGTTAGTCATTCTCTTTTCTCATGATCCCATACAGTCAAAACCGGCGAGTAAGAACCTAATTTTTAAAGATGATTTCCAGTCTGTACTGCGCAATCTCCGCCTGCAATGTTTGTGAGTCTCACAAACAGAAGAATGTTTACTAGCAAAAATAAAAATTCCGGGACAAAACTTACCTTCTTCTTCATTATTAACGCCAGATATCCTTGCAAAACAATAATAACGAGTAAAAGAAGCTCGACGGTATTTCAAACGGACGTTTTAGCTCATCGTGAATTCTTGAATGAAACAATCCGTAATGGCGAACTAAAAAACTTCATGTACGCTATCACCGAAGTGTAACGTTTCAACGAATTCAAAACAAACATGAAAACAAACCCTGAGTCTGCGCATTACGGACTGGAAATCATCTTTAAGAACCTGCTTAACGAAATGCTAAAAGGAGATCAAACTTTTGAATAGGTATCAGATATGTTGCACAGTTAAAAATCTTTCAGTGAACATTATGGGGAAGAGTATTCTTGATATCTAGCTTTTCAAATTCACTAGTAGATAATTGGTGCTTGCGCCATGTCCCATCACATCAGCGCATGTGGTCAAGTTGAAGGTATTTGTTGCAGTTAATTTTTGATCTCAGTTAATTTTCAAATTTTACCTAGTTAGCTTTTTTCTAACTAGTTAATTTTTTATACTAGGTAAATAATAGGGTTAGGGTATGGGTTGGAGTCATATATTTTTAAAAAATAGTGGTTCATCCAACATTTCCTACATGGCAAAGTGGTAAGGTGTTGGACAGCAAATCCAGAGGTCAAGAGTTCAAATCCAGTGCAGGTTAGTAAAAAGAAAAAAAAAATGATAGTACTTAGGGGAGGGGGATAATGTTAATAGCAGATAGTAGGGGGGAGGGGTGTTAGTAAAGATGGGGGGTAATGAGACATCAAGGGAGGGGATGTGTATTGCTTTTTCTACTTATTAACCTAGTATATAAAAAAAACTAGTTAGAAAAAAAACTAACTAGTTAAAAAAAAATTAACTGAGATCAAAAATTAACTGCAACATATTCATCAGCGTCCACCCATGGGCAAATAGTAGATGCTAAATTAAACAATCAGAGTGTGCGCTTTACTTAAGTTGTTCCGTAATATTAATTTGACATACTTCTTTCCTTCATTCTTTTAGGGAGCTGATGTGAATGCAAGAGATTACTGTGGCTGGCTGCCCATTCATGAAGCTTGCAACCATGGCCACTTAGGTTTTGTTCATGCCTTATTTAGCACTTATGAAACTAGCATATTATATAAGGAAGGATTTATCGGGAAAATGATAATCAGAAGAATCTGACACAATTTCTTTGATTTTCTTCATGTACAGTAAAAACCCGCGTATAAGAACCTAACATTTAAGAACCTGTTAGGCTAAAATTTCATTTTTAAGCACCCTTCACATAAGAACCATATTAGGCTAAAATTCTAAAACAGGTTTTTATTTTCGAAAAAGAAAAAAATAATCTTCTCAAAAATATAGAATTAAAAAATTTTCTCAAAAATATATATTTATAACACAGTCTGTACACATTATAGTTACAGCACAGTTACATAAAACTTGTCCTCCTTGAATATAATTATTAACTGAGATGAACAGATGAACCTTATGAAATCACAGAATACTGTTATTGGACATTAAAGACCAGATCATTTAAAAATTCTACTTTATTTCTTGAACAAAAGTTAAGAACCTAATTAAGAACCTAGTTTGCCAATTTTACAGTAAATACCATTTATATAAGAACCTGTTTAGGCTAACTTAAAAAAACTTAGGTTCTTATACGCAGGATTTTACTGTAACCAGGAACACTGTTCAAAAGTCGACGTAAATATACCGGCGGTAGTAGTCGGTATACAAATTATTTTTTCTCCTTTAAGTTGGAATCCAGAAGAAACCTGGATGCTGGATGTTCATCTAACTTATAGCCTGACCTTCCTACACATTTGGCTGAGTTTATTTTTTAATTTTGTCATAACACTGCTCCTACTTGGTCAAACACCAACCACTCCCAAGCAATAACTAAATCCTAATTCTTCTTTAGATTTTTATATTAGAGATTCAAGTTTTTGAGAATTAACTTAAGTCACTGATCATACGAGGAAAAACTTTACTTAAAGCCAAATGTAAAAGCGTTGAGAGGAGATTTTGGTTGTGATTACGTGACTAAAAGACTTGTATCTTTTGTACAGATGTGGCCAAGCTTTTACTTATGGCAGGGTCACATGTCAATGACCAGAGTGGTCAACACTGCTGTGGCATCACACCACTTCATGATGCTGCAGAGAATGGCCATTTGGATTTGGTAAAGCTCTTGCTGTCACATGGGGCATCCATCAATCTGAAGGATGAAAAAGTAAGTGGAAGGAGTGACTGTTAAGGGGGCAGTGTCACTGTCAAACGTGAAAACGTCGGTCAGACTATTTTAAGTTTAAGGCCAATCCCGTCCCATCCGCCCGTAGCCAAACCACCTTTTAACAAATGTCCTGACTTCTACTGTATGTTTTAGCAACGCCAGCTACTATGGATATCCAATTAATACCAGCAACTTCATTGTATTTTCAAGTAGCACTAAATCAAGGTGACTCTGTTTATTTAAGTATGATTCCCACAAAAATCTTGTCACGTAAATTGCTTTACAAGTTGAATTACATTTTAGATTTATATTCTTGGGTAATGCATTCTACATTAAGATGGCAAAGTCAAAATGGCAATATATCAAAAATCAAAACAGGAAACATTTTAGGAATAGTAGGTAAATCATAAAAGTATAAGTTGGGGGTACTGATGAAATTATTTAATCCTTTATTCTGTTCACAAACAGATATGTTGCAATAACCAAAACTGCAGGTAAAATTCACGTCCTAAAAATGATAAAATGTCCAGCATCAGTTCTCCCCTATTTTAAGCTCTTTAGGATAAAGTTCACTAAGCCTGGCACATTTTTTACCCACTATTCTGGAATAAGAATGGTTGGTACAGAATGCTAGGATTAATTCTGATGGCCTGCATTAAAAAACGCCCACATAGTCAAGATAATATGCGCGGTCCTGGCACAAGTAAACATTGCATAATAAATATGGCGACCAATAAAGAGGCTAAAATTGCAGCCATTATCACAGCAATTTTTCCACTTAAAAAAAAAGGAAAAAGTATGGAGACTGTTATGGATTTGCCAAAGGTTCTAGCCGTGCTATTCACAAAGGAGAGGAGACACATCCCTCGAATCATAGGCTGTGTCGTCCGCCATATTGGATTTCATTGGCAACATTCTGTTCATTCTGCCCATGGGAGCAGAATGAACGGAATGGCATACTGTCAATTTCGGAATAGGAATGCAGAATAGAAAAACGGGTGCATTTCACATTCTGGCCATTCTTTTTCCAGAATTAGGGGGAAAAACAAGCCTTAAGGTGAAAATTTGAATAAGCCTTACTCTAGCCTTAACAAAACACCCTTTTAAACCTGGCATTAATTAGGGGCCTTGATTAAGATACATGCAGTTTTATGATACTAAGATGGAATTCTGATTATTCATTTTATCACTAGGGTCGTACAGCTTTGGATGCCACAATCCAAACACTTAAAATTGATAAGGTTGATGATGAGTTATCCACTGGAAGACAGAAGGTAGTTAAATTCCTTCGCAATTACAAAGGGCCTGAGAGTGATGTAGAATTATGGAGAAGAAATGCTGTCTTTGATGAAGATAGTGAAGAAGTTGAAGAGTCTTCTGGACAAAATACATCAAGTGCTTTACAGAGATTTAATGAGAAACTCAAGAAGAAAGAGATGGAGAGACTTCAAAGGATGAATAGGACTGTCTTTGACGACAGTATTCAAGAAGACACTGATGGAATACGTCCATCTAAAATTAGGAAAGGAGTGAACATAAGTGAAGATGACGATTCACAAGAGAATCAGTGTGAAGTCATCTTATCATATCCTTCTAGCTCATCTACAGAGTCACAATGTACTTCTGGTAATAATATTGATTACCAATCAAGAGGGTTACACATAGATGGCAGTGCTGACAGCATGGCCCCTTATGACGGTATTCAAACATTTTCAGATGCCAGTGACTGTGAAGAAAATGATCACAGAGATGAGGATAGCACTTATGCATCAATGGATGAAGAGAACAATGGGGTTGAAATGGTTGATTCTGATGATCAAGATTCCGTTATTGTGTCGACTGCTTTTGTTGATCCTGTCACAGGAATTAAAAGTAGTAGTCATGTGGTTGATCAGGTGCCATCTCTAGTCTCTCAAAAAACTGCAGATTGGCTTGTTGATGATGTAGGGCCACGGACTGCCAAACGTAAACGTCCAGCAAAGCAAACAAAGCTTCCAAGATCGATGCAACAGCCAAAAAGAATTTCTACAACTACAACTAGACCTACACACCGGTTAAGCCTTAGTACATCACAAAAAATGCCTCGTCCAAAGCAATCAACATTAGCTGTGTCCAAAGAAACTAGAACACCTCAGAATTCAATTTCTGTCTCAAATTCTTCTGCTAGTAACGTTTCAACTCCACTACCATCAAGAGCAGATGTTATTTCTACTGTTCCAGGAGCAAACTCTAGATCACATATCCCTACAACAAGTCCAAGGCACATGGTGGCCCCAGGGGGGACTCCACCCATGCGCCTAAGGGTACGGGTGCAGGACAAGGTGTTTCTCATTCCATGTCCTCAAGGCAATGCACAAGAAGCCAAGAATATTGGTTGGCTAGCGGAACAGGTGAGTAACAGAGGAACTATAATGAAGTTTTCCTTATTTCTCGCATTGTTTTGTTATAGAAAATATCCATTCCCCTTCCCAAAATGGTGTTTGGTGTCACCCCCACCCTGTCCCAATCTAGCCTGCAAACATGCTCCCTAGTGGGGTCAGGGTTCTACGGGTCCTGGAAAACCTGTAAAGCCCTGTAAATTTTATTGTGGCACTTTTCTAGGATTGGAAAGTCCAGGAAAAAGACTACCAGTCCTGGAAAGTTCTGGAAATCTGTTGACCTCAAGTATGACTGAATTCTCAGAACTATGTTATAAGAAATGTACAGACAGTAGGGAGAAATAATAATTATTGAGATCTTGGGAGTGAAAGAGTTGAAAAGTCCTGGAAAATTGTTATGAAATTTCCAATGACCCTCCTTGTGGAAAGGGGGGGATAAGAATATTTCCATGAACTGCAAATTTTCATCTAACTCTTTCAAGGTTAAAACATCAAGGGTCAATAAGAAAGCAAAGTCTACCCAACACCTGGTTTAAGGCGTAAATGAGGTTTACACAGGACTCTGTGATCCACCATCTGAATCAACAGATTAAAATTAATATTGTATTTATATGGCAGTCACATTGATGTTCCCAAATAATGATACCACTTGACCCGTTTTGGGGGATGAATTCTTTTGTTCATGTACATGTGGCAGTAATACACCCCACCATGGCTTACTTATCATGTTCTAATTCAATTGGACATAACAGGGGACTGTGTTTTGAGGATTACTTAACATCATTTGTTTTTATTTACGTTGAAGGCTGCCCTCCGGTACTTTTCCTCTTTTGGTCTTCGTCCTGTGTTAGCCTTAAAAACAAGGGAAGGTGCCTTCTTGTCAGCAGAGGATAAAATTTCAGATGTGCTGTCAAGTAATGAAGAAGTCATGGCATCTGTGGAGTCTTGGGACTTACCTGCTTTGTCTGAAAGATATTGTGTTGCATGTACCAACACCAGCACAAGTAAGTGATTACCAATCTGTTACTTTTATGTAAAATTGGCTGTTTGGAGGCCTCTACAGTGGAACTCTAATTTCTTAAACATGTGATTCCTCGGATTCCTTGTATTTGCTCCCCTGAACACTGTAATAATTATTTAACACCCAGTTTTCGAACAGTGTGACTCCTGGAAACTGAAACCAATCCTCGGCACCCATGCCAAGTTTTCTAAAACCATTTCAAGTTAAGCTTCATGTGGCTTTCTTTAAAAATTTCTCACTTTTAAGATCCCCCTCCCACCTTACCCCTTTTTATTGACTTGCCATGGAACGGGTGTGGATATTATCTGAAACAACACATTGTTTGTATTATTTTTGTCTGCAATAAAGTTAGTTGACTTCTATTAATGAGAACACTTATAATTTTTGCCCAGTACCAAGAACAGACATACTGCAGATTCTTGAGGCTGATCCCCAACTATCAAGCTTCAGCTTATCAAACAAAGCACTGCAAGATGTCCACGTTCTGCCACTATACAGAGCTCTTCAGTGTCATGACACCCTAACCAAGCTTATGTTACCTGGTAACAGAATAGGTATGTAATGGTTATAGGTGATTTCCAACCTACAGTCCCCAGGGTCTGCTCTGCCTTTTAAAATATCTGGCAAGAGAGCTGACAAGCTGCCATTTTAAAAACCAACCCATAAAGGACCGTGGAGACAAGGTTGAGATAATATCATAAGTTCTCGAATGTAAGGTAGTTGCACTCCAAAATAGCACCATGATTTCAGGATTGCTAGACTATGAGCAGCCCCTCTTTCATTCTTAGTCTGCCTTAGCATGTCTCACCCTAGATTTCAAGTTGCGATTTGTCTCTCATTTTCTTTTTCAATCCCTTTAGGTGACTCCGGTGTCCAGCATCTGGTATCAGCACTCCCCACTCTCCCCTCCCTTGCAATATTGGACTTGACATCCAATGGAATAACTCACAAAGGGCTGTCCTTTGTGGCCAGTGCTCTCACTTCTAGGGACTCCACAAATTCAGGGACACAGCAGGTATGGAGACGACCCTTCTTCCAACTGTAGTTGTCAATTAATTTCTCCTCATAATATCAATACAAATTCAATCATTCAAGATCCAAGAATAAAGGAACAGGTTGCGTAGGAAAAAACCAACATTAAAAAAAAACAAAAGAGGACTAGTAACTATTATTTGTTAAAGCCAGTTAGGATGGTACAAATTTTGTTCATAACCATTGCTACGACATTTACCCTGTATAAAATGCAATTTGTCCAAAGTTTGTGGTAATTTTCTGGCATAATTTTAGTGTATTCAGAAGTGCATGTGCTGTTGTTCAAGAAAAACCCTAAATAAACTCTCCAGGATTACTTTGAAAACTTGCTATAAACAGTAAGGGATCCCCCAAATGAGAAGAACATTAGCCAGAATACGATTTCTTGTAGTAGTGCTAATCAAAATGTTGTTGTTTTCTACAGAACTGTACTCTGCAGAAGCTGGAAGAATTTAACATCAGTTACAACTGGTTGGGTGACAGTGCTGGTAGTTCATTGGCTGCCATTCTCAAGAGATGTCCCATTCTGAATACCTTAAGAATAGAATCTTGTGGTCTCACTGGTCATGTTGCTGCCCAAGGAAAAGAGTTTTCTGTAGCTTTAAAAGGTAGTTATGATTCATAGTTTATGTTATGAGCTATTGTTTACAAGTGCTGTTTTAGGCTTTGTCCATCAGGCTTGATTGTTGGGGTTAAAGTAGAGTCACTGAATAGCATTTTGCTTGTATTTATACGAGACATATGGACTAATCACTAAGATATTACAAAGTTCTGTGTTATGGCAATCCTGCCTTTCTTTGGGTGTGCAAGACAAATAACTGGTAATTAGCACTTTGTAATACATGTGGAAGGCTTATTCAGTTTTTATTGACGTGTGAATATTAATGAACATTACGATGGCATCTTAATAAAGTTAGACATGCAGTTTTTTGTGAGGAGGTAAAGCTTAAAAAAACAATGTTCCAGGCAAATGTGTCCCAAAATTGGATACGATATTTTGGTGGAGTTTTTTCTGCCTCAACTAACTCGACTGGCCAAACAAAGCCTATATAAAAGGGACATAGGATTACTCGTCTACAGAGAGAATGATAAGAATCTATTACCACCACTCAACTCCGCTACAATCTTCTCCGCTACAATCTTTACTTCACTGCTCTTCTCTATTCTACTCTACTCTTCTCTACTTAATACTACTGTACTCTACACCACTCTGCTCTACTTCACCTCTACTCTACTCTACTCGACTCGACTCTATACAACTGTACTCTACATCACTCTACTCCACCTCGACTCGACTCAACTACTACTCTACTCCACCTCTACTATACTCTACTCGACTCGACTCCACCTCCACTGGACTGGGCTGGACTCGACTCCACTCTACGTTATACTACTGTACTCTACACCACTCTACTCTACTCCACCTCGACTCGACTCGACTCGACACGACTCGTGGGGCCGTAAAAGCGTAAGGTTTAGAAGGAAAACAGGCGTAGGGCGGTAGAAGTGTAGAGTTAAGAATGAAAGCGTTAAGTTTAGAATGAAAACATAGCGCCGTAGAAGTGTACAGTTAAGAATGAAAACGTAGAGCCGTAGAAGTGTAAAGTTTAGAATGAAAACGTAGAGCCGTAGAAGTGTAAAGTTTAGAATGAAAACGTAAAGCCGTAGAAGTGTAAAGTTTAGAATAAAAACGTAGGGCCGTAAAAGCATAAAGTTTAGAATGAAAACGTAGGGCCTTAGAAATGTATAGTTTAGAATTAAAACGTAGGGCCTTAGAAGTGTACAGTGTAGAATTAAAACGTAGGGCCGTAAAAGCGTAAAGTTTAGAATGAAAACGTAGGGCCTTACTTAGAAGTGTACAGTTTAGAATGAAAACGTAGGGCCGTAGAAGTGTACAGTTTAGAATGAAAACGTAGGGCCGTAAAAGCGTAAAGTTTAGAATAAAAACGTAGGGCCTTAGAAGTGTACAGTTTAGAATGAAAACGTAGAACCTTAGAAATGTACAGTTAACAATGAAAACGTAAGGCCGTAGAAATGTACAGTTTAGAATGAAAACGCCGTAGAAATGTACAGTTTAGAATGAAAACTTGGGGCCGTAGAAATGTACAGTTTAGAATGAAAACTTGGGGCCGTAGAAATGTACAGTTTAGAATGAAAACGTAGAGCCATAGAAGCGTACAGTTTAGAATGAAAACTTTGGGCCGTAGAAATGTACAGTTTAGAATGAAAACGTAGGGCCGTAGAAAAGTACAGTTTAGATTGAAAACTTGAGGCCGTAGAAATGTACAGTTTAGAATGAAAACTTGGGGCCGTAGAAATGTACAGTTTAGAATGAAAACGTATGGCCGTAGAAATGTACAGTTTAGATTGAAAACGTAGGGCCTAAGAAGTGTACAGTTAAGAATTAAAACGTAGGGCCGTAAAACGTAAAGTTTAGAATAAAAACATGGGACCGTAGAAATGTACAGTTTAGAATTAAAACGTAGGGCCGTAAAAGCGTAAAGTTTAGAATGAAAACGTAGAACCTTAAAAATGTACAGTTAAGAATGAAAACGTAGAGCCGTAGAAATGTACAGTTAAGAATGAAAACGTAGAGCCGTAGAAATGTAAAGTTTAGAATGAAAAGGGAGAGCCGTAAAAGCGTAAAGTTTAGAATGAAAACGTAGAGCCGTAGAAATGTACAGTTAAGAATGAAAACGTAGGGCCGTGAAAGCGTAAAGTTTAGAATGAAAAGGGAGAGCCGTAAAAGCGTAAAGTTTAGAATGAAAACGTAGGACCCTAGAAGTGTAGAGTTAACTGAGAATTAAAACTTAGGGCTGTAAATCGTAAAGTTTAGAATGAAAACGTAGGGCCGTAGAAATGTACAGTTAAGAATTAAAACGTAAAGCCGTAGAAGTGTAAAGTTTAGAACGAAAACATAGGGCCGTAGAAGTGTACAGTTTAGTCGAGTGGAGTGGAGTGGAGTAGTGTCAAGTGAAGTCGAGTCGAGTCGAGTAGAGCAGAGTCGAGTCGAGTCGAGTCGAGTTGAGTCGAGTACAGTCGAGAAGAGTAGAGTGGAGAAGAGTAGAGTTGAGTCAAGTGAAGTAGAGTCGAGTCGAGTCAAGTAGAGTAGAGTATAGAGTAGAGTCGAGGTGAGGTGATTCAAGTCGAGTCCAGTAGAGTCGAGTTGAGTCGAGTGTAGTTGAGTCGAGTAGCCTACAGTAGAGTAAACTCGAATCAAATATGGGAGAGTCGAGTCGAGTAGAGCAGCGTTCAGAAGAGCGTAGCGTAGAGTAGAGTAGAGTAGCGTAATAGTATAGTAGACTCGAATCAAGTATAGTAGAGTAGAGCAAAGTAGAGTATAGTACAGTAGAGTACAGTTGAGTCGAGTAGAATAGAGACGAGAACAGTCACATAAGCTTATATAAACGTACAGTAGCGTGGCGGAGACGAATAAAGAAGTGTTGGGAGTAGAGACCAGTCCAGTCGAGAATCATTAAGTCAGAGACGACTAGAGTAGAGTAGAACAGAGTGTAATCTAGTAGAGACAAGTCCAGTCAAGTAGCGTACGTAGATGCGGGAGTAGCCTGCGAACAGGCTCCCGAGCGGGGCCTGAGGGAGAGTAACCCCACTCGCTTCGCTCGCGGAAATCCCACTCGGGAGCCGGTTCGCAGGCTACAGGAGTAGAGTACATGATAGTAAAGCAGATTCAAGTGGTGTCCAGATGAGTAGGGTACAACAGTTGGGTATTCACGTATTGCGTCGAGTTGAAAAAAGTTGTGATGGTGTAGTAGAGTTGAGTCAAGTTGAGAAAAGTTGGTAATATGTGGTATATTTGACTTGAGAGATAAGAGTAGAAAGTTTACTTGAGATGATAAGAGTAAAGATGTGATGTTAGCAGTTGCGTAGAGTTGAGAAAACCTATTATCATGTGGTAGGGTTCAATCGAGAGGTTGAAAAGAGTTGTGATGGTGTAATAGACTTTGTGGTTGAGAGTGAATCGAGAATAGGTGAGTACTTACAGATCAACCGGAATGTTACTAAAAGAGGACTAATAACGTACAGAATAACTTAATGTAAAGACAGTCGAGCTAGTCGAGATACAGAAAAAACTCCACCAAAATTTTCTATCCAATTTCGTGCCAGGTATAGTTCCAGGGGGGTTAAAGAAAATTCAAGAAGTGGGGGGGGCACAAACAATTCAGCAAGGCAGTAACCTTGCCCATACCCACAACAAACTCTCAAAAGATGGTTGGTTACATTTAAAAAAAGAACAAATCCAAGGAAAGGAGGACTGCAGCCCTCTCAGCCCCCCACTAAATCCACCCATGTGTTCTAAAGTCCGACAATATTTGTAATCATAGAAATATACTTGTACTTTAAAGGAGAAGTTCACTCCAGAATGGGCATTTATTTTCTTTACGCCAATAAAAAGTTTACACAAAGATATGTTATTTACCAAACTTTCAGCCTCCAACGTTCGCTATAACCCTATGAAATCTTTCCCAAAACTCGACAACTGAACGCCGCCATCTTGGAGCTGGTAATGTATGTGTGACGTCAAAGAGCTCAGCCTGAAGCTTGGCGGGAATATTTTAATAGTAAAAACTCCTTGTTTTTTTGTATTTCTTGGAGCTCTCTTTGAACAAAATGGAGCTGCACAAACAGGCATTTTGACAAATAAAAGCCACTACAAAGAAACAAGGAGTTTCGAGTATTCAAATTTTCCCACCAAACTTCAGGCTGAGCTCTTTGACGTCACACATACATTACCAGCTCCAAGATGGCGGCGCTCAGTTGTTGAGTTTTGGGAAAGATTTTGTAGGGTTGTAGTGCACGTTGGAGGCTGAAATTTTGGTGAATAACATATCTTTGTATAAACTTTTTATTGGCATAAAGAAAATAAATGGCCATTCTGGAGTGAACTTCTCCTTTAAATAATTGAAATGCCGGGACCAAGCAAACCTTGTACAGAAAATTACAATATTTTTCGACCTACATGTCAACTACTTACAGAGATAATAGAGCTGTTTTTGACTGTTGTAAACATTACTTTCATGGCACAAAAAGGTTGTCTTTTCGTGCTGTTTTCTGATCAATCACAACAAACACATTAACAATGCATGAACCAATTGATCAGACATGAAAGTAAAACCATTCAACCGGTGTTGGCCAGGAAAATGTGTGTTAGCCAGGAAAAGATTGCTTTTGCTTCTGATTAGTTAAAAAATCTTGTTTGTTCTGATCAGTTAAAGGACATTGTACAAGTTCTTTAACCAATTCCAAAACTCACTGAATGCAAAACCAAGGCCAATACATGATGGCTTTTGACAGTTGATTAAATACTGATCTAATGTATTCTGTGTTCCCTTCAGGTTCTAGATTATCACACCTGTCTGTGGCTTATAATTTCCTTGGTCCTCAGGGAATAACAAATTTGATCACGGCCCTTCCTTCTGAATCACTGCGTCACCTTAATATCACGTCATCACTAGACGATAAAGGAAGCCAATCTGCTATTCAGAATATGGTGGAATTAATGGACAAGGTATGTCATTTCAAGTAATATTGAACTGTTCTCTCCAAATAAACTTGTTTGAAATTTAGCAAGTAATAAATATTGTTGTACTTAAATGCAAAATTTGAAAACAAATTCGAAAAGAGAACTTAAGGAATGGCTATTTGTGTTATTTCTCTAAGACCATACTTTACATGGATGGGTATTACATGTTAATCAGATAAATAAATAATTCTAAATGTTATTTCTAAATTTCAATTGAATCTAGAAGCTGCTGGCCATAGGAATGTTACGATCATAATATTTCATATATATTTCACCCAAATGTAACACAATTAACCAGCACCTATCTTTTCTTTTACTTTTCTTTTCTTCTCTTTTGATTTTATGATGTTGATGTTGGCATTTTTAGGGTGGCTGTATTCTGTCTGATCTGATTCTTGGGGATTGTAACATTGGTGACAAAGATCTTGATATACTAATGAAGGCCAGGTATATGTTCACTGGACTGCAGCATCTGAATCTGAGTTGTAACAAAATTGGAAATAATGGAGTACCATTGCTTGCAAGGTTAGCCTTACAATCACTAATTTTTTTCAATATCTCCTGTATTTTTCCCGCAAACATTTTGGAGAAACCACAGCAAGTGCTGCAACAAATTAATTGAAATTACCGGTATGTGGGATACAAAGTTCATGCAGCATAGTTTTTTTGAGACAAAACGTTTTTGCAAATAAGGTATCTAAAACCTTACTTGCTCCTTTAGGGCCACCTTGACTGTGCATTCCAAGGAATGGTTTTCACTTGCCACAATGTCGGATTCGTAAGAATGGTTATATACGTCTAGAGAAAATTGAAAATTGGAGTCATAAACAGAGTCATGATCCAGTGAAAACTGGATTGTCACCCCGGCAGATTTGAAAGCACAAGCAGAAGAACAAACTTATCACACAGCAAGTTTTCTGCCAGACCCTCAAATATTTCCTTTTGGTTGTGACTCAACAATCTTGTTTAAACATCAGCGAAGAAAATTCCAGCGATTTCCAGCTGCTGTTGGGGAACATAACCCTGCACTCCTCCCCAAAAAGGAGTAAAGACTAGATGCAAGAGAGCAGCAGAAATCAAGCCTTGGAAATTATTTACCACGGCATCCCAGATGAGTCATGATTAGGATGTTTCAAGTTGTTTTCACTCAGATATATATGCTTTGTTAACAGAAGTTGTGGAGTAAGAAGGGGGGAGTGTCCAAATATTGTGTTCCCTTGATATCTGAAATGACAATGCTTCCAAAATTTTTCTTTTTGCAGCTCTATAACCTTTTTTTTTTTCAAATGCTTTTATCTTGTTTCGTAGGCTCCTGAAAGAAAGCTGCAAACTTTCAAGTCTCACGCTGGCTGGTAATGGCAGCATCAATGCTGTTGGTGTAGCATCTTTGCTAGCGGCAGCTAAGGACAGTAAAACCCTTCAAAAACTCAATTTATCAGCATGTGGAGTGAAGTCGCCTCTTGATGTGACATTCTTTGATGCTTTAAAAAGTGCAGTTTCTCAAAATGACGGAGAAAGCTCTTTTACGGAGTTGGATCTTTCTCACAATCTGATAAGTGGTGTTGACAAAGAGAGACTTGCAGAGGAATGGGATGTGAAATTTGCAGGAGAGAATTTATCTTGTGTGAAGAACAATCTATGTATTTTGACAAAGTTGTAAATACTGCTAGGTATGCTGGCTGTAAATTAATTTGTAAATAAGGTGTACATAGCTTTCAAGTCACAAGTGCTGTACTGTAATAGGAATTATAATTTGACTATTATATTCATTACCATAATGATTCGATTAAGCACCCTCCTTCCAATAAGCACCCCCTTTCGAATAAGCGCCCCACTTCGAATGTGTTTTTGTTAATAGGCGCCCCTATTTCAATAAGCGCCCCCATTCTTATACGCGCCCCTATTCTAAAAAGCGCTTCTATTGTGGCTCACTGCCCCTACTGAAGTCAACGACGTCGAAAAAGATAAACTCATGAACATTCACGGTACCGTACATGCATGCCGTACCGTTCATACATGCAATTCTTGCTTAAGTAACTGAACTTTCAACAATTTGTTACTGTTACAGTTTATGTTATTGTTAGTTATTTTAAAATATATTAAAGTTTTGTTTTGAACATTTGGTTGTTTCGCAAAAAATTAAATAAGCGCCCTGTCCCGAATAAGCGCCCTCCCTTAAGGTGCAAAAATCGAATCGAATCATTATGGTAGCTTAGGAATATTCCTTGTTACATAATAAATTATGGACCTCAGTTTCAGAACCACAAATGTGTCCACATGTTGCCATTACATTGCATGAGTTTGTCAATGTTTAGACATACTACCTAAGTATCTGATAAACTGGCAAACAACCCATGTGGAGAGTTCACTCAATGTCTTGTACTAGAACTCTCCTTGTCAGTTTACTCTGCCATAATATCCTGGCTTCATTTTGATTATCGCTGGCCACTATACTATCAATTTCATATGAAGCCTGAGAGTCACAGAGACCACTGTTTACAATGGTCTCTTTGTCAGGTTGTGTTGTACGTTTACCAAGCATATTGTTCCCAAGCATAACAGCACTCTTCTGACTTATCCACTAGGGCTCGGCCTCTTCATTTCCAAAGATGACAGATAAATATTTAAAACAGCTGTGGCTTGTCTTTCATCTCCTGGTTGATTCTTTGTTCCACCAAGCTTAACAGCATGTTTTCTGTTGGTATATTGTAGCTCACAAAGCACTGTTTGTTGGTCTTCTTGGCTGGCAAGAAAATAATATTCATAGAAATATTACAAGTTATTTCTAACAACCAGTAGAAATATTACAACAAGCTATGAAAATAAAGCAGTGGAGTAACAATGTTGTCTTGACTACAAATGGCATCCACTTTAGCTCAAATTACTGTGTAAGACAACAGTTACCAGTATATATAGCAAGCTCTATGTGAAAACTCATGTCATCGTGCTACCCATATAATCCCTCATTTCTTCTTTTCAATGAAACAGTTAGCCTGTCCTAAGGATAAATCCCATATTTAAAGTTTAAATGTACAAACAGAGGTATTGGTTGCTAAGACACTGTAGTACATTCTAGGTTAAGGGAAACTAGTGCCACACATGTACTCAGGAATAAACACAATATCATAACCTTACAATATGAGGGACAAAGTCTCAGAGACTTCTCCCCAAAAATCAGACCAGTTTGATTCAATGAGGCAAGTTTGAGAGTCAGGGGGATATCTTTCTGGGAATATTTGGGTGGGTTGTGCTGCTGGGACTCCAGCCCTGTATTAGACCACGTTCAGCTGCATCTCGCAACCTATTCTAGACTTGACATAAAAAATCCCTACCCATGCCAAAAGCAGAACCTTAAAAAACCATATCCACAGCACATACCTATAAAGACCATTTTACGGCAGTACCCCTCTAAGCCCTCAGGTAGTAATCAAAACTGGTAATCAGGGTGCAGTACCAGTAATTAAACTTGGTATGACCTAGATTGTTCTTACCCAGCCGTTGTGCAAGTGTTGTTGAGTTTAGATCAGCTTTACTTCCTATGAGGTTCACAACTGATGGCACTGAATCCTGTCAAAACAAAACAGTCATTCCAAGATGTTCTAGTTCTCTCTCTACCTGCCACATGTAGGCTCAAAGGGTTTTGGGAAAGCAACCCTCCAAGTTTATTTTTTCCCTTAGTGGCCGCCACTGACTGCTCAAGTTTGGTTGCCGGTGTAAAATTTTAGTTACTAAATGAAGCTCACGCTTTCAATCCTTCTCAGTTTTAGTCGCCAGGCTGGTGACTTCAGTTCCAATTTAGTAACCAGGTCCAAAATTTTAGTTGCCATGGCAACTAAAATGGTCTTAACTTGGAGAATTGGAAAGGGAAAAACCTCATGAAAACACAAGCAGACCATCTCATCTAATTTGCACATGCATTCACCTCGCACGCTACATTTTCCCACACTCCATTCAAGTCTTCAAGATTGGAGCAAGTTTCTTTGTAGTCACATTGATAGTGGGATCTCATGACCTTCATCAACCTGACAGCCCATATTAATTTTGGCTTACAAGTATTGTCATTACAGGTTACTCCCAGCATTTTGCCTGGGTGCCATCATAGTCCATTGGCATCTGGATGAAGAATGGCCCTGGGAGAGTTACAAGTGTCCATGTTATGGATTCAGATTTAGGGGGGGGGGGACAACAGGAAAGATGGAGACTCAAAAACTTTACTGGGATACACAATAATTGCAAAAGGAAAACAAATCAAAACAAATTTTTGAAAAATGCTCAGACATTTTGCGATGACCTTGAATAATATGTTACACACAAACTGAGTTTATTAGAGTCTTGACCTATCAGTGGCGGATCCAGACCTTTCGGATAGGGGGGGGGGGCTATCAACCAGACCCTGGAAGGGACCCCCTCTCGAAAATAATTTTTCTCGGCCCTACAGGCCTCGGTTTGGCCTAAAAATAAGGTGGGGGCCCAGGCCCCCCGGCCCCTTCCCCTAAATTCGTCACTGTTTATGAAGTAACTACCCCGATTCCCCCACCCCCTGGCCTGCCTTAACCCCTCATGAAAAAAACAATATTAAAATCAGGGTACAATCACTCTTCTCCACATTCACAATGACAGCTTAGATATCCTTTAACGGTTATTTTTAAAAACATTTTCTAAAGGCTACTCACGTATTTTGTGCACATAGCTACAGCAAGTGCATTCATTTCAGGAGAGGATCCAATCCACACATACAAACTGTCCGTCATTTTGAGAATTTGAAAATGAACTTTTTGATCAAGAAGCGTGTCAGAGAATGTATGAACCTTAAATTTACATTCTGCCGGTAAATAACCTTCGGAAACTGCGCCATCGCTGCTAACAGTTGTATCCCCATTCAACTGAAGTTCGTCCGCCATTTTGAAAATCGACGATTTTCGTAAAGGTTCGGATAACTTCGGTAAAATATCGGTTGTCGTCGTCTTGTCGTATTTCAATACCAGTCTTTTGCCGCGAAAACGCCGGTGCACTCGATAAGAGCAACCATATTTGATTTTTTCCGAGGAACCACAAAACTGAATGGAAGTGTTTGGTCGAAAGTAAGACAAAGCTGCAATACGAAGCGGCCTAAATACTATTCAGGAATATAGATTTTCTTTGTTTTCATGCCTTCCTAAAGGGGAAGGTTTTGAACGTAATTTGACAAGTGGCCATGAATTTTTCTACTGAACACCAAGGTCCACTCATCGCAGATATTGCAGCCATTGTGTTCTCGTTTCTTGACGTTTCAGAGAAGCAAATTGCTGCGCAAGTTTGTCGTTTATGGAACAGAGTGACTAACCTGCCGTCATTGTGGCGTGGGGTTACAGTAGTGCTCCCTTTAAATTGTTCAGAGGCTCTCGTCAAAAGCCTAAGCCGACGAAAAATTACGAGGGTGAACTGCTCGAGGGCTAACAACGATGACTTGTCAATTCTGTTCTCTAATTTACCGGAGATTACTCATCTTAATTTAGGAGGGTGCCCGCAGGTTAGTGAGGCGTTTCTCAGAGAAGAAATTCCGAAATTACATCAGCTACAACACCTTTCCTTCAGACGATGTGGACGGTTGTCTGACAGTGTTTTAGATGCATGTGGGCCTCACATCAAGAAACTAAACAGTTTCACTTTGGAGGACTGTGATAACATTACTGAAGCTGGTTTCCAAAGTTTTGTCAAACATTTAAGTGAGCTTGAGGTGTTGGATTTGACTTGGTGTGAAGGGCTGACTGATGGGTGTCTGAAGACGCTCGCAACCAGCTGTCCCAAAGTGTACAGTCTTAGTCTGCGGGGATGTGACTGGGTGACTGTGCTTGGTGTACGACATGTGGCTGAGAATCTCAAGGACTTAACTGTACTTGATTTTAAATGGAGTCACGGAATAAATGATGCAGCAGTTGAACTAGTGGCTAAGAACCTTCCTGAAATCACATTTCTTGACGTCAAGGACTGCCCATTTGTGACAACTGAAGGTATTGGCCATGTGACAAAACATTTGACGAAATTAAAACATTTGTCATTTGGTGGTGGTGATCACATGCATTTTGCAAACAGCGTTCAAGACATTGAAGTTATGTTCACAGACATATCCCGGTTGACTGAGCTTAGATGTTTAGCATTTGATTTCTGTGATGGCATCAGTGATTCTGCAATGCATACTCTTATCAAAAGCTTGCCAAATCTGAAGGTGTTAGATGTCGGGTATGTTGAAACAATCAGTGACAATACCGCGGATTTGATTGGCTCGCACCTGCAGAAACTGGAGTCATTATCACTGAGCAGTCAAAAATTGGCAGACAGAGGAGTCACAACCATCGCCAGCAAGCTGACGCAGTTGAAAACACTTGACCTAAGGAACTGTGAAATTAGTAATGATGGAATGGCAAGGATGGCTCCATATTTAAAAAATTTGAAATCTTTGATATTGTCGTCTCATTCCAAGCTCACAAATGTTGGTGTGAAGTACATAGCAAATTTTGTGACAAATCTTACAAGTCTTGATTTAATGGACTGCTGTGGAGTGACAAATGCTGGTGTTGGGATTCTTGCCTTCAACTTGACTCAATTACAGCAGTTGAATTTGTCCTACTGCAGGCGTGTTTCCAACCAAGGTACCTTAGTTACAATTTTATTGGGATTATCTTTTTATTATACTTTTTTGTCTCACAGCTACCACTGTTTATTAATATGATTTGAAAGTCAAAATACACAAGTGTTATTTATGCCTAATAAAACAATTACTGTAAAATTCCAGTTATAAGCCTCACTGATTATAGGCCCATCTACCTGGAAACAAAAACATACATCTGATTATAAGCCCCTCCGGATATAAGCCCCCTCTGCCAGGTGACAGTACTGAACAGGGCTAAATGTTGCTTTATTATGCGTTTTTAACTTAAAAACGTATTTCTATCAACACTCCCGTGGCTCTTTTCGAAACGTTTTTTAATTCCGCTTATAAGCCCTCCCGGATATAAGCCCCTCCACTTATAAGCCCACACAAAACTCCTTACGAAGTTGTGTAAGCCCAGGGCTTATAACCGGAACTTTACGGTATTTAATTTCTATTGTGCGACATAGCTGGGTTTTTTATGGGTCATGTTTATTTATTTATTTATTTATTTTAGTCTTTAGGCAAGTAGAATAACAACAAACAAGTAAAAAACACCCAGCCTTATGTATTTTTCCCTGAATAAATAATGGGCAGTTCCAGAAAATATCCATACACCACGACGGACGGCTTTTTGGAATTCCGAGGGCAAGGGGGGGTTCTTTGAACTGGAATTCCGAGGGCATGGGGGGATACTTATGATTGGAATTCTGAAGGCATGGGGGAGTTCCAGATCTTGGATTTCCAGAGGAGACAGACAAAAGAGTGTTCCTTGAAATGCTAATTTTGTGGATTACTCATTTGTAAATAAAGTACAAACTGATGACTGCGCCGCAGAAGCAGGATACAAGAAGATACAAGACAAGTATCGATCGATCAGGCGTGTGTTTGCGTTCATTTACAAAAGAAAACCAATAAAATGTGGGTTGTACATCAAGCTCCAGAGGCCTTAACGTTGATGAATGTCTTCATTTACTCCTTTTTCTTGTCAAAGCGGATCCACAACATATTCAGCACATTCAAGGGAACGCGAAACTATTTTGCCACACTTCGAGACGCCATTTTGAAGCACGTGGAATTGGGAGCGACTGTTGACCGCAGAGGCTCAAATTCAAGATGGCAGATATGTCAGTGCACTCAATCGTATTATCTTCCGAAAGTACACACATAACACAATATTGTTATTTTAATGTTCTGTACCAGTTTGGGGCAATGTAAAGTTAATGTAGGTTGTATCTGTTGAACAAGAGTAAGGAGAAAACTCTTATTTTTTTTACATTTTCATCCCAACCTCTGTTACAGATTGAGTCATTTGAAATAATTTGATGTAAAATACGCCAAATTGGGCATATTTGCAAACCCTGCCGGGAATTGTAAAGGACTTAAAGAAAAAAGGAAAAATCCGAACGGGAGGGGGGATTAAGGATTATGGAATTCCGAGGGCATGGGGGGGTAACACATTTTGGAATTTCCGAAGGTAAGGGGGGGTTAAAATATTGAAGCCGTCCGTCGTGGTGTATGGATATTTTCTGGAATTATCCAATTTATTCAAACGATAATAATTTATTATTGTTACTATACAACAATAATAAATTATTATTGTTTAATTAAATATTATAATATTATACTTATTATTATAATTATTATACATCACCATTCTTTCATAAATGGGAAAATTGTTATTTTAACCGTGTGTAATTATATTTACTCTGCAGGTGTTTGTGAGATTGGAAAATATCTCAAAGAACTCAAACAACTAACTTTAGACCAGACCAAAGTAACAGACCATGGGTTTGTTTATGTCAGCCGACATTTGCCCAAGCTTGTTTCCCTTGGTGTTGAAGGATGTAAAATAACAGACAGAGGTCTGATCAAAGCCTCGGAATCTCTCACAAATCTAGAAGAGCTTGATCTTGGTTCAAATCTCATTACTGATGAAGGAATCAAGCAGGCAGTTGTGCACTTGAAGGGTTTGACAGACATGACTTTGACAAGTTGTATGTCAATCACAGATGCTAGCATTGAATGTGTCGTAAACCAACTACCTTGTTTGACACATCTGGGAGTTGAAGGCTGTCTTTGCATCTCAGAGGATGCTATTGATAGACTCAGGGAAACTGCAAAGTCGTCCATTAGTTTCTTTTAGTTTGGTCTTGGTAATGATGCTCTAAACTAGTACCATAAAAGCTCTATTAAACCTCTTCGTCCTCTTTAATGAGTCCTCCCCTCCCAACCCCTTCATCCCAATGTCTGTTGTGTTGTTCCAGAAAATAGTCTAACCCCCTCCCCCCCATGGAAGGTTTTTGTTTGAACTTACCCACTACCCCTGAAAATATTCCAGTTTAGCTTCATACATTCCTTTTAAAATGTTAGCTTTTAAGACCCCCATCCCCCTAAGAATTCCCAATAACCTTCCATGGGGTTGGTATGGATATTTTCTGGAACTGCACTTTTTTATACACATTTACATGTATGTGCACTCCCCTTCAAAAGATCATAAAAGAAAGAACTCACTCTCCAGGAAGTTTAATAGAGTTTTTGTGTTAAATTCAGACATTTAGTGCTATAAAGGTGTGTTTCAGAAGTGACAAACTGGAGTTAGTTAATTTTAGTGTTAATGTGTTATTCATCTCTGTACTTATACACTAGCATAGGGTTAAAAGCAAATCAGCTAACAGATAAACACTCACAAAGGTTAGATTTTCTGTGATTGAAAAATGACTTTTCATCAAATGAGGCATACCTCTTTTCATTGTTAGTACTGTTGATTAGAAAGCATAGTTTTGTTTAGAGTGAATGAATTGATTTCTGCTTTCTTGATAATTCAGCTCCAATATGTAGGTTAAAATGCCCCTACTAGCCAACAGAAATTTTTTATTTGAACTACATTAACATAGAGTATTTGTATTTTTACATATGAAAACTTTCATTTCATATGTACCAGTGCTTTAACATGCAAGGTTGGTGTGTTACTAAAATGGCGTCAAGATCATTTTAACATTGAACATATTTAAAAGCCAAAAACTGTTCAGTTTTCAGGGTGTATTTTTGTAAGGTATTTTCTAGCACCCATTATTTTGTAGAGTGTGTCTAACCAAACCATTCCACAGCTTTTGTCATCTAGACCTTACTTTATTTAGAAACTAACCTTGTTTATTTTGTAAGTTTATTGCATTTTTGAGTAGAGTGATTTTTCAAAACTATTAGGCAGTAATTCCATTGTTATCTTTTATGTATTTATGACAACTTGAACTAGATCAGGTTTTTCAACACATGCAAGAGTAGACGACAATCATTAGCAATTTTGAATATCATAGATGGCTATGAACTCAAACAGATTAGCTTCAAGTCAACAGTGAATCTGACTTGGCACCGGATTTATTGCAAACCGTTCTAGATACAGACTATTAAAGTTTGTTTCATGGGTTCTGTGAAATCACTCCAATGTGATTATAGGAATGTGATAAAAAATGAACAAGTAATTACTTACATTTAGGAAAAGCTTAGAGTGACCATCCTCTGAGACCCAGAGCAGAAAATCATTCGAGAGAGATACAATGGACTGAAAGACAGCCTGTGTTTTAGTGTAGGTTTTTTTGTGCAATACAAAGGTGTCGTAAAGATCTGGGGTAAACGAGAAAAATAACAAGTGAATAGAAAGCATGCATGAGCCTTTCAAAGTGAAAATTGGAAAAAAAGCCTTTTTGCTGTCTATTGTACATGATTGATAGCATTAGTGCCAACATGTTCTTGCAAACGTTATGTCAGTTTTGAATTTTTTAACTTCTACTTGCCCCAATTATCTGCCACGGTATCTTTGAGGATGATGGTTACACAAGCTTTGCTTAAAACCAATCCAGTCATTCAAAGCCGAAAATTAACAGTTTTTGTAAGACAGCTTTAAAACTTTAATATTACTGATGAATTTTGCTAAGCTCACACTTTCAAATCAAAACGGAAAATAAGGGTACTTGAACCAAATGAATTCAAACCCTCTAAAGATATTTCTATCCTAAGTTAGCATTAATCAGCTTTAGTACAACTAGGAACAACAGTGTGAGAAAAGTGTATTTGTAAAAAGCTACATGCAGAAACTATCCAGAAAGCTAAATAATCAGATAAAGAGAATTAGAAGATTTATTATTAGTTAAACTTAAATGGGAGTTTGTTACAAAATTTAACATAATTTAAATTAGCCTTTTAAGCAAATTCTTGGCACCTGTTTAAGTGCAAATTACGGGGCTGAACACTAGAATTATGTGTGAAACGTTATTGCATTGCGAGAAAAAACGATCAGATGCGAGATTAAACTGCACATTGTTGAAACAACACCAAGTAAAATCAAAGTATTTGCAGAGAAACAGCCCAAGAAAACAGAATTCTTTTATATCTCTTGCAAGGTGTAAAATATTCAGACCCAACAACATGAATTGATGATATGACATGAAAAATATATTTATTGCTTCTGATTGGTTGCTTGGTAATTATAACTGCGCTGATCAATTAAGAAGGATATTTTTGTCTCTCGCACAGGAGATAGAAATGAACTTGTATAATTTGAAAAATATTTCCCCAGGCTAGTTACATGTCCATCTTACAAAGGACTGATTAGACTTCAGGCAAATCAGGTGTTATGGAGACAAATTACATTTCGAGAAATCTTTTGGAGCGAAATACTTAGAGCCATTTTTGTAGTCTTCCACTTGGACGTTAGCTAAGGCTCTTCCATAGATAGTATTATTAAAGTGTTACTGCTTTAGACCATGTCATTATTCACTTTGATGTGACCGGAGTTTTGACTTGATTTATATTAAATCTCGTAAGGGACAGCTCCCCCCCCCCCCCCCCCCACTTCCCTGCTATGGGGTCGACTGTGCAATTCTTTGGCAATTTTTTGCAGAAGAAACGTAGGAGAAAAAAATCGTGCACAAGTAGTCACGGGAAAAAATTAAGCAGGCCCCACCTGATAAAAATAGAGTGGCGCGAAAAGAAAGTTTCCAGAGGGTCATGTTGGTAAAAATAATTATTGCAGATACCGATGCTGAAAAAATTATTACTCAGAAATAATTGCCAAAACCCACCCCCTCGTTATTGCGCGCCTTTATGTACAGAATCTACCTTAATCGCGAAATTAAAGTGACGCGAACAATAAGTGTCGCGAACATAACATGACGCGAAAATTAAGTGACTTACTTTATATCAACAAAAAAAATTAAGTTTAGTACCCTGAAGGAAGGATTTTCAGTGTAAATGGATGTTGTCGTCAATTGACTCAAGAACAATAACTCATGCACGTACAAACATGACCTACTTGTAGACATTGTGAGAACTGCTTTGTTGTTGCTATTGCCGAGAATAAGACCCGCTCTTGCGTTTTTGTTAATTTTGACGTTGTTGTTCCCTTGATGAAGTCGTTTTATTTAATTCAAGGGTATGTTAAATAATATTGCTAAGGAAATGTCAATTGTGTCTTACTCAAAAACGCGAATTTAAAGTGATTAAAAATACAAAGTTTTCGCAAAATCGCGAAATTTAAGTGTCGCGAAATATGCCCACTTTAAAATCACGAAATTAACGTGTCGCGAAAATTTCATGTAATAAGGTACGTCATTTTGTGAGCATAATTTCGGAAATCAGGAGCATAATTTGAGAATTCTGGCATAATTTGGGCATAATTTGCCAAAATTTCGAGCACTGCTAGTGGCATAATATGCCACTTTTAGGAGCACAATCCGCCAAGGCCTATGCCAGTGCATGCTCTGAAACGCGAGGGTCTCGGGACATAAAAGAACGGGCGAGTCCTGCGAGTTACCTGTACATTGCTTCACAAGCTGCGGAGGAACCCTGTTTTCCGGAGTTTTTGATAATCTTAACGTAAAGCCAGATGAAGATAAAGCAATAGCTACCACACCTAGGATCTGGAAGTACTATGCAGAAAACGCACTTTGAAGGGACTATGTCATAGAGATTTCGCAGATTTTTGGTCTAAACTGTTCTGAAATTAGTGGAAGGCAACTAAACCCAAAAAAAACAATATCTTTGAACATCTGAAGGATGATACAATCTTCATTTGAGGATAGAAATCAAACTAAAAATATCGTTTTTTTGAAGACGCGCGAAAACAATTTGAAAACGTTTGCCTAACGTTTTGAAATTGCAATCCGTTTCCATCCGAGCCATCCGCAGCCAATGATGCTAGTTAACAGTTTCAGTGCTCTAATATAGCAATTTTTTATAAAAATGGACTATTATTTCTTTCATGAGACACAAACATAAATTTTGGCTGTTCAAAAATCTGGTAAAATCCGTGACATAGTCACTTTAAAGAAATCGGTCAAAACTAATAGTCATGGCTATACTCGCATCGTTGCTCATTAACGTCTTGTCTTGTTGCAGCTTTGGTTTTCATGATGTAATGTCTAAAAATATCCGAATCATCCGTTCGAATTTCTCTCTGAATCTCTATTCGTTCCTTGGAGCAAATAAAAAGAGACATTCAGAAACAGATTCAGTTCTAATATGGATTAGAGTTTTCAGAACTTTGTCAAGGAAACATTAAAATTGAAAAAAATCGGAATTACATAAATCAGAGACCATTTAGAGAATTTTGACTGAAAACGGTTACATGTAAAAGCCATTTGTATAACCATAAGCATCCAATTTAGCGGCGTAAACATGCATTTCCAGAAATACGTAGTCGAGATTTAATTTTTTCGGATGTTTCATCAGCGCGTTCTAATCTTGTGCTGACGTCTTTTTCGTACGTAATAAACGACTCCAAGGCAACGCGAACTTTTTAATCATTTCGGAAAGTTTTTGACACGGTTTCAGCTCGTTGCAAACAACTATTTTTCAGAACCGTTTCTGCAGCGATTTTTCCAACATTGGTTTCTGCATTTGATTACGAAAGATGTGCGGGTCACTACTTTCTAAGTTTAAAGGCAACAAAATCGATCCAGCGTTAAGGATTTTTCCGGCGAATCCACAATGGGTTCCGAGTCACATGAAGCTCGCCAACAAAGACTTGGCATGTTGTCAAGACAGAGAGCTTTGGAAATACGAATCTCAAAATGGTGAATCGACCGTTCATTCTATGGTGTCATTGCAGAGTAACAGTTCACTTGGATCTTCAAGCGAGTCTGATTATTCGTCGCAAGATGAGATAGAAGATGCCGTGCGCGCATTGGCTGAACAAAGACTCAGTTATCCTACTCGAAACTACAGGAATGGCAGGCCTTGCGTTGTAGTCAGCCCGCACCAGCAGCTAATGCAAACTGCGCATGAAATTCTCGCATTCCATGCTTACAGCGCTTCTTCAAGTTCTAATACTGCCCGCGCCGTTAAACCGCTCAGCTCGACTAATTCAACTCTCCCGGGAAAGGTGCAAACCGCGGTCGCTTTCGACATTCCTGTTGGAGACAAGAAGACCATCTGCCCGTCCGCGAGAGTGCCGATGCGCTTTAGAAAGCGAAAAGTCGCGCCTGAACCCACTTTGGAAGATGTGAAGGAGAAAATGCGCGCTGCTGAGGAAAGGAAGATCAAGGAATTACAGCGCATCCGAGAGAGCGCGCGCAGCAGAGCTGGACTGGGGCGACCACACCCAGCAGAGGCGTCGGCCCAAGCTACTGCTGCGAGAATCGCAGCTAAGCAAGCGGCAGCCGAGAGCAAGCGCAATGTGGAAATCGAGAAGCGAAAGCAAGCTGGGAACAGAGCGTCACGGAATAGAAGCAGGATCGCTGCAGCTCAAGCCTTTGCCAAAACCCAGCTTCAGTCGTCCATTAAACAGAAGGCGGAGAAGACCGAGCAAAGAAAGATGAAGCAACAACAGAAGATTGACAGGCAAAATAATCTGCGAGAGAGGCACGCCAAGAAGGTCAACGACAGAGTAAGATTAATTCAACGCTACTATGGAAGACTTTTAGTAATTTATTTGTTGAATTTCAGTTTTCTTATTTTTTTCTTGTCTTTTGATTTGTAGATGGTGCGAAAGCTTAAAGACGAGGAAGATGAAATCCGCGCCGATCTCGCAGAATTAGAAACTTACCACGCCTCTGATGATGGCGACGAGTCCTGGGGAGAAGAGCAAGAGGAGAGGAGGACTGTGTACGAGTGGGAGGATTTCTTTACTGATTAGAGCGCGGTGGCGGATTTTAGGGGAGCCATCCCCTTCCCCTTCAATCCCTTCGACTTAAAAACTCAACGGCCAATAATGTTTCACCCCTCCCCCTCTCCCCACACCCCTTACACGAGCCAGAATGTACAAGCTTTACTCCCAACGCCTGATCGCAGGTTACTCCCGACCCCTTTTTATTTTCCATCCCTCCTTACTCCCTGCTACCCTTTACACCCCACCTTACCCCTTTTACCCCGCATCGTTTTACTCACCAACCTTACTTTATACTCCCTCCCCGCTTAACTTTAACCCTGTTCCCATTTGCCACGGTTTCTTGAGCAAGAAAAGATCTATCTTTCCCATAAACTCACTTTTTGAACTCCTCTTAATCCGTCACCGTTTTCTGCTTTTTGTATAAAGTCTGGAAGTATAACCTTGAGTGAAATGAGTATTTCAAAGTGAAATTTGTAAC
Source organism: Oculina patagonica (assembly GCF_052425735.1). Classification (NCBI taxonomy): domain Eukaryota; kingdom Metazoa; phylum Cnidaria; class Anthozoa; order Scleractinia; family Oculinidae; genus Oculina; species Oculina patagonica. The sequence continues at coordinate 23,784,973 of NC_135761.1, forward strand.
TTTGAACGAACTGCATCAGTTCAGTTTTTTGTAGATTTTTACGTTTTCGAAGATATTACTCAACGTTTGATTTGTGAAAGAATGATTCGAAACAAAATAAAGCTTGTTGTATTGAATAATTTCGTCTGCAGTTTTAATGCGATTGTGCACTTAAACCTTTCTTCGAGCATGGCCCGTCAAAGTATTTAAATTCGGCGCACTTATCTCAGCGAAAATTGCTCCGAGAAATAGGGAGTTTCAATCGGGATTCTAGTGTGTATATATGCTTACTAGGTGTACATGATACAACTAACTTTTCCTTTCCTTTTGCATTTTATTCAACCTTTAACTTTGCAAATCATGCATTTCATAAATTATTGTGTGATCAGTTGCTGAAGTCTCAAAAACTCCTGTAGCACCTCGTTCGCAGTCGGCCGTTGCTGAGGATCCGTCGCGCGGCACCTTTCCATAATTCTCTCAAGTTTACTCTTCGCGAAATCACTCCCGTTTACGCTGTCCAGTAGCTTTTCCACGACTGCAGGAATCTTCCAAATGTCCACTTTTTCGTCGTAGGTCAGCGTCATATCCAATCTAAGACTTGTTGATACATTGGGCCATTTTTGCTCTGGTGCGAAAAATTTTCCCAACTCCTGCTGTTTGCATTCAAGTCCTTTATCTCGTGTAACTTCTTGTGTACTATCCAGATCGTTTATAACCAAGTGAAAGTCATCAGTGATCAAGTATTGCGACAGTAATTTACGCAGGGTGGGAGTATCGCACATGACGAGGATTCCACTAGGACTGCAGTGCATGAAGTTCATGATCTTTACATAATCCATACACAGCTGAAATCTTGTCTGTATATTGTTATGGTGGGAGAACTGCGGCTGTTGAAGAAGCCTACCTAGAGTATTTGCCGAGCCATGTTTATAATACATCGTTACAATCTGCAAAAAAATTGTAGTCTCCCCATGAACAGCTTATTGGGCACGAAGTTCACTTAGAAGAAATGGTTTTAGTGATCGCATGTTAGGCAATCTATAGACTCACCACGAGGGAGGGGGGGGGGTCCCCAGATACATGCTATACCGTTAATTAAGTGCCGCCCCGAAGATATAGTTTTTGGTAGGCAAGAGAGCATGTGTTTTACTGTCTTTTTTAAAATAGGCCATAAATGTTGCCGTTTTGGTCCGAAAATGGAAAAGAACATATCTACATAAAAGCACTCATCGCTATTCATCGGGCCTCTTTATCTTCCAATGAAAAAAAGAAAGGCAAACAATGATCTAAAAATGGGTATAGAAAATAATCTATTTTGGTCTGGAGAACTGGGCAACAGTACAAACATCCACCAAAAATTCGAAGAAAAAACCCCCTGGTAGAAGACTCATTAATATAATATGTCAAATTATGGACATTTTAATTGTATCCGAAACATTTGTTTAACGAGGGAAGACAAAGCTGTTGTTCACGGGCCATTTTGATATATTGCAAATTTTGAAAACTGTCAGTAGGGCTCATAAAATAAAAAATAAAACTTACTATACCTCTTGTTTATCGTAACATTTCCCGATGAGACGAGTGACAAAAGGCCCTTGAAGCCGTTCCATCCAGGTCATTCCGCGTAAACAGATTCTCTTAAAACTTGGGCGCGAGCAGTTCACAAAGACAACTTGATGGCCCTCCCAGTCTGCCAGCCATGTCCCTTTTATCATTCCCCCGGGGATCTGCTCCCTGGCATGAACTTGAAGAGCGATTTCCGAGCAGTTTAACCAAGGCCTGCATTCACTCCAGCCGGAAAAACTAAATGTTCCCCTAGGGCATGGCAGACAACCCTCTGGTGAAGAAAACATGTAATCAGAACACGCCGTTTTTTGTCTCGCCTGTGTAAGGAACGTTTTGTTCTTCTTTTTTATCTTGACGCTTGGTTTCAAAGTGCCGTTGAGCTGACCGTAATACACATAGATTAATAATAAAACTAACCAGACTGCCGAGGTATAGTAAATGACTCTACACAAAATTTTCAGCCCATGTTGTAACTTTTTGCTGAGGAAAGCGCTTGTCATCGTAGTGACGGAAGTATACTGACCGCCTTTGGAAATGTACATGGGACTTCAGCTAAGTGCAAATCATTTGACGCATTCTAACATTGAAAGAACCAAGTAACCCGAGTGACACACACGAACTTGCGTACGAGAGGAACCTCAATTTTGCGTATAAATGTGAAACTTGTTTTCTTGAATTCAGGTTGACATTCAGACTTGCTAAGCGTCGGCAAGTTATTATCAAAAATTTTAATTGCAGAATTCGCCGCCTTTCTTTTGTTTGTAGTTTCACTTTAGTACAGTTTCAGTTGTTCAACCATGTGTCATTTGTACTTTCATATAACTCATTTCTGCACTCCAGTTTTGTTTAATTGCATTGTTCAATTTTGTTACCTGCTAATCTGTTAAACAAATAAAATATACGGACTCCCACACTGATGCTAAAAATAAAAACTTTAAGATGTCTTGTCTGGAAAGAAACCTATTTTTGTTATAGCAACGGAATTGAGTAAAATCCATAATTTTTTATGACTTTGAACGCTATTGTAGATTCTTAATTATAAGTGCATGTTTTTTAAACACTAGTTTTTGGATGTAAAGCTATTAATTTGAGTCACATATATGGCGGTCGTAGAAATCGATATACTACCGGCTAAGTTGTAAACAAGCAAGTGTGACGACATTTTGAGACATTGCATGAAAAACAAGTAAATACATACGATATATGCAATAAGTTGTTTCTTACGTATTTGTTTAGTTCTTGACGCACTACAAAACACTTCTGAAAATTTCATTTTTGACTTGGATATGATTGATGGTCCATAAAACATAGCACAAATATAAAAGAAACTCGGTGATTGGCAATTAAAATTTCAAAAAGCGGTCACAACACTTTTGTCGCCACGATGGCGAGCATTATCCTTATTCGGGACCGGGCGCTTATTTAATTTTTTTTTAGAAACAACTAAATGTTCAAAACAAAACTTTAATGAATATTAAAATAACTAACAATAACAGAAACTGTAACAGAAACAAATTGTTGAAAGTTCAGTTACTTTTCAAATAATTGTTTCTTTTAGTAGTAAATATTATACATGTACGGTACGGTGAATGTTCATGAGTTTATCTATTCGACGTCGACGACTTCAGTAGGGGCCGTTAGCCACAATAGGATCGGTTAATAGAATAGGGGCGCTTATTGACATAAATACAGAAGTTATGAATTCACAGGCCAAGGATAGTACCCTTTTTAAAATTAGATTTCCCTATGTTGTTTCAACAAAGATTTCAATACTCACGAGAAAGCGGGGGGGAGGGGGGAGGGGGTAGAGAGAGACCGTCAGAATGAGGCTGGATCAGGGTTACTAGGCATTTGCAAAAAGTCCGCGCTCGCGCCAAAATGACCTGCCCCTCTGGAGCTCATTACGAGTTCTGTAGCATGAAGTGATTTGGGTTACTGGTCTTCCCCCCCCCCCCCCTGGATTGTATGCTAGTCCATTGCAAGTTCCCTCAGTTCCATTTTGAATCCTGGGTGGGGAGGTCACACTTATAGCCGTCTTGATTTCTTAGCGATACAGTGGCCTATTGATTAGTGCACTTTATTTTCTAAGTAATTTGACTTGAGAACGCTTCTTCATTCATTTTTACTTCACCCAAGTCACCATTCCACTTCTCATTTATTCACATTAATCATATCGTCGTCTTGAGCCTTGCAGTTTTGCAGGACGTGACACATTTTTTTTTTTTTCACATATTTATTGCCATTGTTTTGCAAACAGAAATTTTACAATTTTACAGACTTATATACAGATTTGCGGTGCATATATACCAATGACACCGTTACAATATACTATGTACTATCTTATCTATTTACCATTATCTTACTCGTAAGAACTTATGATTTAGTTATTATTACTTATATATAAATGCCATCTAGTCGAATCTAGTCTGAAATTTGCTCTGCATATTATTTTTTACTGCTATATACTTCTCAGTTCTATATTTTAGATCAACTAGTTCTTTAAATACATCAATATTTGGGATTTTTGAATGTTTCCGACTCAACCAGATATGCAATTTTGCTAGAATTAAAAAATAATTCAACAAATCACTTTTTTCTATTTTCCCAATGAACACGTCTTTTAGCGTAAGTTCCTCCTGTTGGCCTGTTAATACAAACCAGAAATTTTTAAAGTGTTCCCAAAAGAGATGTGTCAAAGAGCAGTGATAGAATAAATGATATACTGTTTCTGACTCATTTTTACAAAATGTACAAGTATCATTTGGAACATAACCGATTTTTGCTAACCGCGTATTAGTGAATGTAATATCATTTAATAGTTTAAATTGAAAACTTCTAACAAAGGTTTCCGATAAAATAGACTTTAAATTAAGAAAAGCCTTTGACACAGTTGTATCATCTAATCCAAAATCTTCTTTAAGTTTATTAAAACCCCTCGATACCGTTAACATCATAATTACATCTCAATAGAAAAGTGCCACCGTAACTGTCAAGCATTTGATTAATATAAGCTTTCCATGGTACAGAGCCCTCAGAAAATATTCTACCAAGCCAGGCTTATCTTAAAGATTTAATTGAAGTTTCTACATCTATCAGCCTTAGCCCTCCAAATTTAATGTCATTAATTGTTGCTGCTCGTGCTATTTTGTCAGGCCCATTCCATAGGAAGTTATATATAATAGTGTTAATCTGCTTGATGAAATCTTGTGGAGTTGGGAGAACTGAGAATACATATATCATCTTCGAAAGCAAAAAGGATTTAATTATTGTAACTTTTCCAAGCAGTGAGAGACCTCTGCAACGCCATAACCGCGTGTGCAACTTAATATCTTTTAGTTTTTCATAAAAGTTTTTCTGCAATTGTTCAGTTTCGTTATATGTAAAAACTATTCCAAGTGCCTTCACTGTATTTACCCATTTAAGTCCCAAAGGTGCCGCTGTATTATTTCGACAGGAGCCAATCCACATAGCTTCAGTTTTGGTATAATTGACCTTTAAACCCGAACAAGTTTCAAATTGATCTAGCAAATGAAAGGTACGTTGTACACAATCGAGATTTGGCACAAACACAGTGAGGTCGTCAGCATATTGTACGAATTTAAATTCCTCTCGCCCTATTTTAAGTCCTTGAATTTCTGTTTTACTTCGAATCGCAGTAGCTAAAATTTCAGCTGCAATAATAAAGAGATATGGTGATAATGGGTCGCCCTGCCTGACTCCTCTCTGTACATCGAAGTAAGATGTGCACATCCCATTATTTATCACACAGCTAGATATATTTTTATAAAATGTTTCTACCCATCCTTTAAAACTAGGTCCAAAACCAAACACGTCTAAGCACTTTAACATGAATTCCCAATCGATGCTATCAAATGCCTTTTCGAAGTCAATAAAAAGTAATATACCTGGTATATTTTGCTTCTTTGTACAGTCCATAATATCTATAATTGATCTTGCTGCTTCGCCAATGAACCTACCCTTTACATAACCGGTCTGATTACAGTGAATTATTTCCGGTAGGACTTTAATAACTCTAGCTGCAATTACTTTAGATGCAATTTTCGCGTCTACATTAGTCAATGATATTGGTCTCCAGTTTTCAAGATAGTTTCTTTCTTTTCCTTTCTTTTCAATAAGTGTTATAACAGCTTGTTTCTGTGAGTGAGACATTTCCTTTTTGTAAAAAGCCTCATTAAATGAATCAACCATAAATTTGCCTAATAAAGGCCAGAATGCTTTATAAAATTCTATTGGAATTCCATCGTTTCCGGGCGTTTTACCCGTGTGAAAAGAGCCTAATATATTTTCGCATTCCTGAAGAGTTATTTCTCCCTCACAATTTGTGCTTAATTCCTCGGAGAGTCTTTTTAAATTTGGATTTTGAAAGAAGAAATTAGCTTCATCACCGTTTAGATTAACTTTTTGTTTACTATAGAGCTTTCTATAAAAGCATTTTTCAGCGTTGAGTATTTCGAAAGGATCAGTTGAGATGGACCCACTGACAAACAGTTTACGTATATGCTTCTTAATATTATTACGCTTTTCTAAATTTAAGAAATATTTAGTATTTTTCTCACCATGTTCGTGCCACATTGCTCTGGAGCGAATGATAATTCCCTCTACTTTTTCGTCATATAATGCTTCTAACTCACTTTTAAGTTTTTCAGTTTCTAGTCTAGTTGTTTCGCAAGGGTTTTCCTGAAATTTTCTTAGCATGTCTTGATGCCTGGCGTTAAGTTCTTCCTCCCTTCTCTGTCGGTCTTTTGACAGCTGCTTTGAATAAATAATTGAGCTAGTTTTGATTTTAAATTTAAGCCAGTCCCATTTTGCTCGCTTGTCTGACAGATCTCTTGCATCTTCCAGCCAATTGGGTAATTCTTTACTTATCATCTCAACATAATCAGGCCTGGCCAGCAGGGAAGTGTTTAGTTTCCAGAAACCTGGTCCCCGTTGACTATCTTTAATATCTTCTAGTTCTAATATTATGGACGAGTGGTCAGTTTTTATTGAAGCTTGAATATCAACATAACAACCTAGTTCACCACCTCGCTTACCACGAACCTCTCTAAACTTAGTGGTTAGAGTGTCCAACCGCTTTCTGGAAGGACACGTGTTGGACTCCCCTTGGGGGTCCCAGATATTTTATTTTCTGTGTACCGGTAATTTGACTTGAAAATGGTTCTTCATTCCCTTCACTTTATCCAAGTCACCAATGCACTTATCATCTTAAAATGATTGACAACACCACATGATTAAGATACACAAGGGGCCTATTAAGTGTGGAAAGACAGGCAACCATCTTTTTCAGGCTGTTACAAGTGTTTCATGCTCATAGGGTTACTTGTAAAAGAAAAACATTACAGTTACACTGAAACAAGACGCAACAAAATCATTTATTACAACGTTTTATTCACAAAGGTTACATCCAATCATGTAATAAGTCACACTGCAGCTGATCTTGAACCATCTAACAAAGGTGAAGTGAAGGGGACATCACTGGCATCACTGGCTGATTGTTTCTACAAGACAAAGAAAAGATACTTGTAAAAGATCTTCTGGTATTGTGGGGTCGGGGAGGCAGAGGGGGTGGCAGAAAGGCAGGAAAACTGGAATAAAGGTGTTGGGTAGTCTAAGGAAGTTGGAAAAAAATGAGGGTGGGAAATAAGATTTCTAAGGTGGTTTGAACTAATAATAAATAAAATAAAAATAAACAAAAATAAATAACTTAATGTAAGTGTCAATGTATTTAGCACTGTTGTGCTTATGTTTGTGCTTATTTATTTACAGTGTCCACAATTAGCACAACAGTGCTAATCTAACATAAACTGTGAACTGGGAGAAATAGGAACCACATCACATCTTAGAAAACCCCTGCAAGAAAGCATGCACTTTACTTCACCAAAACTTCAGAGAAACAAGAAAATGTCGCTATTTTGTAGATGACCTCCAGCCACTGCACTGCACTGCACTGCGTGGGGAGTAAAAGCTTTGGGAAGCAGGAATTTCAGATCTGCCTTGCCACCCCAGGCCAAAGACAGTTGGTTTGGTGCAAAATCTAAATACTCTAATGTTTCGATTTAGCGCCCTCCTTCAAATAAGCGTCCCCTCCATAATAAGCGCCCCCTTTGAATGTGTTTTTGTCAATAAGCACCCCTATTCAAATTACCGTACCGTACATGTATATATTCACTGCTTAAATGAACAATTCTTTTAAAAGTAACTGAACTTTCAACAATTTGTTACTGTTACAGTTTCTGTTATTTTCAGTTATTTTAATATTTTTTAAAGTTTTATTTTGAACATTTGGTTGTTTCTCAAAAAATTAAATAAGCGCCCTGTCTTGAGGTTCCAAAAGTAAATAAGCGCCCTGGGCGCTAAATTGAATCATTACAGTATGTCAAATAAAACAGGGTGACAAGACTATAAATGTTAAGGAAGTTAGATGGCTGGAATACTTTGGTGAGCAATAAAATCAAACTGCATTTTTCCAAGACATACAAAACAGGAATGAACTAATGTTTAAACCCTTAAACTAATACTTACTTGCTTCCCCAGCTTGCTTACCACCTTCCCATTTCAAAGACTTCATAAGAGATTCTTCACGCTTTAATGCTTCCACTCGTAACTCTGGCTTCAGACATCTTCTGACAAGCCTCGCACAGATGGATGAATAGTTAAGATAGCTAGGGAGACAAGGAATAAATTTACAGGTTCAATCTACAAGCAATGGTAATTAATGAATGTATTAGCACCTTCTCTGGAGAGAAAACTACAAGGCTGACTTGGGATATTATCCTGTAAAATTGGGTAGGATGTTGCCTTATACTATCATGTAGTCAGCCAGGTTTGTAGGTGGTGTTGACCAAAATCAGACATAATAATTATTTCATCAGGCATTGTGGCATATTTAGCAAGCTAAAAAGGAGAATTCAGTGGGCTAAAATACATTTTATCCCGCTACCGTGGACAAATCAAAAGCAAGAAAACAACAAAGCCAGCCAATCAGAACTGAAAACCATTCAACTGTTTTCCCAGTATATGGACATCATGATAATTTGTTAATGTGAAAAATTAATATTAATAGGGGAATTTGAGAGTACCTTTGTAGTTCCAAGAAGGGGGGGGGGGAGGGGGTAGGTGTAGGAAATTCATAAGATATTTTGCAGTCATCAACCACAGGGATATTGATAGCATGATGGGAGAATTGTTTTGAAAATCTAGGGAATATCTTATATACATAGCCGTGAACACGCGCAATTTTGCTAGCTGACGTCTAAGTCCCCACTAATTTTCAAAACCCTCGTGAGGCAATATCAGATATATTTAGAAAGAGTTTCAGATAATTAAGACTTGATATCCTCTCATTCTTAACACAGATCGAATGAAAAATGTTTCATCAACCTTTTTATGTCATAAAAACTATGTAATAAGGAAAATAAAGAAGTAAATTTCCAACCTTAGACCGGCTTGCCTCCAATACGACACCATCTTGGATTTTCGTACCCTTCAAAGCGCCTGCTCTGCTAAAGTTAACCTCTGGTATAAATATTGCGGGCTCGAAATTTACTGGCGAAGGTGGAGCATGCGCCGTAGCACGAAAAGAAATGGAAGTTCTTCTGTAATGGCAAGCCAGCAAGTTACGGAAGGTTTGTGAGCTGCAAATTGTTCAGATCACCTTCAAAGTCATTGAAAAATTGTTTAAAAACGAGCTTTGCATATCTGTTCCTGTTTTGCAGATCTTAAGGCATTTGAACGAAGGCTAACGGAGTATGTGTCGTGTTTAGGTCCTCAAGCAGGAAGATGGAGACGTGAGTTTCTAGAACACATTGGAAGCATTTTTCTGCTCAAAGTGAAATATTTCCAAAGATCGTTAACTTAGGAAGATTACACGAGACTCAAAACCGATGCTTGGCATTTTTGTTCATATTTTAATGATATTTTTTATGATAATATATCCGTGCATTGGAAATGACAAAGTCGCACCTGTATAAATTCCGTACATGTACAAGCTCAATATTTTGCTGCAAAGTTAATTTGGCTAAATTTCTTTTATTTTTTGCAGTTATCCTTGTTATATCATCAGTTGCAACTGCTGCTGGAGCCTGGGGATTAATAACAGATAATCAACATGTAAGTTGACTTCTGAAGTGTGATACTCATAAGTTGTTTTTGAAGTGGGCCCAACGCTAAGGCTCAAGTAGCAGGGAAATGCATATCACAGCAACATGAAAGGTTGAGATAAAGTCTGCGTAGAGCCGATGGGCTCATATCACCTTAGCTTATCCTGGTTTCTGTAGCATTAAGCGTCTAGGAATATTTTTACTTCGCCTGGAATGGGACCCTCAGCATTATTTTGCCAGTACCCAGTACCAACACGAAGCAGTGACAAATTCACATCACATATGGTCACAGGCAATGTCATGTTGTGTGCATATGTAGGACAAACAACTAGTAAGAACAAAATCATAACAGGGACATGTTGCAAAAATTAAGTCACAAGGAAACACTGACATCTTTGCAAAATGGGTCCCCATATCTTCTCGAAAAAAAAAAAAAAAAAAAAACAGGGACATAATATCTGCAAAACTCAAGAACACTCTCATGTTGCAAAAATTTGAACTCACCCCCCAGTATGATTCCATCTTTAATTTCATGTAATTGTATTTGCTGATAAAAATACTGACTGTCAGGTAATATAGACTCAGTTTGTTTAGTGGATTGCAGGTTTTCCAGTAATCAGCCACTTACTTATGTTAATTCTATGCACCTATCAATAGTTTTCCCCAGGATGGAGGGGGGGTAATCCCAGGGGAATTTGACATTTTCAGGTTTTCAAATCTCAATTTCCCCACCCTTGGGTCTCCATTGAGAGTGACAATCCCACCCTTGGCCAGGCCTTCTCCACTTTCTGAGTAAAATTTTTCACCAAGGGGACTGTTGTGAAAGTCAAAATCCTTTCCCAGGTAGAGCTATGTGAAGTCAAATTTCCGTGGGTTGCCTCCCCCCTCATCATGGTGCAAACCATTAATTGGTGCATTTGATCTCACGCTGTTATTGGCGACACAGTGTGCTTATGGTTAGTGAGTCTGGGTCAAGCAACCTGGATTTGTGTTTGAGAAAAGATATTTGGGTGGGTGGGGGGGGGGGGCGGAGGATTAAGGTCAAAGTACAAATAAAGTTGCACTTTTTCTTGCTCCAATAAACAGTAAGAGAAAGGAGATGATGAATGTGCCATTGCATTTAAATTTGAAACGAGGAAAAATAAAAATCTTTTTGACATAGAATTCATTTAAAACTACAACATAATATGCAAATTCCAGTTGACAATACAATTTCATATCCTTAGGTACATTGCTATTTAACACATACATGTGGCTCCATTGTTATTTTATTTCCTTGTAGCATCCTTCACTACTGCAGTACCTTTGGCATCACAAGTTGTTTACAATTAGCTGCTGTAATTTATTCATTCTATTTATGCTTGGAATTCATAGAAGAGTAATGGCCCCACATATGTATCCTTTACTGATAAATAAATTAATAAAATACATTAGAGAATTTTTTTGTATAAAACAAATTATAACCCACTAATTAATTTCCATGCACTCTCATTGGTCAAAACTCATTTTGTGGCAAGACATCGTCTTCGGACAATGGGTACTATCAGGCAATATACCCTGTCTGATTTGATTATCTGTTGCTCATTTTATGGAGAAGTGTGAAACAATCTAATGGCCACTTTTTCAGCTTTACCTCAATTTTATCAAAGTGTTAAAGAAATTACATAAAACAATCAACTTTCATTTATTTCACCTGCAGTTATGCTGTGATTATCACTGTGAGTTTGTTTTCTTTTTTACCACGATAAAGCACATTGCAAGAATTAATCTGAGAGTAATAAAATAGATAAACCCTTTTCTGGCTTGCTGACATATTGGAGGATAATGCCCTTGGCTGAAAGATTGTCCTCAAAATTTCACAGTTAATAATAATTAACAGCTGCCCTTGAAACTTTGCTTCTCTGCCAACTGTTCATTTTTCAGACAATCGTTCAGCCTAATTCCTCTAATATACCAATTGCCTAACAGGGTTTGTTTACTAAATAATTACCAAGAAAAAAATATTGCCCACAGAATTTATATTACTAAATTGTATTATTGTTGTATATATTGTGAAATTTTATTTGTTGTAATTCTTTAACTCAGTAATAGAATTCTAGCAAGAACAAGAGTAGTTTTAGAGGATTACAACATGTCCTGTGATGAGGTAAGATCATTTGTTCATTACCAAGGTTGTCTTGAAAGGACACATGTCAGACTAAGTCACCATTTTTGTCAGACAAAGCCTATAAGGCAGTTATGACCTGTTCAGTTTGCTCAAGCTAGATTTAAGGAGGCTCGATGTAGTTTTTTTTAACCTCTGGGTGGTGGTTTTGAAAATAAAAATTTGCTCGGAAGCCAATCATCAAAAGTTACACCATAATGATCACATATGACCATGTTTAATTTTTTTACCAATGTGAATTGATCAGCCACTTGATTTTAACAGTTGACTCAGGATGTTGCTGTTTGCCAACTATCAGCCAAATAAAAATTCATCTTCATTACTTATCATCAAGCTTAAAATTTACCATCTTTAGTATTTACTAAACACTTGATGATTTCGACATTGCTGATCCTAGCAGTATGCAGGACGCATGTCACCTATTAACTTAGTAAATGGCCAAGCTCACCAGGAGTGTCTCATAGCTCAGTTGGTTAGAGAAGCCATGGATTCAATTCCCATCGGGGACTCAGATTTTTTTGTCCCATCCATGCTTGCGTTTTTGTCCCACACTTGAAAAAAAAATCATCTTCATTATTAGCCAATAGTTTATTAACAGTATTTTTGTTTTTGTTTTTTTCTCTTCAGAAGGGGAGACTTATTCTGAGACCAAGACCAACATAACACATGCTTTTAAAGTACATATGAAATGATTTATTTTTAATTTCTCAAGGCCAAAAAATAAGCTTTCAATTCACTCAGGAAATAGTTTGTTTATAGCACCTCAAAGATGTTTTAGTTCAAAACATGGTCCCTGTTTTTGCAGGCTGTAAGACAAGTTTGCACAATGTAAAAAACGTTTTGCCTATGCCTGAGTGTGAAATTTCATGGATATGATGTACATAGCAAATTTGTATTTGTATGGCAAAGGAATCACTTCAAATCCAGTCTTGAATAATTTGAACTTTGTGGCTTGGCAACATAAAATTCAAGCTTGGATGTCTGTGGATGTTTGAATGTTAGTGAATTACAAAATTCATTTCATATGTATTTTAAAAATTATGTAACTCTTTGTTAAGAAAACATAAAGATGTATAGGAAAACATTAACAAATGTTATTTTAAATGACATGTAATGTGCAACATGCACATATCAAAACATTTGACAAAAGAAAAAAAGTTGACAACACAACTAAATAAATAGCTAGCATAATAATTTGATGATTTTTTGGTGTTGGTGAAAATAAAATATTAAAAATAGCACATAAAGTTATTATTATCTGTTGTCATTAAACAAACAAACATCATGCAACATACTTCAGATTGCTTGTTCATTCCTATTTATCTGGCGGTTTACGGTCAAGAAACTATAGATGTTTCGGTCTTTAAGAGAAAATGAAAGCATTTTGTGGTTTAGGAAGAACAAACATGGCGGTCTGTGAAATGTACGACCCCCTATAATACATCCTCTACTGAGGGGGCAAACCGTAAACAGACAGAAACCCTTATGGGTTTCTGAAACAGATTAATCGGACTGCTATGTTAAGGACATTATATATGTGTGACAAACTCAAATAACCACTGGAAGGGAAATATTATCTCAGTTGTGACCAGTTTTGAGGAACTACTTGAAAGGTACAAAAATTTAAAAAAATCATGTGACTACTGGAAGTCAAGAACTAAACATTACACGAGAAAAAGAAAGTAAAGCCCCCAGTAAATGGTGGGCATAGATAATAGCACCTGTTCTAGTATTAAAAAGTAATAGGAAAACTTATTCTGGAGTCAAAAATCGAGTGGAGAGTTCTCAGCGGAGACAGCCTCTTAAATCTGCTTCTTTGCAGCAACATTGATTTTAGGCCTTTACTTCTGTAAAGTTGTTCAATAAAACTTCCAGTCAAACATGTTTTCTTTTTATGTTGGTGGTATTGAATGTGTTAAGTTCCATGGGCTTCTGGTTCCATCCCCCTTGAAGCAATTACCATGGTAACCCAAATAATGGCTGTGAAGGAGACTAGCCTGCAGCTGAGCTATCTGTGATTGAAGATAAATTAATTTTATACTAGTGCCATTTAATACTCTACGAAAATTTATGCAATGCCTTTGATTGATCGTTGTGTTGTTAGAAATCTTTAAACAGAAAAACATCACCCCAGGTCCCTGTTAGGGCTGTCTCTATTGTGCTCGTAAAATGCTGTTAAGTTGCTCACTGAAATATGCAATCAATGGTCAACAAGTTGTGATCATTTTCTTGACAATAGTAGTTACCCGAAAAAGAGTTGTAGTACTGTCTCATCAAAGTGTAATGGCTGGAAAATACCGAAAAGCGTACAGCCTTCAGGTGTAACCCGCCTTAAAGTCTTTAAACGGTATTTCTAAATGTTAAAAATTTATATTTTCTAGTCGTCTAGTTCAATCGTTTATTTGTATAATTTGTGCGAAATACATTTATAAATTGAGACCATTTATAAATTGACAACATTCTAGATATTATGTTATGCACACTAATACAGCTCATGCAAACCGTGTGACTTAGGCAAACCCAGTCGGACTGAGTGTTACTTAAGTAACTGCTCTCGCAAAGAGAATAGAGAAGTGTTTACCAAAACTAATTAACTCCGATCAAACCGGTTTTGTCAAGGGAAGGTCAAAACATAAGACTTTTAAGCGATTTAATGGAGCATTTGGATGCGAAAAGGACCGCTGGTCTGCTCCTCTTTATAGACTTTGAAAAAGCTTTTGATAGCCTTGAATGGGATTTTGTTGCTAAAACTTTGAAAGTGTTTAATTTTGGCCCAAATGTTATCAGATGGATTTCAATCCTTTACAATGGTGCACAAAGTGCAATCATAAACGGAGGCTTTTTAACGAATTATTTCAATATATCAAGAGGGGTCCGCCAAGGCTGCCCTTTGAGTCCGTTTCTCTTTATCCTTGCTGTTGAACTGCTAGCTTTAAAAATACGCCAAGACTCAAACTGCAAAGGTATCTCTCTTTCAGACGAACAGGAGGTGAAGATTTCACTGTTTGCCGACGATACTACTTTAATAACAAAAAATGCTACATCTCTTAAACCATACTTAAATATTTTGGATTGTTTTGGAACTATTTCAGGACTGAAATTAAACAAGAAAAAAACGAAAGCAATGTGGATAGGCTCTATGAAAGACAGCAACCAGAAGATACTTGATTTTTAAGCCACAAAAGAACCTATTAAAATTCTTGGAGTCCACTTATCTTATAACACAAACAAATGTAGCGAAGGAAACTTTTATTCAAAGGTGAATAAAATGAAAATGAAATTAAATTTATGGCTCTCAAGAGATCTCACAATTTATGGCAAATCTTTTCTGGCGAAAGCTTTAGGTGTGTCACAGTTGGTGTATGCAGCATCTATGCTGACTGTTCCAGAAGCGGTCATTAAATCTGTTCAGGAGAATCTTTTCGCTTTTCTGTGGAAAAATAGGAAGGATAAAATAAAAAGACTTGTAATGTACCAACCAGTTGTATAGAAGGGGGAATTAACTTCGTCAACTTCAATATGTTAGTTAAATCTTTGCGCCTGGCCTGGATTGGTAGGCTCCTAGGAAATTCTTGTGATAAATGGAAGGCAATACCGAACTACTACTTCCGAAATTATGGTGGCCTTCCGCTTCTCCTCAAATGCAATTATAATGTGGCACTGTTAGATAAAGGTCTGCCCCTCTTCTTTCGAGAACTTCTTCATTACTTTCAAGAACTCAAGAACATAACCAACATTTCCCCAAATGGTGAATTTATTATCTGGAACAACAAGTCGATAACTATAGAAAATGCTACTTTATTTTGGAAATTATGGCTTCAACGTGGAGTTGTTTTTGTGCAGGATGTGTTAAATCCTAATGGCAATTTCTTATCTTACGAAGAGTTTAGTAATAAATTCAACATTACAACAAATTACATGTATTATTTCCAGCTTATTGCAGCCATCTCATCTCATCTTAAAAGGAAAGCTGCACAAACATTAATACCTTCACGCGATCTCTCATCAAACTCCGCTTTCATCTCCTCAACTGAAACCTCGATTAACCTAGCTGTAGCACGCTGCAAAAATTATTACCAACTAGTAACCAATCACAGTTTTATTATTCCAAGTGGTGTACAAAAGTGGCAGGAAAGATTTCCTGAAAATTTTACTAACTGGAGTGAAAAGTTCCAAGCAATATGTCGATCAACTAAAGATAACAAACTGCGTCAATTCGGTTTTCGTTTCTTGCATAGAATAACTGTTACGAAGAAAGAACTCAAACGTTACCACCTAGCCAACGACGACAAATGTACTTTTTGTTCTAGTTCGGACTCAATTGAACATACCTTTATTGACTGTAATGATTCTGCAATCTTTTATTCACAAATTTTATCTTGGTTTAATCATTGTCAAGATACTGCGATCATTTTATCCAATAAACAAATTGCTCTTCATGACATATCGCATCTGTCTGAAGGGCTTTCCAGTCCCATAAAGCGCAGATTAGACTTCCTCATCATCTTGGCCAAACAATATATCTATGCTTCTAAATGTCTTGAGAAAAAATTCTCTGTCAATGAATTCGTGAGTAAAGTCACTGTTCAATGGAAATTAAAAAACTGCTCTTATTTTCAAACAATGACTGAATAACTTTCTCCGGGTATCTTATTGCACAATTAATAAAAAATAGATAACTTTGCTCGCACTATAAAAAAAAAAAAAAAAAAAAAAAAAAAAAAAAAAAAAATAGGAATAATAACAAAGTTGTAATATGTTCAAATATTAATCTAATGCATAGCCCTCATTACTTTGTATATATTACATGACAAGTGTAAAATAAGTGTAAGTTATTTTATCTTAAGTTTTGTATGCAATTGGTCTGTAAGTAGCTGTATTGTTTACTTTTCTGTGATGTATTTTTTTTTGTGTGTGTGTGTGTTGCAATAATAATAATAATAATAATTATAATAATAATAATAATAAAAATAAAAAAAAACTGCTTCGTGGTTTTTGCTGCATTGAACCCTGCCTTTCAAGTCAAAGCGGATGGTTTATTATTAACCGGCCGATTTTAAGCTTCTCAAGCTTCTTGTTTATTGTCGTTTACAGATTCACTTGGTTATCTATTTGTGGCAAGCACAACTCTTGACCGCGCCCCACTTGTGCTGCAAAAGGATGTCCAGTGGGGGTAGGTGTCTGTCCTTGGAATTTTTGATGTAGGTTGCGTGCCACCCGGAGAAGACGTGAAAAGGAACAGAACAGAAAAAAATATCACGTCTTTAAATGAGTGCCTTGGTTTTGGAGCCGCTCCAAAGAAATCAAATTAAGCCAAATTTTCCGAGTAGGACTGGGAATGAAGTTTCTTTATTACCAGGCTTTCATCAACGTTCCATCCAAGATGGCGAATCGAAGCTGCAATGAAATTGTAATTCTGCAGAGAATTTCTGAGCTGTATAGTGTAGTGATGTTAAGATTAACAGCAACTCTGGGCAATGCGACTAAAGATCGATTGATCTCGAGGTATGTAACATGCAACGTTTAAAAACCATTATGTTCTGCACTCCTTAATTCTGAAAATATTAAACTGAATTTTATGCCTTCAGTTCCACAAACAGCAACTCAGAGACTCAAAGGATAGTGTAGAATGCAATGGAGTTAATCTATTTTATGTTTCTTGTTTATTTTACTTTCAATTAGACGCTGAAACACCACCGTTTACTGTCCCGGTGTCTTTGCAATCGTAACGTTATAACACGATTGTTATGCGTTTGTAATAAGATGCTTTTGTTTTGCTTGCAAATGTTGTAACATGATACTTTTGTTTTTCACGGCGACATCGATGGCAGTTGTATTTCACTTTAATTTAACTAAGTTGCGGTTTTTAATGCAGGCTCTCTATTCGGGAGCAAGGAGATTCACGTTGCGCCCGAGCTCTCGAAAGAAGGAGATTCACATTGCCCCCGAATAGAGGGCCTGCTCGCAGTCTACGGTTTTAACTGCTCAAAAGACGTTTCTCAAAAAGTAAAGAACAAAAAAAAAGTTTTTTTAAAAGCAAGGTACAGCTAGGATATTTGTTTCCTTGTTATAAGGACTTGCAAGTTTTTGCATACTTAATTACGAAAGGGCTGTGAAGTGTGAAGTCTCAAAATCTAATTTATTTAATTTGTGGTTTTAACCTGGCTCCAAGGAGTCTGCAGGAAACCTCCCACAAACACGCGATACATGCAATGTTTCTGAGAATATAACGTAGACTAATCTGCACATGCGTTTTGTGCAAAGTACTTTGCTCTAGAAAGAAAAGTACCACAAGGAGAGCAAAGGCTTTTTAAACAAATATATACCTTTGAAAACTTCATATGAAAGTAACGTAGATTTGTTCCACGTTTTATCTTGGGGCGTCAGTCAGGTGCTCCCCACCCCCTACTCCCTTCACAAGGAATAATTAATAAATTGATGTTATTTAATTAATCGATGATCAAAGTTTACAACTTAGCGCGTTAGGGCAGGGCGCTCAAAAGCCCCAACAAAACCATCACAATAGTGCATTCTGCACTAAAAATAATTAACAAATAAAAAAGCCTTGGCGGTGCTTTGTTCTGTTATAAAGCATGCAAGGAAGTGACGAGAGCATGAAAGAAGTGTAGGTAAAACAGTAAAAGATGGCGAGAGCACTCATAAGCAGCGTACTTTATACTCTCATAAAGCACACTGTTTAAACCAATCAGAATGCGATAAGATTGTTACTTTATTATAACAACAATATCCCCCACCAGGGGGCAAGGAACTAAGATATTAATTTTTGTTGTTGTTGGGAAGGGATATAAAGGTCAGTAGAGTGAAAAAAAAAAACACAATACAACTCAAATTCCATTTGTGCATAACATGTACAAGCCGATATTATATCTGCCAACTTTTTCTGGGTCAAAGGCGTGATGGTATGTGTTTTTGGTGCCGACTGTAAAGCAGTATGTCACACTATCAGCATCTGTGTCATTTACAAGATAAAACTGCATGTTGTTCGCATACACCTTGTGCTTGTGTGAGTTCTTTGTATAAAATATATCACTGACCAAATAAAAGAAAACAGGCTCTAGGGACAAGATTGCTGGGACCTAGTTTTGCTCTTTTCTTTGCATTTTAAATGGATAAAGCTTAACCACTGCTATTGTATTACTGCTCAAAAACATCAATTCTGCTCGTTTTACAAAATAAATTACATTTAAAAGAAAGAAAAATTACTACAGTCGAGGCTCTCTTAACGGACACTCTTGTAAGCGGACAGCTCTACTTACGCCGCTTTGTTTGAAACCCCTCAATCCGGCCATACAAACTCTGTATTTTTAGTTTAATTTGTCGTAAGCGGACATTCCTGTAAGTGGCCCCAGACACTTTCAGAGATTACGACTTAAACTTTTTCTTTGTTTTCAAGCTCCCATAAGCGGACATCCCAAAGAAAATTCTACTAACAACCTCTGTATCTTGTTTTTATTAATCAACTTTACATCACCATTAGTCACAATGATTTTAAAGTAATTACAGTACCATAATTTATTTCAGTGCTTGTTTTGTCATCATCTACGTCTGTCTGGTTATTGTTAGCTGAGCAAGCTCCCTTACATGTAAGCGGTTGATTCATCCCCTTCACCTCTAGTGGCCACTTACCAGAACCATTCTCATAGGCGCAAAGGTCGAGTTACGGACACTTTTTTCGCGTCCTGAGGGTGTCCGCTTGAAAGCTTCAACTGTATAAAATTACACGTAAAAATTAAATAGAGAACTGGCTGCCTAGAATAACCATAAGTGGTAAGTGGAGCCAGACAACCAGGAATCAAGCAGATCACAATTGATTTTTTTTTACAAATTCAAATTTATACACATAGTAGCAGTCAAACTGATGATTGTGGGTATGACAGTTCGTTTATACACTATTGTGATTTGTTTTTAAAAAAATGTGCCTTACTTGAAACTTTTGCTTATTAACCCCCAAGGGTCTTATTATTACTGTGCATGAGAAGATTAAACCATAATAACCAAAAAAGGTTCACTTGTTCATTTTTGGAAAAGTATGTTGTGAATTTGTTCACAGGCATTGTCCGAGAAGTGATATCTGTATTCATTTGATTTTCAGATGCCTAATTAACTGCAAACCTGAAGTCAGTCCATCTGTTAAACTGTCTATCAAATCACAATGCCACGGACCAAAATGCTCTAAGATATCTTCATACAAGTGGATACTCTACCAAGAATATCCATTCACCCCAGATACCACCAGTTATATTATTTGGCTGAAAAAAGAATTAGAACACATCACCGATACACCCCTCAATTCAGGAAGCATTGTTATCCAAAAGGACTCCTTTGAGGGTGGAAAAAACTACCGGCTGGCACACTTTTATAGTAACATGGTCAACCAGGAATGAGTGTCTATGGTATTTCTACTGCAATACTTCCAACAGGGGGAACATGTTCCATCACTCCGTCAAGCGGCATCTCACTGAAGACCAATTTTAACCTGAGATGTAGCAACTGGAAGAGTGATAGCACCCCCCCTGTCTTACAAGTTTCAGTATCAACTGGAGAATGGTCTAGACAACATTATTTAAAAAGGTTTGAACAGTACTGTTATCTCCTGGTTGCCGCCTGGAAACCGGTCAGAAAACTATACTGTAAAGTTTGTCATCACAGTGACTGATAAATGTGGTGCTTCTGTTTGTCTGTGCAGATTCAAGACTTCATCATCAAATTTTGGAAATACTCTTCACTTGCAGTGAAACAATGCTTTTCCAGACCTTTTGCAAAGCTCCTCCGTGTTAGGTTCAGCTCTTCAGGAAACAGAAACAGTTTCCCCTTGGTTACTGGTGAGTGAATACTGAGCATAAAGGTGGCGGGTGAGGGGGGGGGGGTGGGAGTTGGGCCAGGGGTGGTTGAGGAAGGAGTTTTCTGCAGATTGGATGACCAGCATTACACCTGTTTCACACTTTGATGAAACTTTGTATGATCCGGAGTGAACAAGTCATTATCTGGCAGACGTGCAAATAATGAGAGGTATATGATATTATTACTTGCATGACATTGTATGTTATTTGCATGAGGCTTTTTGAATGCCTCCACTTGAGTTCCCTGTAGTATGAAGCCCAATTTTCTTTTCCATTTGAGGCACAATTGCTGTTTTTGGCAATTTTTTTTAAAATACAAAATGTGCGTGTTGGCATTCCATGAGAATTAATTTGATTTGGTTGCTTGACAATACAAGGCTAAGGCTTTTCAAATGATTGTGCACAAGCCTGGAAGACAACCTAAAGAATACAACGATCACATTTTCTTGAAGACGAGACTGTCATTCTTTATAATTAAGAAATTGTCACACTTCAACACAAAGCATTATGACTGTTGTTAACTTAACCACATTGTGAGGTACAAGAATTTGTAAATCAAAGTTGTCAACATAAAGCCATTCTGTCACCGTCTCTCCTTTGATTTCATAGGCCTCCTCGTTATCTGCCATTAATAATATGACATCACTCTTATGGAAGACTGCCCAATTGAAAGATGTGGGGAACATACAGCTGGTCATCCAATCTGCAGAAAACTAGGGCTCATGGTTTACGCTTTTTGGGGGTCATTGATTCTTCAATCAGGTATATAGTAATAGACTAAATGAGCTGAGTAGTTACAAAAATGAAATTCTTTGACAGGTTGTACATGTAATATATTGAAGGAACAAGAAACAGAAAATAAAATACAAACAAGAAATTAAGTATATACATAAATGGTAATTTAAGATAGAAAGTAGAGAAAAAAGGAAAAGAAAGAAATGAAAAAAATGAAAAAAAACAGTACCAGTTAGTGACAGAAGCAAAATTTGCATTATAGGTTTAATAGGGACGAAGAGAAATTTTAATTTTTTGTTTTAAAAAACACTAAGCCAGCATTAGGTATAAAAACTTTAAAGAATTGTTAATGTTTATCATAGTAGTTTGCTTAAATATGTCTAGCTGAAGGAAAGCACCTCAACAGTTGTGAGGGTTCCATGTTCTTTTTATGTGAAGTGTAATTGGGGCTATTTATTTTTTTTTTCTCAGCACAACGTTTCCTTAAGATGTGAGTGCAAGGAACAACATCTTGCCAACTGGCTGTTTGCAGGCTGGTCAGTTAAGAGAGAACCTGTTTGACATCTGACGACATTTGAGCCAGTGAGTTACAATTTGTAGGATTTGTTCTTTAGGTCACTCACTCAGGTTACAGGCATTCTCCAGATTTGCTCCAAGATTGATATTAGTAAGATAGCTAGCAATGTATAGAGATCAAAATGTAAATGTTAAGTGGTAAGGCCAAATAACCTCATTTATACAGACTTACTGTGACTAGAGCCCTGGCGACAAAGACTGTTATTCTTGAAGCTCGGCATTCCGTACGAGATAGGAACGCTATAAACGAACACATTGTGCTACCAAACAAGAATTTTTAGAGTCATTAAGAATACTCTGGACACTATTGTTGCACTCAGAAAGTTCCTTCAAGGCGTGATTTAGTTTTATCACACATCGTCTACATATACTGAGCAGGATGCCGTTAGACATTTGCATTTTTTATCTTTGCTAAAGAAAGCAGCAGTTGTGGCCAAAACGTCCAGAACATTATATTTTTAGCCAGTGTCAACCCTTTTATTTCCTTTTACCAAAAAAAAAAAAAACCTGCCCGGCTACACTGTTGGGATACTTCAACCAATGAAATAAACCAAAACCGGTTGCATTGAAACAGTTAGTCCCAATAGAACAATGTGACGGCATAAACAAAAAGCGTTGTGAGAGAAGAAGAAGATAAAAGTAAACTGCATTCATGAGCCAAGAGTCAATTTCTCATTAAAGTCTGCTGCAATGGGGGCAGGAGGTACTTCTCGGAATTTTTGGCATGGGTGTCCCAATATCAGAGCAAAATATACAATTTTCCATACCCTATTTCAGACTTCTGACCTCTAAAACTCGTTCCTTCAAACATGTGGACTTTTCCATATCCTCTAGCAATACTTGTTCACATTTTATGACATCCAGTGTTTTTGTCTTTGTAATTTTTCTTTCTCTTTTTGAGATTTGACAATTACCCATTAACATTCAATAATATTTCAGTCATGTTGATCCATTTAAAAAGCGTTATCCTATTTCAGACCAAACAGCAAAATAAGTTGCCCTAGTTCAGGGTACAATGACTCGAAAATCACATCTATGCCAGGGTGGTAATACTTACATAGCTTATATAAAGGGGCACTTATTTGGGGAGGGGATTGCTCCCCTTCTGTTTGCTTAATTCAAAGTGACACAGAGATTGATGTTTACAAATAACATTTATTTTGTTCAAAACATTGCTTTCATAAGAGCCAAGTGTGGCTCCATTTTTTACGCATTGAAAGAAGCCATTCACCTCAATACTAGACAAAAACAATATCATAAAATGCCCACATACGTCCTTTGTGAGCTTTTATCTAATTTCAAGTCAACCAAGGCAATTTAAATAATATAGACATGGGAAGTCGTTCTTTTTTTGGAATACAGTGTCTTCGGGTTAATAAAAAATGGAACAGTGTTTGCTAGGCCAAACACATGAACAGAAACGTGACACAGTTTTAATTTTCTCGCACACAAAACAACACCTATTTTCATTTAAAGGAAAGTTTCCGTGATTGCAGCACTTTCTTCCCAATTTTCCGTCTCTGGGATGATGTTATCAAAGCTTAGTTCTTGAGAGGCCCAGTCTGCCCATACTTTCAACTCATTATCATCAAAGTCCCGGATGGGAAACAGGGGCGGCTGGGGCACCGCCTTATTCATGTCATTCTGTGAGCGCACTCGCCGAAGATTTTCCCGCCATTTTTTGGCGCTTTCCTTTGGATCACCACTCTGCACATCATTCCAAAAGAAATTTGTCTTCCTTTCCATGGCTTGCAGTTTTTCTTCTAGCGCCATTTTACGAATGCCACATTCACTGTGAAGAGAAATGACATAAGTTATTCAGAGAAGCTGTCTATGTACTTTGCACTGAAAAATATTGAGTCAGGACTTAAAAGTAATCTGCAAGTAGCCCATGGTGCGTTGAATGACTCGTGCCTTTGAAACTACTTATAAATCTGTTCATCTAACGATGATATGAAAATCATTTATTTACAATTGAAATTAAAGTTTGCAGACAGATATAAGCGGGGCCCATTGCCTCCTGATATAAGTTAAAATTAGAAAGCATTGTCATGTCTCGCTACCTTTCCATGTTTTTTTAGACTTACAAAGGCCAAAAAAATCTCTTTTCAGATTAAAATAAAAAGTTTAAAAGTAGAGGTGAAGCCTTATAGTGTAAATGCGACCTTTTTTTAAATCTTGGGTTTTTTGTTTGTCTTCATACTCACATGATCTCAGACATCAGCATTTGGCGCTTTTCTAAGGCTCGCCCCAGTCTACTCTCAGTGAGTTGTACTTGAGCCATCAGATGACTTCTGGTGTTTCTCGTCATCTCTTCTTTTTCTTCTGCAGCTCTTTGTCGCTGCTTACATTCCTCTACAGTGATTCTGTGTGGGAACATAAAACAGTTAACATGCAAACTTATAAAGTTATTTTGCAACACCATTTTTGTAAGACTTATGCGTGCGCAAAAATTGTGAATTAAGTTTGTGACATACTCTGTTTTCTAAATCTTTTTTTTTTTATTTTTTTTTTTATTGAGAACAACAAATTTTCTTACAATACTAACAATACTTACAATACCACAAATTACTTAAACAAAACTAACATTACTTACAATACTAACATTAACTACATTACTTACAGTTACTAACAGTACAAGAAAACATTGTTAACAATACTGACAATACCTTATATCCTAATAAAATACTGGTGTTACCTACCATATTAACATTACAAAACTTACAATACTATCTAATTTACAATACTGTATTTGCTTATTACTTATTTAAATCTACATATATATTTCTCTCTTTTTTTTTCTTTTCTTTTTCTTTTGTTTTTTGCTATGCTTTCAGTGATACTAACAATGCCTCATGCCACAATTACAGTGCAAAAAGGAAAAAAAAAAAAAAAAAAAAAAAAAAAAACAGCAGAAAAACTATGCATGTATACAAATAACAATGACGCTACAGCAACTACTTAGTAAAGGAAACAGTCGACTAGATTAAATTTTTCAAAAAAAAAAACTACATAATGGCTAGACGGATCTATAAATAAATTTCACATTTGAAAAAAAACTAAACCAACACTTGATTTACAGAAACTAGATTGGTGGATAATTCAAACGGATAAAACATGGAGATAATTTATAGGGAAAAATGTGTAGAGGAGATTAACAGAGAAACATCTTCCACTTGTTTGTGAAGGGGGTCAAACGATTACTATGCAAAGCTATTTGTTTTTCAATTTGAATAATGGAATTCAACTTACTCAAGAAAACAGACAAACAAGGAGGCGCTCCGCCTAATTTCCGGGAGTAAAGATGATATCTCGCAATTAGAAGCACAAGATCAACGGCTGTGTTAGTCGGGATTCTTAACAGCCCCATCAAATGGAGATCTGTGAGAACAAACTCAGTCCCAAAGCCCTTTTGAAAGAGAAATTGTTTAATATCTTCCCAAAAACATTGCGTTATGGGACAGTTCAAGAAAAGATGGATGATAGTCTCTGTTTGTTTTGCACAGAAGCAACATTTATTTGAAGGTATAAGATTGATTCTCTGCAGAAAATCATTCGTGGCAATCCTCCGATGTAAGAATTTAAAATGGAAGGTTCTTAATTTGGTGGACGCCGTACAATTAAAAGCAATTGTGTATGCTACTTTCCAGTCTACCTCACAGTCGTTCTGAACATGAAGGTCTCTCAGCCATTTTACTTGGCTTCCAATGGGTGGGATTTTTTCTCTCTTTAAAAGAGAGGTATACACAAAATGATCGATCTTACTCTTAGAGGTAAGATCAGCTAAAGATACTCCTTTCATAATGTTATTGTCTGGCGTCTGAGGATTATGTAGCTTCCTTATAAATGACCTTATAGCTGAAAGAACGGCAAATGATTCAAACCATTTTAGCTCGGGGAACTTAATCCTCAGCTCGTCGTACCTAAGCAGGGTGCCATTCTCGTCCAATAAGTGGGAAATTTTGCAAATTCCGTGGTTGAACCAATGTTTATGGAAAACGGGTCGGTCGTTTATTCGAATAAGAGAATTGTACCAGATGATCTGGTCACCAACATTTACATCAGTGATGTCAGTGACATCCGTAAAATGTAACTCTGCCCAGGCTTCCAGTACCTCTTGGACGAAGGGGTTACAGACCCCTAACGTGGGGATGTCGTCTTTGTGAAGATTGCAGGTGAAAATATCCCTTCCTCCATGCTTTTTAAGACTGTCCTCGAAAACAAATTTCCATTTCCCATCATTTGTCGGATCCAGGTATTTTTGGATCCAGGAGACTTTGAAAGATTGATTGAACTTGTTTATATCAATCATTTTTAGGCCGCCCTCCTTGTAATCTTTGGTTATAAATATCCTTTTAACCTTATCTCCTTTACCATCCCAGAGAAAATCGAAAAACATTTTATTGACTTTTTGTAATGCTTCTACGGAGGTGGTTAGCGGCGTTAAAATATAGACCAGTTGGGAAACCAGGAGACTTTTAATGATGGTAATTTTTCCGATTAAACTGAGCCTCCTAAACTGCCATGATTCAATTACACTTTCTATCTTTTTGATCCTTACCTCGTAATTGCAGCGGAGCATTGTCTTCCTGTCTGTTGCAAACCAAATTCCAAGTGCAAATACTTTTCCTTTCACCCAGGAAATTTCCGATTTGTTACATTTTATTGGTTCTCTTTCTTTTGCTGAACCCACCCATAGCACTTTTGTTTTCTCGTAATTCACCTTGAGCCCAGAGATTATATGAAATCCGTCCAAGACTGCAACTGCACGAAGAAATGAGCCCTCAGAACCGTCGAGTATTAAGGTTGTATCGTCGGCATATTGGCTTAGTTTGTGTTCTACTTCATTCGTTTCAAACCCCTTTATGTCTTTATCCCTTCTTATAAAATTGGCTAGTATCTCAGCTGCTATTATGAACAAGTATGGGGACATCGGGCAGCCTTGCCTGACCCCTCTACCTAAGATGAAATGCTCTGAGACCCAACCGTTGTTTTGGATGGCGCTGGAGACATCTTTGTAGAAAAGCCTGAACCAGTTCACCAGCGAGGGCCCGAAACCGAAGTGTATGAGAGCTCGTTCTATAAAAGACCACTCGATCGAATCAAACGCCTTTTCGAAGTCTACAAACATCAGGAGACCGGGTTTATTCGTATTATCCGCAAAGTTTATTATTCCATCAATTAGTAAAATATTTTCGGCGATGGAGCGTCCTTTTAGGAAGCCGCTCTGGTCATTGTCAATAATTTTTGGAAGTACACGTTTAATTCGATTTCCAATCGCCTTAGCTGCAATTTTGTAGTCACAATTCAGAAGAGTGATTGGCCTCCAATTTTTTAGGAGAATGGGGTTTTTTGTTTTTTTTTTCTTACTAGTTTGAAAAAACGGAAGAATAGTTAGATGTTTTCCCTCAGCGAGGGATAGGCCGGCTAAAACGCTTTGTGTGTATCTAGTGGCGCCCGCACAGGAAAGATATGCCACTGCGAGAAATGTCTCCTTCGCAGCCGTTTTTTGGGACATACTGCGAGAACTTATCAGAGAAATTTGAAACTAAAATGCGTATTCTTTGTGAGAAAAACAAGTTTAATCATCATTCTTACCTTGTATTTTGAATATCTTCTTCAATTATTCTGATCGCTTCTTGCATGATGCAAAGTTCATTTTCCATTTTCCTTCTGTGGATGAAACAAGAACTATCTGTCATCAGTAAAAACAGCAGCAAACAACTGAAAAAAAAAAAACACTAAACAAGCGTCTTTAACGATTCTAACCTGGACTTGACTTTTCTTTGACTGAAACCAAAACAGTTTAAACGTCTGAAGAATCGTAAAACACCCATACTGGCAAATTTTAGAGTAAAATATCAGGAGATAATCTAACGCGCAACTTGCACAGTGTTCCTCAACTGAATGTGTCTACGTACGTTGAGTGTCTATTGTGATGTTTTTAACACGACACGCGCGCGCTCGTGCTCGCGCAAGTGAAGGCGATTGATGTTTGCAAAGAAAAGTCAGTGGTGTTGTTGAAAAACAAATTGGGCCTTTTTTTGTCGCTGATTAAACAGCTGGAAAAAATAAATAAAAATAAATGTTAACCGCTATTTTCCTTCGTGTCTTGTCAAGAATAAGAGCAACCTCTGAGTATACTATTTACTTTTGTGCGCAAGTTAACGCATTACAGCGTGTATTTCAGTTTTTATTTTTATTTTTTTTTTTTTGCTTTTGGCGAAAATAAAATCGTTCCTTCTGGCTGAAAAAAAAAAGATATTCACTATAGAATATCCGTGCAAATGCCGGCCCAAGCCAGACTGAAATTGCAAAAGAAACTCTTTCTACCTAATTCTAATATTTAATTTTTTGGTTAGGGAAATTTGATTTTTATCAGGGAAAAGTCAAGAAATTATGAAAACTGATTTATGTGGCAACCATGTTTCAATGTAGTGCTGTTATAAATGTATGTATTGACTACTCGGGAATATGACATATTTTTCTATTTTTCTATTTTTTTTTTTTTTTTTTTTTTTTCAGTGTTATGGTGCGGCTCCATTTCAGCTGTGCCGATGAATGAAGAACGAGAATGACATTGCACCGAAGGGTGGAGTTCTCGATATTTCGAGAACTGTAAGTAAAGCTTTGTGGTTTTCAGGTCACGTGTTTCTATGAATTTCCTTCACGTGCAAAACCAAAAATATAAATTAGATGGTATCGAAGGTGCCAAGCGACCCGGAAGGGTGGAGGTACTTGACCTATGTTTAGGTATAGGGGTGCCGCTGGGGGTTTGAAACCCTGACCCTGGTTTATAGGACAATAAAAACTTAAAATACATACCCTGTGTAGGGCAACCCCCCCCCCCCTCCCCTATATTAAGACCCCATTTAGGACAAAGGACAACATAGACAACCATTTACGCTTTATTGTGACTGCGTTTCATACGCGATGTTCGACGCATTGAAATGCGAACACCGATCCAACCAAGCAAATAAAATAATGCTTTCCATTGAAGTGAAAGCGAAAACAATGTAAATACTCGACGACAGTCTTGCAGCCATACCATGTCTAGGACAGGTTCAGGCCCTGTTTAGGACTGAGGAGCTTGAAATTATATACCCTGTTCAGGGCCGGAGGAGTCAAAAACCATACCCTATCCAGCGGCACGTCCCCGCATAGGCCATATAGGGGAGTGCCCCCCGGGCCAAGTCACTTTTAAAGTATGTAAGCGTATTTACAAGTTGAAGGTGATTACAGAAACACTGAACACTGTGGAATGATGTATTTCGGAGTACTTGCGCTGCGTTCGCTTGAAAGATTTTGTTCGATGCATATGCCGCGCCTTTGATATTTGTGTTGTTGGAAGAATGTTGTTAATTCTCCGCCGCTTGGGAATGGCTTTGCTTTTGTATGTGCAATTCCCAAATGATGATGATCAGAACAAGAAGTCAACTTTCCATTTAAATCCTCGCAAAATGTTTCCTTTCCACTGTCAGATGCATTTCATTGTCGAAATGCATTCCTTTGCATCATTCATTTTTTCCTATTTCTTCTGCGAGCGCTTTCAAAATGCAAACTAATTACTCAGGTAAAGAAAATACATTCATGATGCTCTTTTCCCCTTTTCGTGATTCGCTGACTTTAAAAGCGTGTAGCGTGCAAGCAAAGTCCGTGCGCGCCAAATCTCTGACGTATTTGTCAGCGATTGGCTTGAGTTTCTAATCCATATTCATGACAAATTGTAGAATCTGCATCAAACCATGCTGTCCGTTGATGTGCGAAGACGCTTTGCTTATGAAGACGAGTTTGTACTCTTGAGAGCTTAAAGCTTGGAAAGAAGTCTTCACACTTATCAAACGACAGGTGAGTAATTGCTTTTGGAACGTATTACTTTAATTTTTGCCCAGAAAGTCAAAAACTACATAATGTTGCTGAACCGAGTCGACACGTGCGTTAACTGTTCGTTTTGAGCGTAACTTCAAGCTGAAATTCGACTAAGAAAGCAGTATGTTTTGTTTAGTTTACGAAATTTACGCTCGAGCATCAATTGATGCAGCGCAATATGTTAAGAAAAGTTACGAATTTATACGAAGCCCAGCAAACCTTCACAAAAAAACTTCGGCGAGAAAGACATCTGGTGTATAAGTTGAAAGCCGATAAGGCGTGGTAAATGATAAACGCGGCCATTTCCTAAGGCACAGAGGCCTTTTTATGGCACGACAATTGGCCAAGTTTTATTATTCGCTCACCGAAGGAACTTTATTTTAGAACTCTTTCAAATATAGCCCTTTTTTTACTGTGCGTTTCTTTGGCCTGTTCGAGTGAAAAGGTTTTAAATTTAAGTGTTTGCTAATCATTGGATCGATTATTCATTTTTCAGGAAAATTGGAAGAAAAGACTGAAAGGAAAGAAGGGCCTGGCCAAAAGGACAAACTGAGATCACTCAATCGGAAGGAAATACAGCAAAGATAAGAACTTTAAATTGCGAAATGATTTTAGTAAAAATGGTGGCTGAACAAACGTCTAGGTTTTAAAGAGAGCTTCACTCTCGGTGGTATAAGATCTGTAATACTGATTGCCTGTTTCAAAGGAAAAAGAAAATTGTCTGCATAATGCCATGAAAAAGACGACATCTTGGAAATTAATACAATATTCATCATATTATTAGTGATTTAATATGAATCAATTGAACTGAGTTGAGTTTGTTGAACATCAGCCACCATTCACAACTTAATTTATTTGATGTCGCAGCGAGGTGATTTTTTAAGGTGGCACTGCAAAACGAACGAGAGTATAGACAACTCTTGAAGTAGCACGAACAAAGAAAAAATAGTTTAAATTCCACATTTGTTTGCAGTTAATTTCCAAAACGTTCCATTTTTCAGCATGATAATTTTACTCGTTCTGTCGTACAGGAATTTCTATTTAATTTTGTAAGCAAAACACAGTCATCAACTAAAAACACGACTTTCGCGGAATACAATTATTGCTTAGTTGCTGATTTTAATACCAAATGTATTTGGAAATCTATTTTTATTTTAAAGTATACAGAAAGTGCCACCTTAAAAATAAAAGTTTGCTTCATCAACGGATTTAACAGTTGTAGTTGACAAGAGAACACGGGACTTTTAAATGTAAAGCGGGACAAATTCCTTCCAGCAAATCATTGAACATAAAATCATTTTGAATTTGTGCGCCATTTCACATTTTTTTAATTTTGGCTTACTTTGTTTAACAAAGCGTACGAAAAACGCATGTTCCTGTGTTCTCTTGTCATTTTGTAAGCTAAGTATGCAAAATCCTTATGTCTGGTTCGGAGCATGTTACGATGCAGTCTCAATTAGGTTGGGATTTACTGTTATACAGACCATAAAATCAAACTGTTTTAGAACATTTATTTATTTTTTCTTGTTTACTTTCATGTTATTAATAACAAAATCCGGCTATAGTTTTTTTGCTCTAATTGTCTTGCTCATCTAAAATTGTATCTCGCACGCTCTTGTTAAAGCGTTTTTACCTTTCGAAAACTGAGCCATTACAACGAACTCGTTATTTTTAGCGATAAAGAACAGCTTTGTTCAAATTTATTTTTGTGAACTGACAATCTTTAAAAATTGTTGTGTGAGTAATTTGTTCAAATTATTTTTGCCTGAATTCCATTCGAACAGTCTTTCATTTTAAGTATTCATAATTTTATCTGCCAAAAGCCCTCATCTCCTTTAATTGTCTTGCTCATTCTTCTGAACTTGTTATCAATTTTTTGCTGCGCCATACACAAGTCAATGCAAAGAACTTTTTCATTACTTCTTTTTCTTTTTTATTTTGTGCACGAAAAACGCTCCATTTTTTTATAACCCGTGATCAATTTTCGCAAGCTTTGTCTAACAAACACATTTTTGTTCAATTGTCTTGGCGTATACTTGATAAAAGTTGTTAACTTCTGTTGCGAGTACACAAGATGTTACTTGGTGTTGGTAACGATGAAATGTGTTTGAATGTTTGGAGAGATGTTATTCTTGTTGACGTAAATTTATACAAATCGAAAGAAGAAACTATTTCATTTCGGTTTCATAATCTTTTTCAGGTCTGTATAACCTCTATCTATTTTTTATTTGTTGCGTGATAGGCAAACATTCGTGTAAAGGGTGGGATTAAACTTAGAACAACGCTTCTGTTAATTCCTTGGACCAGACACTAGGTTTTGTTTAATATTTTTACATTGAAGACCTTTTCTGCCGGCACCCGATGTAACACAGGACAAGAATATATTTCTAACACTATAAAACCCGAACTTGGCTTGAATTTTAGCAAAAGAATTTAAAAACATGGAGTCGAGCAATTAAATTGTGATAATCTGCGGCTAAAACAGCGGTTGAATTTGCTCCATGAAATTTTTAACGGACTTAGTCTTTGCTTAAGTCACGCACTTTAAATATCGGATTTATTTTTTTATGTTTTCTCGTTAGTGCTTCACTCTTGTTTGTTATATGGAGCCAAACACAATTAATTTGTTTAACCTTTGGAAAAAAGTCTAATTTGCTCTAAAAACCTAGCTTTTGCTTATGCCTCAAAATTTATAACTTTTTTTTCTTGTGTAATTCCTCCTGTGTTACAAACGAATATTGACGGCTGGTAAAGGTCTTTTACGCAAGACAACATGGCAAGTTATAAGCTCTTTAAAGTTTTGGAAATGTAACCTGATTAAACAGATTTCGCGGCATCGTTACCGATTTCATTTCGATGGAATTGGTAGTGGCGCTGTGAAACGTTGTCTGTTTTCTCAGGTTATTGCTATTTTAAAAACAAGGCAAAGCAAAAACAGGAATCGATTTTTTTTTATAGTATTGAATAACTTGCCATGTTGCTTATCTTTATAGTTAACATGTATACACCATCTCGTGCAAAAAATTCGAAAAACTAAATCGTTCGGGAAGAAATAGTTTCAATTCAAACTCTGATTTTGGATAAAGACTTTACTAAAATATCGTATCAGTTTTTAAAAATCCGGAATGAACTTTGCGTTTCATTTTGATTTTTTTTTTTTGCACGAGATAGTGTTTACATAATTTTGGCGGGAAATCTCTTAGGGAAGCCATTTTGAATTTTTTGCCGAGAATGTTGCCAGGGGAAACGCTGTGCAAATTTTTCCAAATTTTCCCGCCAAAAGTCTTAGTATATAGAGGAAAGGTTTTTTTCTTGACACCTTTTTTATTAATTTTACTTAACTAATTAAAGAATGTTTGAATTAAATAAAGTCAATTAAAACACTTGTTTGTACTTGTTGTTTGAAATATTTTATTGACGTTAATAAAGGTTACAAGGAAACGTGATCACTTTATTGACTTGTTTAATGATACAATATAAATGAAGAGGGCAAACAAATTGAACTGTTTTATTGACAATATGACTAGCAAAGTGCACAATACACTCTATTTTTTTAAAAAAAAAGTTGGCGCATGCGTATTTTGAGCGCCCGTATTTTTTCTAAGTTTTTTGGCGGGAAAATTAAAACAATTTAAACAGATGTCTACGGGAAAAAATCTTTCGCAAAAAAATTGTTAACTGTTTTCTTACTAAAAAATATAAATAGCACTAAAGATCAAAATCCTTAACTTGAAAATTCTCAGCGAGTGATCTTCAACGAAAACTTAGCTGTGTTCTCGTCTCCAAATGATCTTGAAGTTGAAATTCTTGCTAATTAAGTTGGTATTCTACCTCAAGTTAACTAAGCTTGTCCTCGTCTTAAATGATGTTATTCTTGCTAGATTCTTGTCTGAAACGAATGAAGCGTCAAGGCATCCAGGAACCTGTATAAAAGTAAACCAAAACGACAAATCGATAGACAATCATAGAGAAGACTTTTGCAAAAGAGCATATTAACGTTTGGTTTTATAGGCGCTTTACTCCGCTACAAGAATCGAATTTTTTCAAAATTGCAAACAAACAAGATTGAATATGTTTGCCGCACAACAAGTTAAATAGTCAAAATTAATCCAAATTAAACATTTTAAGCGGTCGCCACCAGCAAATAATTATATTGGAAAAAATTAACAAGGGTGGCGCAGTGGTGAGAGCGCTCGCCTCCCACCAATGTGGCCCGGGTTCGATTCCGGCCCGGTGCCATTGGTTCTCGTTCCTGCTCCGAGGGTTTTTCTCCGGGTTCTCCGGTTTTCCTCCCTCCACAAAAACCAACACTCCAAATTCCAATTCGATCTTGGATGCACGCACACGTCTTTACGAGCTCCCGAGCTCTTCCGTGTCACGTGGGTAAATAAATTACATTTTTTTTTTACTTAACTGTTTGCGTTTACTAATTCCTTTACAAAATGTGTCACTGCGACAATTTTAGTTGTGGCATCTTGCTCTTGTTCTTTTTAACTGAAAAAATCTCAACAAATAAAAAATCATTGATAATTACTGCCACTTTGTTACTGCCCAAAATAAATAATTTCTGGTGCGACAAAACTTCAAAACAATTTCTTTTATACAGAGTAGATGCGACCTTCGTTAAAAAAATTTACGGCTTAATTTGTAGAAGCTAATCTACTAACCTCGCAAAAAACGCCGGGCTTAAAGTCCTTCTATCCTTGCTAGGTTTTGTTCGCTGCAGCTTCTTTGCAATTCTGCGCTTCTCATTTAATTTTCCTGTAAAGATAAAAGAATTCTGTAAATACATGCTCGGTTACGTGTCTGTTTGTGATAATGTTTATGGATACAAATCTTTCGATGAGGAATGCACGATCGCATGAAAGGCGAAGAAAATTTGCACCTAATTAAACGTTGCACCGGAGTTTGGGTGGAAGAGGGAAGAAAAACGGTTGACATTATCTTCTTCATTTCTATAAATTCGTAAAATCGAACGGCCATTTTCTCGTGACTTAATTTTTGTATAAATAAATTTGAGCAAAAAAATACTTTAGAAATCTGTCCAATCAGCAATCTGATCTTTAGCCTTAGTACTAATACAAACACTAGAATAGCCTCTTTTTTTCCAAAAGTAGCATTAAGATACTATAAGCCGGCAAGGCCATTACCCCTTTTCAGGCAAGGCTTTCATCTGCTCGCTTGCAAAGATCGGGTTACAAGACGCTAATTCCAACCTGTTGTTCCAAGAACATGATCGTTCTGCTGTGCGTCTTCCCATTTTAATCACAAGAACTTTCTTCAGCCGCATGACATCGTGTGGACAGTTCTGTCTCAGAAAGAAAAATAACATGATAGTTAGACAAAGCTGGCTGACATAAAAAAAAGTGTTTATTGATAAAGATTCGGGTGATAAGTACCTCGTAGATTCCAAGTTTTTCTCAGTGATGCCAACACAATCTCCACAGAAGATAATTTAGGGAGGAAATACGAAGTAACTTTCCCCCTACATGCTATGTAAACAAACAAGCTAAGGGCCTGTTTACAAGCAGATAGGGTAATCCTAGTGCTAGGGTTACCCTAGCAGGAGGGTTACCCTAGCGCTCCCACATTTCTTCTTTTTTTCATCGACGTGTTTACAAGGTAGCTAAGGTTACCCTAGCGCCAGGGTAACCCTAGCGCCTTGTAAACGCTCTGCTAGGGATAACTCGCCTAGCCGGGACAACTTTATTTTGGCTCCAAGAAGCTAAATATGTTAAAAAATACCGACAAAACAGCGAACTGTGACCAAGAAACATCGTGTTTATTCACAATTTGTCATATTTTTGCACTAGAACGGAATTATTTTCGAATAACAGCTTCTTACGACAAAAGTTTACAAGGTTAACTGAAGCGTAACCGGTGTAAGTGGACCCGGGTAGTAGGGTTACCCTACCTGCGAATTTTTGCTTGTAAACCCGGGCTATCTTCTAACGCTCTTGCTAGGGTAACCCTAGCACGCTCTTGCTAGGGTAACCCTAGCACAAGGGTTACCCTACCTGCGAATTTTTGCTTGTAAACCTGGGCTATCTTCTAACCCTCTTGCTAGGGTAACCGTAGCACTAGGGTTACCCTACCTGCTTGTAAACAGGCCCTAAGAAAAACTCGTTAAACCGGTTCCATTCGGGGTGGCAGGTTATTACAGCGGTAATCCAGCCCTATCCCCCACCCGGGGGCAAGGAACTAAGCAATCCAGGAGAATAAAGTTTTTGTAAGTCAGACGAGTTAATGAGTCATGAGTCAAATCTTTAATAGGAGTTATCAAGTAGTGATAACTCCTAGTAGTAGCCTTCGCGCACAAATAAAAGCTAACCACAGGCAAACCAGAATAAAACTAGTAGTAAACAAACTAGAGTAGAACTAACCACAAGCAGAGTGGAATGTAAAGCTTACTTGCTTAAAGGGAAACATTGACTCTTGTCTAATGACTAATAACTCATTTGACTCACAAAACAGGGCTAGAGGACCTTATCTAAAAAAGAGGATTGCGCACCCCCTTTATGTCTCTCTCTCCCCCTACCAGCCCCACCCCTTTTAAGCAAGAAAATTCATATCGCCACTCGTCCGTCGCCCCCCCCCCCCCGCCCCCCCTTTCTTTAGTACATCTGGAGGGATTAGGCTAACAGATAATACTAGCATTACTCAATAGACAATTGTTTTTTAGATTCGATTTAAGAAAGGGCTTAAGGTGATGAAAACGTATATCCTGTTAAAAACAGAAAGACCAGTGCTCGTTTGGGACCCCAGTTGAGTAGCAGCTCTTGTAAGCCTGCATAATTCTAGTGGTCCTCTAGTGCATGTAGCAGTTGCTATTGTTGTAGGGGCTAGGGGCATTATTCCTGTTGTTTTTCTATTGCTCTCTTGAAGGATAGCGAGCCATTCATCCGAAACCTTAGGAGAGCTGCTACCCAACTGTTTCGTTTTCCAATAACAAATCACTGGTCATGTCATACAAGGACCCAGTAGACTACTTGCCATCTATGCTAGAGATTATGTAGGGTTTGTTTGTTTGTTTGTTTTAGAAGGATCATTTAAATTCTGCTTTGTTTTTCATTGCAATCCTGATCAACCATTCATTTCTCCTGCAATACCAGTACTGAGTCAAACGGACAGTATGAGAATCAGGACCGTAACCAGACCTTTGCTATAGACGAGGCAAGATCTTGCTAGAGGGGTCTAGGGGCGGGCCCCCGGGGGCAGGCCCTTCAGAAAATTTTAAAAATTTAAAATCTAAAAGCTCTGAAACTCTTTCACCGAGAGACATTTTTCTTGAGGCATTTCCCGAGAAAAACCTATCTTTTTCAACTGGGGATTATTTTCCCAATATAACATTTTTTTTTTTAATTTTGGGTAACAATCTAGACGAGGCAAGTGTCTCGTCTTGCCTCTTTCTAACCATCACAACAAAAATTTTGCATTGATAAACCGCCAGATTCTTAAAACTAACTGTATGTATGTAGTAGAAAGTAAAGAAAATCAATTTAGTTACCTGAAATATCCTTGACGTAATGAACATATGAAAGATCCCATATGAGCAGTGCTCTCCTCAGAAATAGCCTCACGAAGAATGTTTACTTCGTGGAGAAAAATGGAAAATGTATTGAATGTCTTTAATATTACATTTTCTTTCAACACTGAGAAATTATCTTTAGCCGGGGGGAGTGGGCTACCCTCAAACTTGAGCTATAATTGTGTGTGGCGTGGATACTGTATGGTTTTTGACGTTATGTGTTCCTTAGGGCGTTTTCCCTTTGTCGAACTGGCCGGCCAATCCTGTGGTTTTAAAAGTGAAATGTTTTTTTTTTCACGAGAGTTTCCCACAAATCCGTCAGACCACAACAGTGTATTATATTTATGCATTGATTGATTTAAAAGGAAAAATCAGACTAACAACGGAATTCTGTTCTCGAATATAGCAGTTTGGCCGAAAAGTTCTGGCTTATGGAAAGCGCCCAAGACAGGATCCCTTTAAACTGTGTTAACTAAATTAACAGTGCGTAAACCTCCATCTAAACGAAAACGATATCGTTTGTTAAAACTAAACTACTCGTAAGGGATTATAGTTATTTTTAAAAACTTGCAATGGTATATTGCAATTCCTGAGTTTTGATTGGTTAACAGGCAATGGCATATGAGCTCATGATCATATACCATTGACCACAGAAATGGTAGCCGATACGCGTCAACGAAAACAGCCGGGAAGCTCAAATATTGCAAGTCTTTGTGCGTTTTTAATTAAACAATTATTCCACAAGCGCTTGTTGGATATGAGATCATTATAGCCATCTCATATCCAACGCGCGCTTGTGGAATACGGTAATTGTTAATTATAATAAAGTTAAAATATCGAGAAAAATGTATTGTTCATTTGATAATAAACTGACTTGGGAGAGAAGAGACCCATTTAAAATACCTTGATGAATTTAGGACTTAATTCTTAACGAATGATATCATCATTTCTTTGTTGTTTCTTCGCTTTAAAAATAAGACACCACTCTCTGTCAAAAAAATATTTAATAAATTCATCGATAATCCACTGTTATTTTTTATATTAAAGCACACTTTGCTGT
Organism: Oculina patagonica; assembly: GCF_052425735.1. Taxonomy (NCBI): domain Eukaryota; kingdom Metazoa; phylum Cnidaria; class Anthozoa; order Scleractinia; family Oculinidae; genus Oculina; species Oculina patagonica. Next base: position 23,823,431 of record NC_135761.1, read on the forward strand.
CCATTCGGTGGGTAACAAACAAAAGGTTGTTGACTAACTTTTCTAACATACATGTGTTTCGTTCAAATAGTTAAATTATCTCTACAAAATATAATTTTACTGTAGCGTAGAGTTCTTACCTCAAAGTTGATTCAAAAGCCGCAGAGAATACACTATGACATCTTTGGTCAAAGCACGTGCTTGCAGTGTTTCCTTGAAGTCGAGTTCTTGTTAAAAGTTCTTGTGTTTCATAACATCTCCACAACGTAAGGACAATCCCAAACTGAAGCTTGGTACCTTTTCGTAGCAATAGGCGAGAGCAAAGGTCCAGTAAAGGTACATTTTTGACGTAAAATTGACATCTTGAACACGAAACGTTCAACTGAAGAGAGCAAAGCGTCAAAAGTGTATAATTTGCAATTTAAATTTTTAATATTTGCGACCACGCAACGAAGTGTGTTTCAGTGCGTGATGCTATATGTTACAATTAGCATATACAAATTTCCAGATACCCGCGAAGTCTTCAAGGAATAGAAAAGAAACTGCAAGGACGCCTGTCCAATAGAAAAGGAATTTATATTTTATTTAATTATCTCGTAATTTTTGAGTTAGATTATAGCAATTTCTATCTCAAGTCCAAATCAGTAGCAGTAAATGGAGAAATCATCTCTACGGCAAGAAACAAACAAACAAAAAATGTAACAAAGAAGAAGAAGAAGAAGGGGCAGTAGCCCCGAAACGTCTGGGAAAAACTTTCAATCATCGGCGCATTTAACATTTACATTTTAACATTTCTATATACAGCAACAACAAGCTTAACTGAAAATGATCAGTTATCTATTTAAGAGGACACTTATGACGAAGGTAATATGCTACTTTTTGATGTAATTAGGAAATAAATCTTTTCAAGTAACTGAGATCAATCCTTTCCTCCTCTTTATTGAGAACATTTTTATTTTATCAAGATGAATCGACTCACATCTGGTACACGTTTTAGCTTCCTGAAAGCCAAAACCCTCCTCCCGCCGTTTGTTTTAAGCCGAGCGCACGGCATCTTATTAAGGCGATGATACTTTGCTCCATTGAATGGATAACAAACAATCTTGCAGACGCGCTTATTGTGGCATTTCTTGTTTTTTTTAACCATGCGTGAACGCAGATGAATAGGTTTAAAACGAATTCTAACATTCGTTGCGAGATTTTGCTCAATATAGATCTTTTAGTTTTTAAAGCGCGCGTGCATTGTTTAATTTGTTTTCAATCAAGCGCGCGGCACTTGGCAAACATGAATACCGTAAAATTCCGGTTATAAGCCCTCCCGCTTATAAGCCCTCCCGGTTATAGGTCCATCTATCTGGCAACAAAAAAATACATCCGATTATAAGCCCTCCCGGATAAAAGCCCTCCTCTGCCGGATGACAGTACTGAACAGGGCTAAATGTTGCTTTATTACGCGTTTTTAACTTAAAAACGTATTTCGATCAACACTCCCGTGGCTCGTTTCGAACGTTTTTTTGTTCCGCTTATAAGCACTTCCGGATATAAGCCCCTCCGTTTATAAGCCCACCCAAAACCCCTTACGAAGTTGTATAAGCCCAGGGCTTATATAACCGGAATTTTACGGTATTAATTAAGGTGATACAATACCGCCCGCCCCACCAATTAGAGTCAATTTAGTAATGTTATTTATAAATCAACATGTATGAGTGATTCGATTATCATTTGTCACTAAACTTCGTGAAAGCAACATTCCCATGCTAAAAGATGCCTAAGTATTACCGCGTTTCGAAAGTTTTGGCCGTGCGAACTGTCAATGGGCAGAAGGAGTATCTGTTAAGATGGAGCACATAGCTAGGTGAGAGAAGAGGACTGCAATAGTGCATCCCTTCCTCTGGTCTGTGGTTTTTTTCCTGGCATAGGGATTTGGATTCCTAAAAGATCTCGTTGAATTGGCCAATGTTGAACTAGAAGCAAAGTGAACATAAGATCATTAATTTGGCTGCTATTTCTTTAACCCTTGGCTCTACGGTCCTAAAGTTTTCTAAACTTTGCTAGAAATGCACTTTCTGACACTGCAGTAGGTTTTTGATGCAATTTCCATGTAAAAATGTACAACCTTTTACTTGGCGCATGCGCAAAAGCCAAAATTTGGACTTGCACGTCACAAAAATCTGCTGACGTGTAAATTGGTGACGTCATTAGTGGTTGAATGGCCTTTCCTCCAAATCCCGGAATAATCCGGACTTAGCATATTAAGGGTTAACAGATGGCCTGTACTTAATTTATTTGTCACATTTGCTTGGTTACCAAACTTCCAATTTTCCTCTGTGCATATTCTTTTTTTTGTTAAAGATGAAATTCTGTGTAATACTAACTTGAACAAAACTTTACATTTCAAAATTAGCGAGGGTGTGACCAGACAAAGCCGTTGCCCTGGCAGCACTTTGAACCCTTCAGAGTCCCTGTGGCCAAATGATTCTTCAGTACAGCAGTTAAAGATGAATTACAGTCCGTACTGCGCAAACTCGGCTGCAATGTTTATGTGAGCCTCACAAACAAAGCAAAACTAAAAATTACGTGACAAACTTACCTGTTTCTTCATTATTAATGCCAGATATCCTTGCAGAACAAATAATAACAAGTAGAAGAACCTTGACGCTATTTCAAACCGACGTTTCAGCTCATCGGAAGTTCTTGAACGAAGCGAACTGTAATGGCGGACTAAAAAACTTCATGTATGCTGTCACCGAAGTGTAACGTTTCAACGAATTCAAAACAAAAACGTAAACAAACCCCGAGTCTGCGCAGTACGGACTGGAAATCAGCTTTAACCTTTGTAATAATATCACCTTGTTATAGTCAACTTACTTGAGAAGTCAGCAATTTTCTCCTTAATGCAGTAACACCATATACAAAAATATTTTGCCGTTGCTGCATTCAGGCCATAAATCATTGCCAGAAATTTCCAATCTGAACAGCAAAACCTAGAGCAGATCAATCAGGTAAAAAAGAGTCAAATGGATGCTAGCAGATTACTGCCTAAACTATAACCAGGATGTGCACTGGCCATTAGGCCGTAGGAAGGTGTCTCCTTTGGCATCACAAAAATTGCTACACTGTCGCAAACCAGAGTCAAAATCTCAATCTTCGCCAAAAAATCTAATTGAGAAATCAGAGAATAGGGAATTTCCTGTATTATTAGTGGCTTTGGACAAATTTGATTTTCAGACAGCGACATGCGAACCTTTTTAAATTGTGACATGAAAAGTTTTGAAATTCAGTCTGGGGACATAAAGACCCCCCCCCCTCCCCCCCTTATCAAATAAACTAGTTTATCTGTTATTGCACAATTCTAAAATTTGGCAAATGGTAAGTGTGTATGAATATGAACTTACCATGTAACTGAATAGTGCACACCATCCACAGTTATCCCTTGGCTCAGCTCAGCCACTTGCAACAAGGTGGCACCCAGGCAGCTCTGCACTTCTTCACAGTCCTCTTTTCCTTAAAAAGTGACGAGGAATGTGAGTTTAGAGATCACCATCTATGTAGTTCCAAAGGTTTGTATATTTATGTATTTTGGCTGAATGAACTTTAAATAAAATTCCAGAGTTAATTCATTTTCAAAACTTTGAATTTTGCTAGCACTTTCGATAGATAATATTGTCATTTCCTGTTAAGTAAGTTAGTATACCTTTATCATGGGTCATAAATCAATTTTCTCCTTACCATTATACAAAGTGTGGGTGTACTAATGGTCGCATGATCCACGTTTTTCCTTGTCCAATAAGTACTCGCTAAAAATGGTCTCGGTCAAATTTAAAACGCATTAAATTAATACCCCCGCCCGCCAGAGGAATACTTAATTAAATATAGTGGCCTTGTTTAACTATATGACAACGTCAGAAGGTAGGGCAACAATTAAAAAGGGTTGGGAGAGAACTGGGATAACCGGCATCGTGAAAAATACGACTGATTTCCCTGACGAGGACCCACTTTCTAACATTTGCAATTCACTTTGCTTTCTCGCCATCGCGCGTCTCTTCACATAGTGCGAAGTAATCGCTTTCTCGAGAAGAGAAGAATGAGGGTTTATACGTAGTCGACTTGTTCCTTCTTCTGCCTACCGTCGCCATTTTTGTGCGCAATTGATCGCAGGTTATCATAGACCGAGACTGTTACCCACAGTGCTGCGATCATACTTCAGCGTTTGTCCGGGCCTTTGTGCGTGTTAACTAGCAGGGAGGAAGTCAGTTGAAACACCTCTCCCCCACTCCCACCCACTCGCAAGAAAAGGTGGCTATCGAACCACAGTAGTAAATCAACAATTAAATGGATGAAGGAGTAGACAATCGGCAGAAAATTGTAAAAATACTTTTTGTCCCTGTTTTACCTTGGCCCCGTCTACACTGACCCGGGTAAATTTGAAAACGCCGCGTATATGTTTTCCGTCCACATTAACCTGGGGTAAATTTGAAAACGATACGTTTCATTGGTGAGCGTTTTTGAAAAGCCTCATTTTCGGTGACCGAAAACGCCGCTTCAATGTGGACGGTTGGCCTAACCGGGGGAAAAAAGATGCGTTTTCAAATTAACCCGGTCAGTGTGGACGGGGCCTTAGTAGTTGGTGCAGTTCTCCTTTTACATTGACTCCCGGCAGGCATCAGTTCTCTTTCCGATGTTAGAAATGACGTTTAAATGATGGTTTTTAACCACTGTTAAACAACCTCCAAGGATATACAAGGACGTAGCGATCATGTTTGTGGAACAAACAAGACAAACTAATTTTCAATGTTGATCCAACGTGCAAACAAAGAGTTCAAGATGGCGTCTAGTCATCGATAGTGCGTTTTCTAACATGATTTCATGTAACCCAGAATTTCCTAAAGAACAAATTTACCCTCCCTTTGGACGAAGTTATTTGGTTGTCCAAATTACACACAATGTTAACTTAAGTACAGGAAATAATGTGAAATCTTTACCTTTTCATTGCAAACTCTTGACAATATGTATCTATCGCTTCCAGCGAAGATGAAGAAACCTCGCCGTGATTCTGCAGTTGTTTTTACAACTTCTGTTCTGGTAGAAACAATTGTTCTGGTGTCATTAAAGTGAAGTACTGTTTTTTGTTGACTGTGTTTCTCTTGATGGACCAAAACTCCGCCAATTTGTTATTCGAAGGTGTTTGCTTTGGACCTTTCGACCGTAATTTGTTTACTAAAACGAGCAAACTTCAATATATTCAAATTTAATCGTGAAAAAGCCACAAAAAGCGTGCGTGATGCTATGTTTAAATTAGCATATACAAATTTCCGGATATCAGTGAAGTCTTCAGGGATTTGAGAAAAAAAAACCACGAGGATGATTGTCTCATAAAATTATAAAATGAATTTAAATTTTACGTTATCTTCCCGTGATTATGGAGCTTGATCAATGAAGTTTCCTTATCAAGTCAGTCTAAATCGGCCTGAACAAAATATTAAAAATGAAACAGTTGAATGTACAAATTGGAATATGTATGCAACATTTGGTGCATTTTGGGTTGAAAAAGGAACCTACAAAGAAGAGACAACGCTGCGAACACGTCAACAATTTAATTTTCATTGTAAAACCGTTTTGAATTTTTTCATCTTTGAAAAAAATTGATTCCCGGTGGAAACTTTTAAGCAAAACTAAAATGACATCCAATGGGTAGGACATGAATCATTTTCAGATTAATCCGTTTCCGACCTAGATTCAACCTGAAAATAATACTTTTACAATGACATAAAAAAACTTGAATTCTTTAAAAGGAAGTTTAATAGTTTGTTATCGGTTCAGGTTGAAACAGATTAAACTAGGCTGAAAACGGATTTAACTTCAAGACCGATTTAACTTGCAACACTTATACCCTTAATATTAAAGTTATAGTCCTCGCAGCCAAGCACTAAGTGTATGTAAAAAGGTTAAGAGGACATCTTTGAATCGGATCACCAATTGGAAGATTTGAAGAAAATTTTGACGATTCCGAGACTCTTTTGGTTTCCACAGTTTGCATTTGACTTGGTACTGAATTTTAAAGATTAGAGTATCCTTCAAATTCAGGGAGAATACCAAACTCCATTATAAATTGTAAATACCCAGAATTTTAAATAATGGGGTTTTTACGATAGCTGCTTTTACAATTGAACGAGCTCGTTTCATTTAAAAAATGATGCAGTGATGGTTCTCGCGGAGTAGCCCCCTTTTGTTAAAAAATTTAAACCCAGGGCCAAAAATCATCCCCGTTTATCGGAATCTGAAAGGGCCCACTATCGAGGGCACGCCTCTGCACCCTCTGTTGCTATGGCGCCAGATCGCGTTCTCGCCTCAATATGTCGAACCATCTGCCTCGTCCCCAGGCGCCGATTGGCCGGACGTTGAGGCGGCAAGGCGGGAAAACAGGGAGCGCGGGGATTGATGGTTAGGGAGCGAGCCGCGGAGCGCCTGGCAGATCTTGCATTCAATATGGCGGACCAAAGTGTCATCAACCCTGAAATGTGTATTAAAAACAGCAAAAGAGCCGTCTATTTAGCATTTTTACAGCACAGAGCGCCTTGGACACATCTTTTATGAAAAATATTCTTATTAAGACGACGGACTTCACCACCATTTTCGCACGCTTCATGTCCCAGCTCAGCTTTAGAAGAGCCAGGAGGAGCATACGAGGCACTCTGTGAAGTTAAAAAAGCTTTAAGACGGAATCCACTAGGAAGTCGAGTAATATTTATTAAAGTTGGACAAAAATCAATTTCCAGAATAATTTAAATCCTATTGCGTTATTTCCTACCCTTAATAAAAGGTAAAGATGTAAGTAATTATCCGTGATAACACCAACAACAATTTCTTATCAGAGTCTGGGTATCCGGTCGTTTCGAGACAAAGTCTTTTCGAGACAAGTCGTTTCGAGACAAGTCGAGGTCGATTCGAGACACAAGTAAAGTCGTTTCGAGACAAACTGAGACACATGTAAAGTCGATTCGAGACAAACTGTAATTGCTTCGATTTAGAAGTAAACCCGAGAAAAGATCAGTATATTAGTGTTTGGGGGCCCACGCTTCAAGAAGTTCGTGCGTTTCTTTCTCATGTCAGTCCTGTCACAGGCAGACCACCCTATGTGTTCGTGGTTAATAATTGTTGACAAAAAGTTATGTTGAAATTCAATGGCGCATATAGAAACATTACGTCGGCTTCGATTTACTACAAAATATAAAATTTACTCTAAATGATTCAATAAAAGTTAAGATGAAATGTTGAATGTGTCTTGTGTCGTGGTTTTTGCCGCCCCGAGCCCTTTAAGACGTTTATTTTGCGAGATCATTTAGCGACCGGTAGAAGAGAGAGAGAAGAGAGAACAAGGCAGGCAGCTTTACCGCCGGCGGTCGCGACCTTGTCTAATTCAAGCTGGAACTGACGCTAAACCATCAAAATTCTCGCCTCGAAAACACCGGCATCCGATCGACTAGATATTTCTTTGTCCTTGTGCCGAATTAGAGCTTCACACTTCCAATATTTTTCGAGAAAAGCGATCCCAAAGTCTCAAAAGTAGCTTTCTCCATATGATCAGTGCAAAATTCTGGATCAAAGGAATTTGAAACATGCGAAAAACAAAAGAAAATTTGACACATCTGTCAAACATCAAACGCACGTGCCCTAATTTTCTTTTGTTATTTTATTTGATGTTTGACAGATGTGTCAAATTTTCTTTTGTTTTTCGCATGTTTCAAATTCCTTTGATCCAGAATTTTGCACTGATCATATGGAGAAAGCTACTTTTGAGACTTCGGGATCGCTTTTCTCGAAAAATATTGAAGTGTGAAGCTCTAATTCGGCACAAGGACAGAGAAATATCTAGTCGATCGGATGCCAGTGTTTTCGAGGCGAGAATTTTGATGGTTTAGCGTCAGTTCCAGCTTGAATTAGAAAAGGTCGCGACCGCCGGCGGTAAAGCTGCCTGCCTTGTTCTCTCTTCTCTCTCATCTAACGGTCGCTAAATGATCTCGCAAAATAAACGTCTAAAAGGGCTCGGGGCGGCAAAAAAACACGACACAAGACACATTCAGCATTTCATCTTAACTTTTATTGAATCATTTAGAGTAAATTTTATATTTTGTAGTAAATCGAAGCCGACGTAATGTTTCTATAGGCATATGCGCCATTGATTTCAACATAACCTTTTGTCAACAATTATTAACCACGAACACATAGGGTGGTCTGCCTGTGGTCCTGTCAGCAGACTTAACGTGAGGTTTTTTGTTTCGTTTCCTCAGAAACGATACGGTATTATTTTGGCTTCGATGTGAACTATTTACACAGTGGGGGCTACTATCCAATCAGAAGAACGGTCGTAACCACAAAGTAAATACGTTTGACCGATGGCAATTAATTTCGTAAAAACATGTTCTTCAAATATCGGAAAGATATTCCTCAGCATGATTAAAAAATATTGAGATTCGTTGCAAACAGAAATATCTGGCGACTGCAATGGTTTTAAGTTTGATTAAAGCGATGTATTGTAAGAAAACTAGAGAAAGCTCTCGTAGCGTTTAATTGTTATGTAAACATTCTAGCGATTTTCTGAAACGGAAGTAAATTTCCACCAATCAGTGTTTGAAAGCGCAAACAAAAACGGGATGACTTGTCGTGTTTGCTCGCACGGTTGGCTGCTATCCAATCACAAGAACGGTCGTAACCACAAAGTAAATACGTTTGACCGATGGCAATTAATTTCGTAAAAACATGTTCTTCAAATATCGGAAATATATTCCTCAGCATGACCAAATATATTGAGATTCGTTGCAAACAGAAATAGCTAACGACTGAAATGGTTTTAAGTTTGATTAAAGCGATGTATTGTAAGAAAACTAGAGAAAGCTCTCGTAGCGTTTAATATTATTCTGAAACGGAAGTAAATTTCCACCAACCAGTGTTTGCAAGCGCAAAGAAAAACGTTTGCTCGCACGGTAGAGCTTAAGTGCACTACAAAGAGAAGTGCATATTTACAGGTGAGTTACAAAGTTAATTTCACTTCATGTAACAGAGGAATGTCTAAATGTGGGAAATTGCCCTATTCTATTTGTACAGGAAAATTCACGGCATTTTCGACGTCACAAACAGCGCGAATACACGCAAAATTGCGTGGGTTCTCGCGTGGATGTACCCGGAATTGCGTGATCAGTGTCACGTGCGTCGCAAAAACATTCGAGTCTGCACGGAAAGTTGAGAACGAAAAAGAAGACAGTCAAGTTCTGTTCAAAGTATGGACAGTATCGTATAGCAAGGTGTGCAACTGCCGTGTCGAACTAAATTCGTCTCCTTAAATGATGTAACGCTCAACATTAACTACCGTTGCAACTGCTGGAGCAGATTTCTGAGATTAAATTATTGATATAAACATTATTTGGATTATTCAAAGCCATCGCGGTATGATCGAAACTCCACAGTATCGCCAAAAAAGCAAATCGTAGATTAAATTATTACCTTTTGACAAAAAGCTTGAGGTATATACTTCTCTGAGTATATCACATGCTCAAATCAAATAAATACCATATTCTAGACAAACCAAAACCCTGGTCGACAAGAAAAGAGATAAGCACAAATGCACTGTTTCGGAGCCATTTCTTCAAAATCAAATGCCTGTTTTCACTTTACAAAGACACCGTATGGTAGCTTTTTTAATTTGCCCTGGTTGTTTACGGTAAACAACCAGGGCAAATTAATGTAAAAAGCTACCATACACAGATTTTTAACCGGGATTTTTAATTAATCAAATTCAAGTTTAAAGAAAGTTTTATGTTATATGTTATATGTTATATGTAGCCATACCAGGATTATATTTTGGTCGATCCGCGCTGCACGCTCTCCCGGCAAATATAAAATTATCTCCACGGAATAAGAGCTAATAAGACACAGCCAAGTTGCTTCTGTTGTCAGTGTAACACTGATAATAACGATTAAAGTGCTGTTTTGCATTTTATCAGAGATCAGTAGTCACAAAACACTTTATTTATGGAACTGATTTGTTTGTTTTAAAAAATAAACCATTCCCCACATTGATAGGAATATATTTAAATATTTTCTGTAAGTTATTTTTGCATTCATGTAACATTCAAAGTTATGCTATCATGTGCCATTTTTAAGCAAAAAGTGTTCGGCAGAAATAAAAAAAATCATTTTAATTTTCACTGGATGAGTAAAAACGATAAAGACAAGCTCCTTTCACTTAACTTAATTTGGAGAGAAAGACACATGCTATTTCTATAAAGAGACATATTTACGTGTTACTCTTGAAAGCCAAACTGCAGCAGGACGTAGTTTATGTCTCCTTTACATAAAATGGACAGTAGGTGTTAAACTGAATATGAAGTTCTTCTTTTCATTCTTCACTCGTGCATAAATTCGGCAAATTCAACATACACTAGGACCTTCTCCAAATTAAAGTAAACCACAAACCCATCTCTCCTTAGTGTTACACTATTCTCACCCTTCCGCAATCTGGAAACGAAACACTATTTCTTTTTGAAATAGCTGCTTGTTCGTTTTGTGTTTGCCGCAGCAGCAAGTACTTGGACATCACTTGCAACTGAAGACTGAGGCGATGGCGTGCTTCTTGCCAGTAGAATTCTTTGGATGCGCCGTAACTTCTTTTCAGATACAAGCCTGTTCTGTACGGATGTGCGGCTGGCCTCGCGGTGGAGAAGGCGGATCAGCAGGTACAGAGGAAGCTGGGACTTTCCAGACGCGCGGCGATTTAATCCAAGATGTCAGCCTTCGATGTCGTTGTTGGTTCGCACGGACTTCATGTAGTTGTCAGTTGTCTCGAATCGACTTTACATGTGTCTTAGTTTGTCTCGAATCGACTTTACATGTGTCTCGAATCGACCTCGACTTGTCTCGAAACGACTTGTCTCGAAAAGACTTTGTCTCGAAACGACCGTAAACCAGAGTCTGAGAAAATGAATTTCAAAGTTCACAATTATAAGGTATGGGCAAAATCTCACGTGTAGCCATTTTGTAAATTCGTCTTAAGCGATTCAGTGGAATTCAGCGGAACTTCAAAATGTGTTTTCGATGTGTGGTGTTGTTAGAAAAGATTCTTTTGATAAGATATTTGAAGCAATAACAAAAAAGTTTGCAATAAGGTGGAAATAATTCTGGTACAACAACTTCTTATCAGAGTCTGAGAAAATGATATTTAAAGTTCACAAGCTATGGGCTAAAGCTCGCATCTTTTAAGCGATTCAGTGGAATTCAGCGGAACTTCAAAATGTGTTTTCGATGTGTGGTGTTGTTAGAAAAGATTTCTTTCGATAAGATATTTGAAGCAGTAACACAAAAGCTTGCAATCAGGTGTAAATAGTTTTGGTACATAATTTTGTCCAATAACTACTCGAAGTCCTGGCGGATTTCCTCTTAAATCCTTTACGGCAAAGAGACGTTGAAATGTCTAATGACATTTTCCGAACTCCAAGAGAGACAGGTACTCATTTCCGTTTATCGAAGTTGTCTTGTAAATCCGAGTGTAAATGACAAGAAAATTAGTTATCCTTTCCATTATTGTTTTGTGTAGAATTTTTTTCGTAGAGCCCGAGAGTTAGTTGCCTTTTAGTTATTCCATGGAGGCTCATTTAAGCCAGACGCGACAAAGATAATGCAACAACAGTATGAATCCATCGATACAAATAACAATTCATCTGTCTTTGGGATGTCATTTCCACTATCTCTGGTTTACTTCAATAAAATGTTAATTATCTGCTTATCAGTAATCAAGCACAACCTTTGATAGTTGTTTTATTAATTGAAAATAAAAATTACATTAAAAATGTTTGATATCATAACTGTAATTTTTTTCAATGCAATTTTTTTATTCATTGCCAGTAGGTGACTTTTTTCCCATTAAACCACAATTTATTAAGGATAAATACACATTTTTTTGTTAAGCATTGTGGCAGTGAGTCTGCCATTTATGCTGTGAATGCAACTGAGGCAACTAAATTGTTTGGAATGTTAATAACCCTATGCCATGCCATGCAGGCTTTTAATTTGGGGGCAGGTGCAGAGAGCATTTCTGATGAATGTGACACTGTTTTCATGAAGTTTTTAGAATGGTTCATGTGCGGTATATGATTTAAGATCATCTTGAAATTTTGCTTTGTAAAAATGGAAAGATAATTTTTTTCATAAATATTTATGTATTAATATGCAAGGCTAGCATCTTTGGACATCCAAGGCCCACCATCATCCTATTCTAAATAACTCTAGTAACAAACCCCTCTTAATTTTTTATCACTCTCCTGTAATTCTTTACAAATTTAAAATAGTACATGTATTTGTAAAATTCATTACTTTTTTAGCCACTGAAAAGAAATGTTTACTTTGTGCTTGCAAATTTGGTGTCTAAAGGCCTTTGTAATGCTCCCACTGACTTGATATTAACTAATTACAAAAGGAGCTGGGGTGAACTGTATATGGAGGGTTGAAGAGGGTAGTAAATCACTTTAGAAAATCAATCAAGTTTATTTTCAGGAGAAGGCTAACTGTTATGTCTAGATCATAATCAGATGAAGGGCACCACCAACGAAATAAATTGTCGTACAAACAGTAATCCTCAGATTATCTCATGCACAACTTATTTAAATTCACAGTAGGTTAAGGCCATGCAGGTAAAACCCTCCTGGCCAGATAACTTTTGCAAATTGAAGGGAAATGTCTGAATGGTTTTGCAATCAGTACTACTAAAAAAGTTTTTAAAAATGTAAAAAGGTATCTTTTTCTCTTACAACAGCTGTTGTCATGGGTATAAAGCAGCAGGGTAGGCAAAGCATACATTCAACATTTAAAGTGTTTTAAATGTTTTCCAAGACTGCTAGAGGCAGTGGGCTATTAGCAGACTGGGGAAAAAGTGGCAACTCCAGGTTTGCCGGTTTATTTATTTTAATCAAATTGAATATGGTTAGCCAGGAGTTGCCATGTTCACATGAAATGCATTTAAGAGTCAGTAACAAACCCTTTGATGTAAAATTGCCTGGCATCTCAATTTATTTTCCTACACTATCTCAGCCATAAACTCTTGGGCCGACAAAAATGATTTAAGTTTTGCTGTCTGTCATAGTCCAGTGTTTTGTTACCCTTAGGAATAAAGTTTTGCCACACATTCTCTAAAAACACCTACTAAAAAACACTCCCTGTGACACTACAACTAGAAAAAACTATACTTTTTTTGTTACAAGTTTGTCAAAGTCTTATCCTGCTTAAATCCTCCAAAAGAGTGACCAAAACCTTATTTCTCCTTACAGTATCAATGCATTATCAAGCAGTACAGTGACGAGAAACACACAAATTAATCAGCGGAGAGTAATTTCGATATTAACACTTGAATCAGTAAAAATAAATTTTGAGTAGGATCTGCCTCCTCTGGTCACTAACACATTAAGTGCTGAAATAAACAGAACTACGCAAAGTTGAAATTTCAATAATTGTACTTTCTGTCAAGAAAGGTAAATTATCAGGTTAACCTAGCTAGAATTAAATATCAGCACACATTATAATTGTTTATGTGTCATGTTCTCATAAGATCTCCTACGTTGGACAACATTAATTTGATAAAACACTTGTTAGCACTTGAACGGCTCTCTCTGGAGCGCTGCTTATAGACTTTATAGCTGAAGTTTAACGGCCAAGAGGTACAAATAAAAGTATACCGAAATGTAAGGAAGCTAAGCACTGCTCAGAAACGAAACAAACCAGCTCTGGCATCGATTGAAGCGAAACTTACCCTCAGTTCGAAGCTTATAAAGAAATTTAATTTTCTAACGACGGCAGAGATTCTTTACCCTCCGCCATTGACGATCTTCTCGCAATCAAAGTGGGATTTTCTCTGTTCAATCTTCTGCTCAGATTTCATACCATTTCTCCGGATAAATCGCTGATTTTGAGCTAGATTTCCCGCCAACATTAGATTAAAGCAAGGGGACCCCCGCTTTGCTGAAACCAGCCTCAGTAAACGCTGAAAAGAATCGGCTCGATAGAGCAACGAAAACGATCCGAAAGGCCGTCAAAATCCCCATGTTGACAGTACTAACTTCCACGTGGCTCCCAGTGTTGATTTCTTGACCGTTAAACTTGTTAAAAGCGCTAAAACGCCTTTTGACGAGGAACCGAACATTTTGCCAAGAAACTGAACAGGATCTGCCAGGCGTCCGCTTCCCCGTCCGCATCAGGCCCAGAACGCCAAGCGAACCGTGCACGTCAGTCCCACAACACCAAGCGAACCGTGCACGTCAGTCCCACAACACCAAGCGAACCGTGCACGACCAAGGACGAGGACGCCTGGGGACGAGGAAGTTGAACCATTTTATGCAAATTGGGGAACTGTACAGGCCCGCAAATGATCCCAGGACCGGAAATGATCCCCAAGTTGAACCGTAAATGATCCCTTGACCGGAAACAGTCGCCCGACCGTAAACGATGGATATGCATGGACTAACGAATTTGGACAGAGGATTTAAAATTTATTTAAACCAGTTTTTTTCTTTATAATACAACAATAACAAAAACAATTAACGCCAGAGAATGTACCGTATTTGAACGATTTTAATTCAAAACTGATATATCGATATAGCTGCTACATATGTACTGATTACTGACCTAAAACGCGACATAAAGTTTAACAATCCAACCAACAGAAATAAGAACTCTCTCTAAAAAAAATATTTATTGCAGCGAAATGCTTTTAGCTGATAGCCATTCATTCACACGCATCACGCAGCGTTTAAAGCGACAATGTCTAGACGAAAAGTCACTGAAAAGTCTAGAAGAAAGTTGAGTTTTGTTGCTTATTGCAATTACCTCCGCCTCTTGTTCTTGAGCTGCTCTCTTTCGAAATTGGTGGTTTATTTTTTCCTTCGAATGTCTTTATCAGGTCACTGAAATAAATTCTGACACAGGATTTTGGCTACGGTCTCGCGTAACTTTCAGTGCAGGGGCGGAGATGATTGACAGTAAGAAATCTGCACGTGCAAAAGTGACAGCTCTACGTGTGCGGTATGCAAATAAATCTTCCCAGAGACGCTGTGATAATACCTCAATCGCTTACTGTAATTACTTAATATTTGCAAGAGCGAATTGTGAAGGAAAATGTGTTTTCAAATAATGCTAAATAAACTACAAATGTGTCATAACCTCCAAAATTCACACGTAGAAAATTTGTGCGCTTCCAAGGAAAAGAAAACTCGTGTTTACCTTGGCAGCATTGTACAGGAATAAATTCAAAGTGGTTAATTAGACAGCAGAGACATCTTCGAAGATTCATGTATATTTCTAACTTGATTTGATAAAAGGTGTCTCCCGAAATTTGACATGACACCGTAGATCTGAAGCCCTATTTCTGTAACGAACGCTGAATGAGGGCTAATTTTAGCTCAAGTTTAACGTAAGGTACTCTAGTTTATGTGTTTTTTAACCAAAAAGACTGCATATACGGCATTTTGTTTAAATCAAGAATTCTATCAATTTAATTAAGAGTGTTTACAACTTGAAATGTGAGTCAAAATTAATACCAAGATAGACATAAGAAAACACTCGGCGGAGAGCTGAACTGTAGCTTTCTTACAGCATGCACGTCTCAAATAAACTGAACTAAAGCATTCTACATCGACATTCGATTCAACTTTAAGCAAATCAGGCGAAATATCTGAGGAAGCGGGCATGTGTTATCTCAATTGTCAACTCCATTGTCGCGGCCGGAAATGCACACGATCGCATCGCCTCCCACTAGCGAATCACAGAGAACTATGAACTATGAGTGTTAGCTAGGCGGAGAACGCCTAAAATTGAGGGAAAAAGAAAACTATGTACTCACATCAGCGCTTGAAGCGATTCCTTGGCTATCCACTTCGACATGTTTCTTTTAGAAATAACCGACAATGTCCCGGATGTATTTGAATCTCGTCGAGCGCGTAACGCCCGCTCCACAAACTTCAACAGTAAAAAACTAAGTCTTTAGCCACGGTAAAGTTCAAGCCAAATATCGTTATGACCGCCTTCAAATCAGCCCGTATAGTCTAGTTCCGAGTCCTAATTGATGTGGCTAAAGACCTTTGCTGTCTAAAGCAAGCTCAACATTATCTGTACCTGGCAAAACGAGCCGACCGGTTATCTGTGTTTAACCGCCTAAAGCTCGGTTTAAGGTACGATAACAGCCGACGCACAACTTGCAAATCGTAAGACTTTCACCTTCACGGGACTTAATGATGTCCTCCGGCAAACTTCCTTTAGACAGCAGAATGGAAAGCTATAGATCACAACTGTTCTACTAGTTAGCGCGCGCAACTAGAATTCAAATGAAAGAGAGGGGTTGGAGTTAGAGACTGGGCTAGACTAACCACAAGTAATTCTAGGGGGAGGGAGACGGGGGGGGGGAGACAGGGAGGGAGAAAAAAAAGTAAGATTGCATTCACTACATTAGACAGGGCGACATTTCATTGGAAGAAAGCCGAACAATTCTCCGTATCCTCAAAAAAAACAAAATATGAAACCCCATACATTCCTTAACAGCCCGATAGCCACCTTTTATCAAATCAAGGTAGATTTTTGAGATGCATTTTCTAAACGAAAAACTTAAATATTCACATGTTAATTTTATTTCGCACGGTATTTTTACCGCTTTTTATCGTTGAGTTCTTGCAACGGCGCTTGTCTTTTATAAATATCACCATCCGTAGACTATTTAAAAAGTCCACGCCATTCTAAATATTTTGTTGTATCATTTACACGAATCATTTCCGGTACTGGGATCATTTGCGGTCCAATTTGGGATCATTTGCGGGCCGGGATCATTTGCGGGCCTGTACAGAACTTTTTCAAATTCTCACGTGCCTGTCGCATGAATGAAATCAACATTCGAGTTTTCAATCGCGTCGCCGTTTGAACATTGAAATATTCAATTCAATAATGGAATATTGAAGCAAAGAATGAAATCAAATTTACAATAATGGAATCATTAATTCAATCTTGACAGGAACGCTTAAGGTGTTTTGACTGTAATCGGTATTATTTCTACAGTTCAACGGAACAACAGTAGAGCGAAAGTTGCTTATTAACCGGAAGTGAAAAAGGCCGGAAAAGGATTTTATATAAGATGTCGTCATTTGGATCCAATTATGAAATTCCAGAGAAAGTGAACGAAAACGTTTTGATGACACTGGGCAACGATGTTGAGATGGAAACGTTTAAAACAAACGTCGTCCCCGAGGAACAAGAAGCGATAGAGAGGCAAATGTCTGGCGAAGACGATGGACTTGCAGTGATTTTGTGCGTGGGAACTATTACTGGAAAAGAAAATGTATTTCTCAAAGAACATTTTCGCCGCACGCCTCCAAAGGGGTCTGGCTTACCGACTGTATGCATGGATATCCATTTGAAAAAGATAAAATTAATGCCTCAAAGCCAGAAGGAGCCATTATCGATCTTTAATGAAATTGATCCCGAAAGTTACGAGGGATTTAATTTCAAATCGTGTCACGGCACTCTGGTCTTCTGGGCGCCTGAAATTCCGTCATCATTAAGCGAAGCAGCAAAATGGAGAAAGGCAGTCACCGAGTTTGCAAATTCACAAATCCCATGCGTGTTTTTGACTTTTAATTCCACAAATTTGGAATGGATGGGAAAAGGAAAGCCGTTTGAAAGCGAGGCGGCTCTAGAGCAGTTCTGTCGCGAGCATGGCTTTGTCACGTGGTTTGAAATGGTTGACTGGGGTGGAGATGTTTTTGAGAGAGCACTGGCTTGTCTGATGGATGAAATTCAAACTGGTGAAAATTTAAATTTCATCCATGAAGCTGGTACGAGTAGCTTTGTTCTGAATGTCCCACTGCAAGTTTTGCAGCCCAGCATGGCTGATTTTGTACTATGTGACCAGATTGTGCAAAGAGCCTATTTACTCTCTCTGTACAAATGACGTGGCTACTTTACAAACCTCCTTAAGTGGCAAAATGATTAATACGAAAATCATTATAATCTGTATAAGGTGACTTTATTGTTTCTAAAAGCACTGACAAATAACCAAGCCAAGTAAAACAATTATATTTACAAAACGTAACAGAATGAGCTAAACATAAAAATATCATTTTAGGGCCTGTTTGTTCATGTACACTGTCGAGTCAATTCCACAGTAAAACTGTCAACCCACGTGGTTCCTGTCACGTCTTTAAAGGTACACAACTGTATGGTACAATAATTATTTTATCCCTATTGTCAGACAGGATCGTTTGTATTGTAGGGTAACTATGCTGATACAAGGAATATCGAACTTTGCACTTTATCGGGGAGGTGGTCGCATGCCTGGTGGTGGACCTAGAAGGGAAACAATAACTTGTTAATACACAACAACTTCATAAATGTATGCAACAGTGATTTTATGTAAGTGCTTTGCAAAGAGGATGTTTCTGAATTGTGAAAATACAAAATCATGTTTTTAAATAAAGTAAAAGTGTTACTTTTGTAACTAGAAACTAATAAAAAATAAAAAAGACATGACAAAAATTCATATGGATATAATATGAGAAATAATAATATTGAGGTTTATACAATTATCTTAGGAAAATAAAATAACAATTAAGTTAAAATGTTTGCAATTTCTTGTACCCCATGCAAACGTGCAAGTTCAGCACTTTGGGGTTACCTTAAGTACTGCACAATGATTAGATTCAAGTGGTCTGAAGCAGCCATCTCAAAAGGTTTTGAGAAAGTGGATTAGATGACAATAAAGAAAGGTTTAATGAGTAGCCAAACGACTTGAACATTTAGAAAGCAACTGTAGAAAGATGTGTGAGCATAGAGGCCGTCACAGTTTTAGAGGAGGCAAATGATTGAGAAAACAGCCCACTTGCAGAGCTTTCAATAAGATTTGAAATAGGCGAGCAGCTTTCCTTGTGTGGTCCCTGTCAGAGAGCAATTTAAGAAGCTGACAACATCTCCATTTTATAGGAAGTTGCATGAATTTTAGTTGGGGATTCATGACAGAATACCCACCAGGAGGTGCCAGGTCTTCCTGAAATAACTACATTGGCATCCTGATTTTTCAAACCTCCAGATAACTTGAGTGATTTTCCTTCACTCAGTCAAACACACAATTTTACCCTCAATTTCTTGACCTTCCCTGATTTCTCAAACCAATTCTCGTTTCCCTCGAGGGTTTGAGAAATTGGGATTGTACCGTAAGAAGAGAAGAACATGACTACAGAAGAATTGATACTCTATTATTACAACACAGACTTGTCAATAATATGAGTTAAGATACACCTAGCTAATAATCACAGGAGATTGACTTCCTTACCTCTACCCATAAGCCCTGGTGGCGGCATTCTCCCAGGAGGGCCACGGCTCATCCCGGGTGGCATCATGCCAGGGGGAGGCATGCCTGGTGGCATCATTCCCCTGCCTGGTGGACCCATGTCTGGAGGTCGCATGCCTGGGGGAGGACCTCTCATGGGCATTCCTGGAGGGCCTTGAAATCAGAGAAAAAAGGTAATTAAAATGTCATTGACTAAACAATCTAGTAATACAGAAGAGAAAATACAAGAACTTGTGACAAAAAGGTTTTCAAAATTTTGAAATTCCCAAACTTTGCTAACTACCGTAAACACCCGCGGATAAGCCGCACCCGCAGATAAGCCGCACCCTGAGTTTAACAACTCAAATGTTGGAAAAAAGTTTTTTGAAAGTAAATCAAAGAAAATCCAAAGTCGAGTCAAAAATCCAAAGTTGAGTCTTTAGGAAGTCACCTACATCGAACGTAAACTCAATGAACATTGAAACAGAAAATACTTCAGTGTTACCCACAATTTGAGCTCTTTAATATAATGGAAACCAACTTTGACATAATATGGGTGATCTTTTTCTGGCATTTGTTGACAGGTATTTCTTCATTCAACACAGTTTTTCCATAGATTTTTGTGTCACAACAACAAGAACTTGCGTTTGAACATTCGTAGCTTAGTAACCAGGCATTTGATCGGACGCGAAATATGGGACTAGGGCGAGAACGTAAAGCAAAACAAGATGGAGGCGTTCGGGTTTCGTGGCTTTCATATCGACAATATAAAGAGATTTGGGAGCCATCTATTGGCGAAACTCGTTGCATGAAGAGAGTTTCGTAATCAGTTCAACAAATTTTCCATCAAAGTGCAAAATGGAAAGAAACGTTTGGCCATCTTACTCGTGAATACATGTGATATTTTCTCATTCGTAAAGTATCAATATTACTGTTAAAGTTATAGGCCATTGTCGACACTGCAAACAGTATAGGAGCTGTCAAACTTGCAAAAGCAATGACCGGTACTCTCTTGTAGTTTTATGTTATATTACTTTACATAATTTTCCATAAATTAGCATCAGTTCACGAAAATTTACGGCACCTTTTCCGAATGTTCCCGCAGATAAGCCGCACCCCCGCTATCGAGCGAAATTTTTTGGAAAAAAGGTGCGGCTTATCTGCGGGTTTTTACGGTACTTGGTAATTTCATTTCAAATATGTACAGGGTTTGTACCTTTTTTCACAAACAATTTTCCAGTACTTTTCAAGAACTTTTGATTTTTCCAAGACTCCAAAATTCGCACAACCTTTTCACTCCCAAGATCTCAATATGATTTTTCCTTACTATGTGTACATTTCTTATAATGTTTGTTCTGAGAATTTAGTTGTTACTTGAGTTTAACAGATTTCCAGAACTTTCCAGGACCAGTACAATGTATTGTTAATTTACAGTGGGACTACTCCAACCAAGGCCACCCAACAAAATTTGGTGCAAATTTGGGAATGAAAATCTCATGCTAAACAAAAAGATCTCTAACAAAAAAGAGATCCAAGCAACAGGCATTACATTAATAACCATTTTAAGCGTTAAAAGCGTTTCAACTTGATCAACTGGCTTGTTCAATTTGCAGAAAATTTGCTTGGGTGGCCTTGGTTAGAGTAGTCGCACAGTAAACACAAACGGAAAATAATAAATGATTAAATACGTACCTCCTGGTGGCATTCCCCCCATTGGAGGTCTTGGTGGAGGGGGTCCTCTCATTGGTGCTCCCACAGCCCCACCAGGGGGACCAGGCATTGAACCAGGTCCTGAGCCTGGTGGTCCTTGCTGGGGTGGTCCACCTGTAGAAAAGGTTAATACATAAGTACATGCATTCTTGCAATCAAAATGATGGAAGCCTTCTGCCCAAATATTATGATCTATGCTTTCCAGTATTACTTTGATTTTTGAATGGAAGATTCCATTCAAAGCTTCCATCTGAATATGCACTGGATTAATGACAAAGTACTTCCTTCTATTCTCAGGAGAGGTGATACATGTTCATACAGTAAGTGGCTGAAAATTACGTGTAGACTGAGTAATCGACCGCCAAAAAAGTGGACATTGAGAGCCATAATCGATCGATGACTTTCATGTCTATCTGTAAAGCCAGCATCGTACATGAAGGAGCATTCGAAAGCTAAATCGGGTTGATATAATAAACAAACCATTTTATTGCTACGGGGTAAAAAAAAAAAGAAAAAAAAAAGAAAGAAAAAAGAAAAAAAAACTCGACCCTCTGGGACTTGAACTCACGACCTTCCGATCCGCAGACTGGCACCTTACCAATTGAGCTAATCCAACAGACTCTGCGTCACTCGTTGAATATATCCTATATCAATGTAACAGATATTGTGGAGTCTACTAAACTGCTGCGAAACTATAACAGGATCACGAAACTATTTTCTATTGCTAGAAAGCAGATAATTTACTGTACTCTAAAGTAATTTTTCGTGCCATGAGTAATGATTTTGCACGGCTTTAAGATTATTATTTTTGTTGTACTGCTGACATTCAGTTGTTTAACCGTGAGCTATTTAAATTTGTCTTGAACCTATAAACCGCCATAAACATTAGTACTTTGGCCGCTTATTCACTAGAATGAAAACATTGTAAGCTCCAGTGAAAATTAAATAAATGGGGAGCTCCGCTTTTAGGCTTGCCTAAATCTATATATTACAGTAAGTCAAAAAAGTAGTGATGTGGTAGTACAAATGCAGTTTTGGCCAAAATGGCTAGATAAAATTTCAGGAATTTGATTGGAAGGAAACCATACATCAAAATGGACTCTAAGAAAACAGAACTCGCAAGTACACCGTTGCCATGTACAACATTATCAATCACTATGGACAAGCTGAAATTACCAAAAAGTAACTTAAAATTTACCCTGAAAATAATGCCAGTGAAGATGGCAAAGTGTGTTTGCCCAAACCTAAGTCATCTTGAGAATTCTGGCTAGTAAAAAATTGGTTTTGGCTAGTGAAATCAAAGCTGCCACTATAAAATAGGCTAGCCAGCAAAAAAGTTAGTCTCAGGACCATTCCATTAAGTTATTACCTGAAGCATTTTACACTGCAAGCAAGTGTAATATAACAATCAACAGCTTTACCTGTAGCTCTGAGTGAGCTGAGCCGTGAAACACTCCCATAAATGGGTGTAAATAATTGATACATGTACCAACCTGCTGGCCCTCCTCTTCCTTGTGGGGTCATTAACTGCGCAGCTGGTCCACCGACTCCTCTTACTGGTCCAGCGAGTCCTACAATAATACATATGTATTTTATCCCTAAATTAACTTTCTTTGAAAATTGGTCGCAATTGGTACCTTATTGTTACTTTTTTTTGCGGAAATTTATTTTTGCGAAAATGGAATGGGCATATTTTGCGGATCTCAATGTTCGCGATTTGGCCAAAGC
This sequence comes from Oculina patagonica, assembly GCF_052425735.1. Taxonomy (NCBI): domain Eukaryota; kingdom Metazoa; phylum Cnidaria; class Anthozoa; order Scleractinia; family Oculinidae; genus Oculina; species Oculina patagonica. The sequence continues at coordinate 23,846,193 of NC_135761.1, forward strand.
GAAATTAACATAAAAAATACAATAGAAAACGTTTGAAACAAATTTTCGTGGGCCTTTAATTTCGCGGTTTTTTGAAAATCGCGAAAATTAAGTCCCGCGAAAATAAGTAACAATAAGGTAGTAACATTTGAAACACTGTTGTCCCACAACAAAGCACTCTCCACGTGCATTTGTAAAAGTACAGTGAATTCTCTACTTAAAATATATAACCATATTTAGAAAGAAAGCCATGTCAGCTCTAGCTGGTTATCATGCAGGTCCTCTATTTAGGTCAAATTGAAATTTGGAAATATTGTTGTTGTTTTTTTTAGGAGGGAGGAAAACCGAAGAACCCAGAAAAAAATCCTTTGAGCAAAGGACAAGAACCAACAACAAACTCAACCCATATATGGCACCAGGTCCAGGATTGAATCCGGGCCACAGTGGCCACCTCTCTTCAAGAGCCAGAATGTTTTCCTTAAGACCCTATACTGGGCCACCAGTAAACTATGTTACCCTCATTAAATAAAGTCTTTTTATTATTAAAATGGTTGTTATTCATTTCCGTTGTTTGGTCAAGTTTCTTAAAACGCTGATGGTGGCACTTAAATATATATAAAATATTATGCTATTCTGAGAAGTTTCAGTGTTTTGGGTATTTAACCCATTGGCTCCCGTGCCGGCCGTAACCGGCCGCGCGAAAACCACCCCCCAAATTCTCGTGCCGGCCTCAACCGGCCGTAAAAACCACGTGTTGACAAATGCCCTTTCCCTCCCTCCCTAGAGCTTTTTGGTTCTCCTATTGTTCTAAAGATAATAAGGGCAAATAAACCAATCAGAATCCGTTTTCTGCGCATATTTTTAGAGATTTCTAGGGGTCCTAGAAAGGAGGTTTTTGCCTTTATACAGTACCGCTCAAAAGTAAGTTACCACCTCTCGTCTCGCGAGACGAGATTCTCGTCTCGCGAGAATCAACGAAGCGGAAATGTCTGGCATAAATTACGGCAATTATCTTACGAGAAAACGATTAATCTCTCGCGAGAGTTTTCGCCGTTTTGTCAACTAAAATTCGAAGTTTTTGCCTGATTAGAAAGATTGCTGATTTGTTGGCAACGATCGGTTTGTCTTTTTTCACTGGTAAGAAAAGTTCCATTTGAGATGAATGTGTGTGCTAGCGAACTCAAGAGAGCTTTTCAATCGAAAGTCGTCGCTTTGCTGGTCTTTACTATATTCTTTCTATCACAAAAGCAAATGGTGAATTAAAGCAACTCAAAAATCGAAAATCAAAAGCAGAGCACTTGCGTTACACTGCAACATCTTCACGGGTTTGTATTAAATGTTGCGTGCGTGCTAGCATGAGTAGCTGTTGAATCAAAACTTGTCGCGTCGCAAAACGTGAATGAAAGCAACATCAAAAAATATCAGAGGTTAAGACGCCTGTTAAAAGCACTGCTCTCGCTTTAAACATGACCCGAAAATGAAGAAAGCGAAATCTTTCTGCCGTCGCGGTTTTCCTGTCTTTAGATCTTTATCTGACGGTGAATCTTCGCCGGTGTGTAAACAAAGGTCACGCTTGTTATAGTTCTTGAGTTCTTGACCTTTCATCACGCTTGCCGCCGAATCGTGGCTTGGAAGTTGTAATGTGAAGTTATGAAAAAGAACACATTTAGTGCGAGCGTTTATTAAAATAAAAGTTTCACAGAAGATTGAGGAATCTTTTTTGCGGGGAATGTGTTATCTTTCGGGCGACGAACGCCGACAAAGTTGTGATTTATGCAAATGTCGGCTTCTAATCAACGAGAAGTTTATTTGCCGTTCAGCTAGATTTTTTACCGATTAGTACTATTTTGAGCGGAATGAAATAGCTCTTTTTCGCTCAATTCTAATTTTGACGCTGGATTCGTAATCAGTGTTACGATTTCTACGGCTCGAGTCCCGCCAACGTGCTCAAACGTCGCAAACATAACTACTAACAGTAATTTTACCGCCAACATCGCCGCTCACGTGTGAAAAATGTTCGCTGGAACTCGTGAAGCAAGTTATAAAGTTTTCCGTGGCTGTAATAGCTTAACATATCGTAAACAAGAAAAAAAAAACCGAAGTCTTCAACGTTAGCAAAACATGGATAAAATTTTCATTTCGACAATGACGCGAATTCTCTCAGAGACCCAGACATGCTGTGTAAATAAACAACTTGTCAATGTTATAATTTTCATTACGTGTAACTACGAATACGGAGTTCGCTTGCAGTTCGCTTGTTCTGTTAAGCCTTTTAAGTTCTTGGTAACGGTTAAATTTCAGTTTGGGATAGCATATGTAACAAGTATTCGAAAGTAGGCTTGTAATGAACCGATCAAATATAATTTCTTTGGCCGCTACAGGGTTTAGACGAAATTTACCGCCAGAAAGTCGTGCAAAGATTGCTCGATAAATTTCGAAGCGTTACTTTACTTGACTGAAAACCGTGATTTAGATAGCCACGGACGAAATGATTTCGATTTAAAACCTACAACTTTGAATAAGACTTTTGCTTTGGAATACAACCGATATTCGGGGAAGAAAGAACTCGCTTGAATGGTCGACATGTCAAACGCACATTTTCTGTTTTCAACCACAGGTAATCTTTGCTAAGCGATGTTCGCTCGCTTATTTTTTCTACATGTATGGTTAACAATGGGTAATTAAAATCTCGAGAGAAGTTAGAGCCGTGAACTTGCAGTTTTTACAAGCGTCTCACGAGACGAGTGTCTCGTCTCGAGAGACGAGAATCTCGTCTCGCGAGACGAGAGTCTCGTCTCGCGAGACGAGAATCGCGTCTCGCGAGAGGGTGGTAACTTACTTTTGAGCGGTACTGTACGTGCGCTGAAAATGTACAAGAAAAGAATGGCGCCTTGCGGGACGTATTTACAAACTTCTAGGGTCTTGTTTTCCGTTCAGGACACAGAGAAACTCCTTTTTTAAGCTAAATATGGAATGAAGAAACATGGATCGATTTTAAAGTGGATCTATAATGGAAGCTAATGGATAACAGAGTGTTAAAACTGCTTTGGTGAAGACATTTTTCTTTCCTTCGGCTGCCAAGATTACCTCGTGTCATGGCGCTTCTAAAGTGTTTTGACTACAATTCACGGCCTTGATCACGGTTTAATGCAGCTTCTCAAGGCTTCAGAAAGCAAAATGGTAATGTACAATATTTGCTAAGAACTTGAAAGGAATTTTTAGGAAGATCGGTAACGTGATCTATTGAAAAATTGCCTTCGAAGCCGTCGCACTGAAATAAAACACTTTCACTTCAGCTCGAATATTTAATTTGAACACGGTGCATGCGGAATATCATGGCTTTAAAATTTGCGAAATTTTAAGCTTTTTTAGACATTTATTAGCTTCATCGTGAATGAGAACTAATTTTAAACAAACTTTCTTTCAATTTTCTTTCATTTTTCCAGCTTTAGTTTGGAATTTTAGGCTTTTGAAGCGAACAGATTTGATGTGCACGCGGTGTTATCTGATACGCATCTCTTTCGGCAGACTTGCCGTCGCGTTGTTGATTTAGCCGCTAAGATTTTAATTGTGTTTTACAACCTTTAACACGAAAAGATTTACAACAGTACTTCAGAAAATACAAACAAGTATTTTTATTGACTTTGAGATTTATAGAAAGCATTGTAAGTGTTAATTTTGTGGAAGGAATTCTGCAGTTTTGCAAGCGGTTTTGCTCTATTTCACAACAACATGACTCACAAATAATTTTATCACTTCCCATTACCGCTTTTCTGCACCAGGATAATACTTCATTGCTGTTAAATTAATGCCAGTAACAGTTTTACATAAGATATGCCAACATTTTACCAGAGTTTTTTGAGATTGCTTTATGTTTTGTTCAAAGATTTCGTGTTTTTGTGAGTTTTTAAAATGACGCGCGGAAGTGAATAATTTCTTTTCGCTGCCTTCAAGTTTGGTTTGGGATCAAGTTATTAAGGTTGATAAACATTATAAGTCATAAATTAGTCTTTTAACATGTCTAGTTGTATTAAAAGTTTACTTCAGAAACAAATTATTTGTCTGAATTTACTGCGCATATGGTTTATTTTTTCCGCTCGCACGTCTGTGTTAAATGCTGTAAAAGAGCCGGGAATTTGGGGGTGGGTGCGCGCGTAAAACCTCCGGGAGTCAATGGGTTAAGCCATTTAGGCTGCAAAGTTATGACTCATTCAAATTTAAAAGATTTGTATGGAAAAAGTCACCCTGGCCTGCCTAGCCTCGTTTTCGTGTTTTTGGCAATATAAATACCCCTGTAACTTCACATTAGATGGAAGTATAGCATTTAAACTTCGTACACTGATTTACTTCGACTTTATCTTTAAGTTAGAGTAATTTAATTTTGTTGATAAATGATTCTTCTGGAAGCCGAAAATTAACAGCCGCCATAAATGCATAGGGTCTAATCCAAATCTGTTTACAGCAGTCACCTCACTAAAATGGCTTTTTACCCAAGGCAAAGCTGTGCTCTTAGAGTATTACAGGGTGCCAGAATGCAAGAAATCTTGGGTGCCCAGCTCATTCAAGCCTTTATAATAAAAAAATTAAACAAGTCGCTCAAAGACAAAAGTAGGTTGCCTCTGGATCCCAGGCTCTGCTAGCGCACAGCTCTGCAAGGTAGCCACTGTAAAAAAGCGCAATGTTCAGTAATTTACATACCTGGAGGTGCAGCGATCGTTGGAGCCAATGGAGCTGGTACTCCTCGTCCAGCAGCCCGGCCCATCCCTGCACCAGGTGCGGCATTAGCTCCAAGCAACTTGGACTTTGACTAAAAACAGAAACCGGTCATCATTACTGTTTTGTTTCAAATGTAAAATACAGATGACAGAAATATTTGACATTCCTTGGCAAACTTATTCAATAACACAAAAACTTTACATTGATTTTTTAGGGGACAGAGAAGTGCATACTAGAGAATAGAGGAGTTTCTCGCTTTTGAGTGTTCTAAGAAATTCACAAGTGCTCATAAAACTCAACAATGCACAAGAAGCAAGTTGACTATTCGAAATTGTACATGCTCAAACTCATGACTAAAGTGACATGCATTGTGTTTTGGTTCAGTTATTCATGCAAGAGTCAAGTCATGCTTCAAGTGATCAAGACTAAACTTGATACGTGATTCTTGTAAGAATCTAGGCAAGACTGCCAACTTAGTTTTCCAAGACAATAATGGTCTGACCAATGCAGGACTGTCAAAACAGGCCGGATGTCAACGAAAATCGCCATCTTTGCTTTCTTGACCTGCTACCCTTCTTGTCATTTCTTTGAATAGCCAGTCAGTTATATTCAAAGGCAGCCATCTAATTTAGAATTTTCTGACAACCCTGCATCGGAGACTATAGGATTTGATCCAATTGCTTACAAGGAGCAGTATCTTTTGAATACTACAAAGTTGCCAAATACTGTTGATTTCACATGTGTGTTGAATGACTTTCTTAGGCTGTTTTATGCACTGTTGGTTATAGTCACAAATTAGAAAATACTGATCACACGACAAGTGACTAAATACAGGAATGGCTCCAGACACTTTCTATCAAAGGGAAAAAAGAAAAACTCAATTTGATAGCGCCAGGCAAGAGTCGAGTCCGGGATGTTCACGTCAAAAGCAAGTCTCATAACCACTACGCTACCAGGGAGCTGGCTCCCTGGTAGCGTAGTCTTATCATGTGATCATCATACTATATTACTTGCGATCCACTAAAGTTGAACAAGAAATTTCACTCCCATCTGCAGCTCATAGCAACTGTTGGTATCTAGCACAGACCAAATTTTCTTCTCTGGAAAATCGATATTTGGGAAAACAGGAAAATTATTTGGTATATACTGGACACCAACACCAGTACTGCACTATTAACGAAATTATTCCAAAAGTATACATTTTCGACGTGATAAGCGTTCTATTGAACATCAACGATTGCTCATCTCGTCCTTTATAGTGAAAACCTAATAAACTAAAATAAAACGCGAGAACTGAGTACATAAGAACTTACGTCAGAAGATGGTGGTCCTTCAACTGTCAAAGACACAAGATGTTCCCCTCGCAACAAAACTAAACCAAGCACTCTCTTTTCCTCGCGCTCCGGTGCTTTACTGCTCTTTGGCTTGATTTTCCTAAATTCATCACAGTCTCCTAAAATGATGTTCATGTGCTTATCAAAAGCTAAAAAAGTCCCTATAAAGCTGCGGCCATCTTGAAGTGTGCACCGCATTCGGTAGTTGATGTGCTGGAGCATCTTCGAACTCTTTCCCACCGTCTGCAAAGAAAACGGCCAAATAATGAAACAGTGCAAAACTAGAATAATGTGAGATTCTTTTGCAGGTATACATACCATCTTGGCGGTAAAGATGTTCGCGATTCAAGCAGATGAAAAATTAAAAGTGAAGCGAACGGTCAACGTTCTAAAACGTTTCTTTCACCGCGTGTTCAACCGCTGACCAAAAAATATTCGGCTCAAAGTTGGCCTTTCGATCCAAGATGGCTGACGGTGGCGAGCAAGCTCTTGTGGAAAATGGTAAATCAGAGGATGAAGTAGAGCTTGATTTGGCGAAATGTGCTGCGGAATTTGCACAGTATTGTCAAGTTGATGTAAGGAAGGAGGTATGACATCCATCGATGGCTAACTTCAAGAATTATTTTGACAGGAAAATGGATTTTTTTATGGTGAATTGGGGTGATGGGGTTGATTTTGGTCCTAAACATATTTGCTTTTGTTTGTTTTCAGTCCAAAGCTATTGAAGATATCATAGAGGATATGCTAGTTCGTTTGGATGAATTTTCTCATTTAGCAGATACGGTAAGAAATGACAATGAGAAAATTGTTTCAGTGTTACACTCATCTGCCTATGTAATTTATTCAGTTCGTAAGACGCATGACCGTTCGAAGAATTACGGTATTTTTAATTTTCGGGATTTTATACTTTGCTTTGCTAAATCATTTCATAAGAAAATAATTTCTACTGCTTTTTAGAACATTTGCGCAATATTTGTTGGCATTCATAACTTCGTTTCTTTTCACGATTTGGCTTGGAGCTGGAGACAGACATTTCGTCCCACATGGCTCGTGTTCTCACGTCGCGATATGAACCTTGATACTTCCTCATGTCGTTAACGTCCTTATCGGGGGCTGCGTGACTTTTCCGTGATCGATAAGTGAGAATTGTCCTGCTGACACCCTAACTACAACACTTACGCACGAGCTTGAAAAAGATCGTGCAATTTTTGGACTCTTTCCCACAAGGGGGAAAGACAAAGACACTAGTAAACAGCTAACAATTTGGAAGAGAACAGTTAAGTTAAAACAACGGTTGTCCACTGCAGAATTCCATTCTTCACTGATAAATAAATGTACATGACAGTGTATTGCAGTTGACCAAATTTGTTGTACATAACAATCATTTCAAAATATATCAGTAATAACTATTGATACATGTATATAATTATTATCATTAACTATACTGTATTATAAAATGTCCGAGTAATTGCGCACGCTGTGATTGGTCAGTTTGACTTCATTATAGCTCCATAAAGCACACTGCATACGTCACGCGCATGCTTTATTGAGTTATAATGCATGCTGCTTACGTCACGAGTTTAAGCGTGCGCAATTTCTTTAACATTTCATAAAAGAAATAAAAAACTTTTTCCTCGTGCATTGTTGAGTTATATAAGCACTTGGGAATTTTTAAGAACACTCGAGAAGTGCGAGAAGCACTCGGCTGTGCCTCGTGATTCTCTATGCACTTCTCTCGTGTTCTTTAAAATCCCGCGTGCTTATATAACTCAACAATGCACTCTGGTGTGTTTTTTATTTCTTTAATAAATTATTATTCCATGAGTGTGTGTTGCATATGAGATGGATGGTAGATAGTCAATGTGTTGTGCCCAGTTGGCTATAACTATCTCATATCCAACAACCGTGAATGGAATAGTAATGTTTTATTTAAAACAACTAAAGACTCATTAAAAACTCCCAAAGAACTGCAATATTTGGCCTCCCCAGTTGTTCTTGCTGATGTATACACCTACCATATTTTTGGTCCATGGTATATGAGCTCATAAACCATGGCATGTAAACTAACGAAAACTCAGAATTTAAATACCATGGCTAGTCTTAACAATTGATCATATGCCGTAAAATACTGGTTGTTAGCCATGGGCTTATACAAGATCATAAGGGCATTTGGGTGTGCTTGTAACTGGGGTGCTTATATTCAGAGGAGCTTATAAGAGGGTGGTAAAGGGGAGTCTAGATCTTTTTTACAAATACCCCATGAGCGCGCATTGGAAATGAGATGGTAGATAGCCAACAAGGCATGTAGCGCCAAGTTGGCTATAACGATCCCATGACCAACAAGCACGAGTGGAATAATAATGTTTTAATAAAAGACACCCAAAGAATTGCATTATTTGAGCTCCTTGGCTGTTCTTGTTGACACACACACCTACCATATTTGTGTTCCATGGTATATGAGCTCATATACCATTGCCTGTTAACCAATCAAAACTCAGGAATTGCAATATACCGTGGCTGGTTTTTAACAATAAAAATTTTAGTAATGGCATACCGTAGAATACTGGTTATAAGCCATGGGCTTATACACGATCACAAAGGGATTTAAGGGTGCTTACCAGTATATTTGGGGAGCTTATAAGAGGGTGGTAAAGGGGAGTCTAGATCTTTTTGGTAATAGTCCTTTTTTTTTTTTCTATTCAGCACTCATTATTAATTATATAGAGTTCATGAACACTTTGATTTGACTTTGACATGTTACAACTGTACTTGTTGCACCCCCAATCAGATGTTAGATGTCATGATACCAGGTTTTTAGCCAGGATTTAAAAAGTTGGAAGTCCAAAATTTTTATAAGGCCTGACTTTGTTCCCATAGGAGCGCCTGAGAAACATGCAAGGTGTTTTTCTGCAGTTATGAGGGCAAAGCTTTCTAAAGATTTCCAAATTTTCTAAAAAACACCTCTGTATACAGTTATTCATGATCTGTATTAATTTTTTTCTGAAAAGTGGCTGTCCATAGGACTCCTGGACTCCCACCTGGCTAAAAGCCTGGATGAAAACACAGAGACAAATACAGTGGAACCCCGCCTTACGGCCACCTCGTTAATACGGCCACCCCGTTATTACGGTCACTTTATTTTGTCCCGGCTAAACGCTCATACATTTCCTTATAATAACACCCCTTTAATGCGGCCACCCCGTTAATACGGCCAACGGCCACATTCTGAAATCCCAACCTGTATAATCCTTCATAAATTTACCCCGTTAGTACGGCCACTCGAACCAAATACCCATTTTTCGATCCAGTTATGTCAATTTTTCCATCATATTGTATATGTGCTGATTGAATCTTCATTAGCTTTTTAATAACTGTACATCTGCAGTCGGAATGTTTATTACCGCCACCCCGTTAATACGGCCAAATTTCCATGGCCCGTTGGTGGCCCTATTAACGGGGTTCCACTGTAATACCAGTATTACCATAAAGGGTTTCTAGTTTAATCGTCTCACATCTGATAAGTTTCCTTTGAGACACAATAGCATTCGGCAAATAACTTTATTGCTCATCTTTTCTAATTTGCTCTGTAAAAAAACTTATAATTTACATCAGTTTTGTTTTGCATACAGATACGCAATGATTCTTCACAGTCCTTAATGGAAATTATCCCGCAGCTACATGAAAGATCACAAGAATTACCAACAATATTCAGAAAGATTGACCAGCTAGAGGTATGTCATCGACATTTTACTGTTTTTAATATATTTTTTAAGAATATGTTCTTATGTACATGGTACTTTTTTGACCAAATTTCAGCCTGAGTGTTCTTAATCCACTTGTGTTTTTATACAGGTTTTTACTGTATTGGGTGGAAGCTGTAAATGGTCCTTCAAAAAATGTGTCTTACAGAATTTTAACCAGTGTTTTGGGTCTTGTCATCTCACCTTGTTTGCAATGCCTTCTTTAGGTCTAGATTTCTTTAGCAAGGCTAAGAAAGTCCTGGACTTGAAGAAAAGATATTTAGTAGTCTGGCTGTCTTGCCAGGTCTTAAGTTTACCAATCTTCTGAACCTCCTTGGAAATCTTTGGATATATATTGTCAGGTCCTCTTTGAAATCCTAGCCAGTGGCAGATATAGGGGAGGGGCCCAGGGGGCCCGTCCCCCTTATTTTTAGAACAAAGAGAGGCCCAAAGGGCCAAGAAATTTTTTTCGAGGGGTGGCCTCCTCCCCTTAATTTAGGGTCTGGATGGTCAGGCCCCCCTCACCCTCCTTTTCTGAAGGTCTGGATCCGACACTGCTAGCACACCCAGGATAAAAATCTCACACCGTTGAATCAGAAGAAAAGGGAGCAGGTATACATCAGTAGTACAAGTATGTCTATAATAATTATTTGTGTAAACTTATTTTCTCTGTGCTAACATGCTAGCATATCATTGTTTTATAAAGGCCTTTGTAAATGCTGTCAAGAAGAATGTAGATGAGGTTGAAGAGAGTGTGACCACTGCAGAAAGAGAGCTTGGGAGCCATACCATTCAAAAAGTTCTGAGCTCTATACCAGGACTTAGACAGGTAAAGTGGGTCGGAAGAGCTTATTTTCGGCATAGTACATGTAACATCATAGGGATAGACTTAGTAAAAAAGGCATTACAAGATTGTACCTGGTTGTGTATCTTTCAAATATATTATTTATGGCACTCTTCAAGCTGAACTGAAAGATAGAGAAGATGTTAAACCCAGAAAAAGTCAGGTCATTAAATGATTAAGACGGAATCCACTAGGAAGTCAAGTAATATTTATTAAAGTTGGACAAAAATCAAGTACCAGAATAATTTAAATCCTATTGCGTTATTTCTTACCCTTAATCAAAGGTAAAGATGTAAGTAATTATCCGTGAAGAGAGTTTTTTTGGTAACACCAACAACAATTTCGTATTAAAGTCTGAGAAAATGAATTTCAAAGTTCACAAGCTATAGGCAAAATCTCACATGTAGCCATTTTGTAAATTCGTCTTTAAGCGATTCAGTGGAATTCAGTGGAACTTCGAAATTTGTGTGGTTTCTGGTGTTGTTAGAAAAGATTTCTTTTGATAAGACATTTGAAGCAGTAACAAAAAAGATTGCAATAAGGTGGAAATAATTTTGATACAACAATTTCTTATCAAAGTCTGAGAAAATGATATTCAAAGTTCACAAGCTATGGGCAAAAGCTCACATCTTTTATCCGATTCATGGGAATTCAGTGGAACTTCGAAATTTGTTTTCGATGTTTGGTGTTGTTAGAAAAGATTTCTTTCGATAAGATATTTGAAGCAGTAGCACAAAAGCTTGCAATGAGGTGTAAATAGTTTTGGTACATAATTTTGTCCAGTAACTACTCGAAGTCCTGGTGGATTTCCTCTTAAGCACTATAAAAGGGGGCCTGAAGGAGTAAAATGGGAATTGGGATTTACTTATTATTTCACTGGAAAAATTGGAATTTGGGTCACTGGACTAGGAATCACAAACAAAAATTAGGAATGGGACTGGGATTTGGGCAGAAAGTAGGCTGGGAAATGGGATTTGAGGAAAATTTGGAATGGGGAATCGGATTTGTGAATTCTTAGGAACCTCTATAAGTTACTGCTGTTGGTCTAAAGTAGGTTGCAGATTTTCAAATAGCCAGGTCAAAAATAATGCAAACATGACAAATAATAAATTCAGGGCTCGAGACTAACGGTAGCCAAAGAGCCACAGGCTAGCAGAAATGCAGTTTTGGCTAGTAGGTTCTGGGCTTTCAATAGCCAAAATGGCTAGTTAAATTTCAGGAATTTAATTGGAAGAAATCCATGCATCGAAATCGACTTGAAAAGAACAGTACTCACAAGTACACTGTGGTTACATACAAAATTATCAAAGACTGTGAACAAACTGAAATTACCAAAGAGTAACTTATTAGAGCGGTTTTCACTCGAGTGTCGAAAGTTAATTGCGTTTGCTTTGGTTTTGCATTGCTACGCTTAGTGATTGGTTTAAAAATCTCGCGTCACTTTCTCAGCCAATCAGAACTAAAACCAAAACCAATCGTGACTCGCTCGCGCACGTTTTCCCGCGCTTCGTGCCGGCTACATGTATTTGCTTCGAGTTTTGATTGGTTCACTGGATTGTCTGTGTCCTTTGTAATTGGCCAAAGTAATTACTTTGGTTTTGGTTTTACGACACTCAATTGAAAACTGCTCTAATAACCCTAAACATAATGATACATGTAACAGATCCAGTGAAGACGGCAAAGTGCCTCTGCACAAACCTAAGATAGCTTGAGAACTCTGGCTGGTAAAAAAATTGGTTTTGGCTAGTGAAATCAAAGCTGTCACTAGCCAATAGGCAAGCTAGCAAAAAAGTTGTTAAATGGTCAGACTGTGGAAATCACTTATGTTGGTCTGAAATAGGCTGAATACGGGTTTCAAGAACTCATTCAAAAAGGTAGCGACACAACCCAATACAAAGATTGGTGGACATTGTCTCCAATTCTGTTGTGAAGATAAAAATAAAAACAATTTTGATAAATTCTTTTTATCCTAGATGACTCATAACCCCCCAAAGAAAGAGAAAAATCTGGCTGGCTGGCAAGCACCAGTTATATTCAAAACCAGCGATTTCTTTGGTCCAACATCAACAGAGAAACAGTCAGCAGGTGCGGATACTCAACAAACGACAGTCAAGTCTGATGATCAAACAGAGGACAACAGTAGCCAAACAACAGATAGATGAATTTCATATAAAAACTAGAAAATGAAAACAATACAAGTAAGAATATATAATTGTTCAATCCTGCAGAATCAAGGCTACATTGTGAAGCTAAACAGGCGTTCTCCTGGCATAAAGGGGCTCTATCACGGTGATTTTGCCGCCTTTTCGGTCAAAACGTTGCTGAAATGGTTTCACAGGCATTGTTTGAGCTTGTCACGCAATGTTCTCTCACCTAGAGGGAGCGTTGTGTGACGAACCCAAGCAACGCCTGCAAAGGAAACAAGTGCTGAAATTGTGACTAAATTAAAAAAAAAAAGCGCATGGAATACCAAAGTAAAGGGAAGAGCAAATTAAAATTAGTTTTAAGCTGTTTTTTCAAGATACAATGACAGAATTATTAAAAGCGTCAACAACAATTTGATATCAAAACCTTGTGCATGTGAAACTTATGAAAACACCCCTTTTAATAGCTTTGGTGCACTAGTATAGTAATCTTTAGCAAAACCAAACCATTATTTTTTAGGTTTTCATCAATGCAAATACCGTATTTACTCGAATAAGCGCCGCCCTCGAATAAGCGCCGCATTTAGGACAAAAAAGTTAATAAGCGCCGCCCCCGAATAAGCGCCGCAGTCTCGATGGGGCGCTTATTTGAAGAATTTTGTTTAACTTAAAACGGCACTACAAAGCAACTCTAAGACAAGCTTGAACATTTCTTTGCATCAAAAGCGATGTTTTGCAGTTATGAGTGATTGTTTTTTCGCTCTCCCATTAGTTTTTCTATTCAACACTCTAACAATACGTAGTTCTGTAAATGTTGCGAAGGCCGCCAACTTTTGCCAGGACAGCTAGCGCCACTTTTGTCTCGGCAAGAGACAAATACTGACAATCAAAAGACGCTCTTTTCAATAACTGTAAAAGATAAGATTCTTTGTGGCGTCTAAATTTTAAATAAGCGCCGCCCTCGAATAAGCGCCGCACTTGAGACGCGAAAAATTTAATAAGCGCCGCGGCGCTTATTCGAGTAAATACGGTATGGTAGGATGGTGCATCATTAGAAATTTCAAATTTCTTTTCCGTTTTAATCTTTCGTTTTGGTTTGTTATAACTTTTTGGTTCTTTTCTACGTAAGTTAAGTTTTGTTGTGAAGTTTCCTCGCATTTGAACGTACTGTTTAGTTTGTACATCAATAAAAAGATGACTCATTTAAGATTTGTCATAACGCAGCTCAAACGAAAGAAACATGGCCAAACCGTAAGAAAAGCAGAATAGAAATGTTTTGTAAACGAAACGTCGAAAAATAAGCTTTGGTGATCCAAGCTGGAAAACTCCAGTTTGTTCGTTATGTTGCGGAGATTTTATGCTCAAAGCTAATCTGTCGTGACGATTGAAGAGTGCTAGCCTGCGAATACAGCCGCCTCTGAGAGGCGGCTGTATTCGCAGGCTAGAAGAGTGCTACTTTACGTGGTTTATTGTAAAGACTTTTTCCATAATTTATCAATATGATCGCGTTTCATTTGGAAAGAAATATTAATTAAATAACATTATATAACGTCCGTAGTAGTTATTGTGTTTTAACGTATCTAAATTTACATTACTTAGAAACGTGTACAAATATTATATACTAGGAGAGAATTTATAGCAATCTTCTCCAAAGATATGATGTCTCGAATTTTCTTCACAACACAAACATACATAAACACAATTTGTTTGAAATAAAAACAAAAAAGATCTAATCATTGTTTAAGCTGAAATGTTCATGCAAGAATAACAGTGGGAAATTGCAGAAGTTTTGAAAAGTGGCATAAAAAATATGACAAGGTATTAAACCTTAATTTTTTAAAGAATAATTTAAGATGTTTGGGTGTTGAATAGGCTTATGTAAAATGTATCATGTATGTAAATTACGGATATTAAAAGAATATAATAAAATTAAAATTTTGAAAATAGTAAGTTTCATTTTCTTTCAGTTGCTTAGATACATGTTGAGTAGTTAAAAATAGAAAACCCTTTACGATTCTCCACTTCCCTTCATAGTTTTTTACTCGTGTTAAACAAAAATAAATCTTTATTTGCCATAAAAAAATTACATTGTCTACTTCTAAGAACACTTTTATGACATAAATAAGTAAATAACTTAAGTGATTTTTCTCTGATACAAAAGTCCCTCTTAAACCCCGCCGTCAACGCTATGCTAATTTTACAAATGGCCGGGAGACATGTTTAGACTTTGTGACAATAATATGTCAACATTACGCCCACATACGTTAAAAGTCTATCAATTTTTTAGATGTGTTTCTGTCTTTTCTTTTTTTCTTTCTTTTTTTGGTAATAGACGTGATATCGATAATGTTTCGCAACCAGTTTCGGTGAAATTCATGGATCGTGACATTTTGACTCGTTTTGTTTCTTTATCGGAAATCCTAATAAGATGATTTTTTTTTGTTTTCATTTTACCTGTTACATTTCTGTAAATATTTCCGCAGGGAACTTGAAAAATTGCATTAAGCTGACATACTAATAATTAAAACGCCGACAGGAAAAAATATGACATTTTAAGTCTAATTATTTTTTTCGAAAAAAAGGGTCCATTTTTTTCGGATTTATTAATCTTATTATTATATAGAACCTCTACCAAAATCTGAACCGAATAAAAGGAAATGGGGCGGTTTCGTTTCTTGGATACCTTCGCGTGTAAGAAAATATCCGCTCTTGGATGTGTTCCATACCGGCAGTGTAAATTAAATATTTAGTATTTACGATATCAAGGGTTTTGTGGCATTTGTTTCACAACATTTCGAGTGCATAGTGCGATATTACTTGTTGCGCTGCATTCAACTGGGTTCTTACGCGGCATTAAGTTGGGTTTCTCCTTTTGCGCACGCTAAAATGTTTTGACTGAAACGAAATATCTTTCGTAAGTCAGTAGTGATTGACTTATATGGCGATATAAGAAGGATTTTGAAAGATCTCGTTGAAAGACATTCCCCATAAAGACGTGACGTGCACTTGCGAGATCAGATTTCCTTCCTGAAGTAGGGGGTTTCGGCATTCTTGGTGCGATACTAGCAAACTATCTGCGACATCGTTGCTTGATACAGACCGAAAGAAAGCAATCATAATGTCAGACGCCGAATTACAGCTAAGTGAAAGCTTCACGAACCGCGAAATTGAGTCGGAAATGGCCAGTGACGCCGCTATTGTTAGACAGGACGAAGAGATCTTTCAAGAAGTCAAATCGAAAGAGACGGACTTCACTTTCAAGATTATGTGTGTTGGCGATTACACAGGCTTTGGCAAAAAAGGGGGCTTCGTCTCCGATTATATACAACATCGACCGCTTAGCTTTTATCACAAGCCCACGATCGGAGTCGACTTTTACTTGAATTTTATCACATGGAGCGATAAATCAACGAAGGAAGATTACACTGTGAAACTTCAGTTTTGGGACGTTGCCGAACACGAGCGATTTCTGAAGATGACAAACGTCTTCTGTCGAAATTGTGCTGGCGCTTTAGTGTTTTGGGGACCGAAAAGCCCTTCTCCTCTCGGTAGTATATTAAAGTGGAGCGAGAAAATCAAAGAAGCTAATCCAAAAGACGCCAATATACCATTGGTGCTTGTTATTGAGAACATTCCTACATCGAAACGGGGTAAACCTCTGGATTGGATAGGCCCCGGGAAATTAATTGAAAACAGAGTATTACTGGACGAATTTTGCGCTAGAAATGGATTCGTTGGCTGGTTTCAACTTGTCTCAAGAGAGGGGGATGGCTATACAGGGGCTATGGCCAAAGCGGTTGACTGTCTTGTACAAAATATTTTCAAACAACGAAATCTTCGAAAGCCGTGACATTGTCTCAACTTCCGGTGCGACACCACTGAATGCACGCCAATTCTATGAGGGATTTCCGGTTGTAGTGTTAATTACTCTTTGCGGTTATCGAACAATCGTGATATTATATTGGCTTAGTAATGCTCTTTTCAGCCTAAACTTTTGTTCTGTAAATGTCTGGCAAAAACTTGTTATCTGCTTTGTCCAAAAGAAGACTATTGCGTGACGTTGATCAGAGAATGCGTTACTATACATGTAAATAGTTATCAGTGTTGTTTACAAGTAACAAAACAACTTTATTTACTGTGGATTTTAAATTTCAGAAGTCTATTTGTGTCAAAAGCTAAGAACTATTTTAAAAATGGGAGCTAATATTGGGTTTGTATCTGTATTGAGTACATTATTGATTATTTATTAAATATAATTTCTATGGTAACGAAAACAGTTCCGATTGCAAGCGTCTTCTTCAAGGGCCGGCATACGCAATATCAGATAAGAAAACTTTTTTTGTTCGTATGAAGTCCTGAACTGCGAGGATTCCCGACTGTTGTCTTGTTATTCAAACAAAGTAAAACAGATAAGGCAGACTTCTGGCTTGGAATAACAGAAATCGGAAACTTGTCAACTGCTTTTAAGAAAGATTTGCCAGAAATGGCCTTCTTTTCTTTTTAAGAAAAAAAAATCAGACATAAACGATAAGATAATTTAGATAATAAAGTCGAGATCCTAGATAAGGATTTAATTGTCTTAAAATACCCAATTTGTATTTTTGTCTCGAATTTTAATTCGTAGTCGTGCAAGAATTTTGGTAATCCTTCAAAATATGGATTTAACTCGAAGAGGGATCAGTTACAGGGTACTTGGAAATTAAGAAAAAAATATTTCATTTTTTTAGTGTTTCTCTAAGTGTGTTTTTCCGTTGATAGCTTTTCTTTAAATTGTGCATTTTAACATGTACATGTACACAGGGTTGCCGCTAAGTTTATATTTCATAGAACATCGTCTTTCTGTGGGTTCGATGATAGCGTAATGCCGGCCGAATCCCTTCCCGTTTTTCCGCTCTCACGTAGGATGTGAAGAAAGAGTAGCCTGCGAGCAGGCTCTCTATTCGGGGGCAACGTGAATATTGACCTCTTCGAGCGCCGAAGGCGCGATCGCAAAAAGTGAGTCCTGGGCTCTCTCCTCCGCAGAGGTCTCTTTCCTCTTTCGGGCTGGGAAATAAGGAGAGGAACGGGGAGAGGTGAAAAGTAAGCGCGCGGAGCATGGAGAGAATCGAAACGAAAGCGCGCGGGGCACACTGGGAAAGGGGCTCCCCCTATTTTTCATTTTTCGTGTTTTCGCCTTCCTCCCCCCGTGTTTTTGAGCCTTCCCCCACGAAAGAGGCCTCTGCGGAGGAGAGAGAGTCCTGGGAGCGTCTTGGTGACCTGGGGTGGCGAAAAAACGTTACCGTATACGGTACTGTAATTCCGAGCATTCAAGACCGGGAATAAACCGTAGATGATCATATGTTCAATCATGACCCAATCACAGTCGTTGTATGGTGCTACTCCGTTCGCTTCTCGCTTGTCCGCGAGAGAAAAAGAACCCTCAGGGAGTAGGTCGGGTGACGACATTCGAAATGCAGCCAAGGGGACGTAACCTGCGATCAGGCGTTCTTTTCTGAAAAGAAAAAAAGGGCATGATCTCAGGTTAAGGGGGACGAGATATTTCTTACTGTGCACGCTTGACAAAACCATGCTGTCCAAAAGAAACGCGGCTTTAGGGCCTGCGATTGACAAGAAAGATCAAGAAAAAGGCGGTTTTGTTCTGAAAAGTAGAGTAAAGTTGTGCAACAATAATAAGTAAATGTGGTTGACGAATACCTTTAAAAGCATTAAGTTTTCTTGAGCATTCCTTGCTTGCTCGTTTAAAATTGTCATGATTTACCATCTCAGTGGGGGGGGGGGGAGTGGTAAGGCTTAATAGAGAGGGGGGACCTTAAAAGAGCTTTTACCGTGACGGTAACTTTGAAGGGACTGTGCCGGGGGGGGGGCTCAAAAAAGTTGTATACGGGGAGGCTCCGCCCCAAGTTCTAACCCCTTACCCTTTTATATACCATTTTTGACAGAAATTGTACCCCTTTCGTATACCTTCAACTGAAAAAAGGTACCCCTTTCATATACCAAAGAGACATTGCGCGGACTTAAAATAGGACGTTTTCTTGTCATTTTTATGTAGCGCTTAATAAATTAAAATAATACAGTCATAAATTGCGTCTGTTCGAAATATTTTAACTAAAGGCCCTTTTAAATAGCCAAATGACAGATTTCCATACCCTTTCATATACTTAAACTCGTGAAATCCCTACCCTTTTATATACCTGAAGCCTGAAAAAGGTACCCCTTTCGGGCGGAGCCTCCCCGTATAGGCCATTATAGGGAGTACCCCTCCTCCCCTCCCGGGGACTGTGTCACGAATTTGAGCTAAATTTAGTCATGGGAAATGGCCATCAAATTCGTTGAAATATAAAAGTCATAAAAATAACCTGTTAAAACAGTGCAGGAACATTTCAATAATACACCAAATACAAAAGTAGGTACGGATGACCAAAACCAACTAAGATTGAAACAAATTGCGATATAAGGTTTTTTGAAATATTGTTGGGCTGAACAGTTTTCAAAGTTAACCTTGTTTGCTTGTTATTATAAATTATAACGCCTGGGAGACACATTTGGTTGCAATGAAGCTATGGTATTGTCATTTAGATCCATAGAAGTAGTTTATTTAAAAAACGTAAGTTTCATAGCGAGTATTTGGCACGATAAAAACAAATAAACTTCACCGTCACCTGGGAGACACATTTGGTTGCAATGAAGCTATGGTATTGTCATTTAGATCCATAGAAATAGTTTATTTAAAAAACGTAAGTTTCATAGCGAGTATTTGGCACGATAAAAACAAATAAACTTCACCGTCAGCCGTGACACAGTCTCTTTAATGTTACACAAAGGCAGGAGACGGAGGCTTTGGCTACCTTGTTACCACTAGCTTGGGACGACACCTTTAAGCCTGGTTCTCATATGATCGTCCCGATCGTCTCTGTCGCTTCAAAAAGTTTGCTTGCTCCAATCACCTCAGACTTTGCAAACGACAGAAGCGACAGAGACGATCGGGGCGATCATGTGAGAACCAGCCTTTACAAAGCGGTTTTGGCCCAACCGTCCCTCGTTTCCGGTAGACTTGACAGGGACAAAAAGAAGAAAGGCGGACCCAAGTTGCTTTTATGAAACTAGTTTTAATTCTTTTACAGATTGAACTTTAGTAGCCCCAGTCGTTTATCTTTAGCTGTGAAGCGCAAATGCCGTTTTACTAAGGGGCGGACCATAACGTATGAAAAACTTTCTCTGCAAACACTTTCATTTGTAAATTTATGCAACTCTACAAACATTTTCTTCCGGAATGCAAATTATTTTTTTTATACATATCGTGTTTGCAAGCAACTTATTTCGTCCTTTTAGGCCCTGCAAACATTTTCTTTTTGCAATATTTTTCACCCCCCGTCCTTTCTTCACGCCCCCCCCCCCCGTACTTTCAGGAAAAAAAAATGGTCTGTTATCCCACACTCCACTTCTCTCCTTCCCTCGTTTTATTTTAGTTTGTAAGTTTTCTTTTTTTAACCTTTCCGTACTCTAAAACGCCAGCTAAAACGGAAACCCGGCCGGAAAGTAGGCATGCATCACATGTTTGCTGTTACATAATCATATCACGTAGCTGTTTCTTTTTACCCCTTTTTTTATATTCTGCACCAATATTGCAATATTTAACTCTCAGCTGTAGAACACGAGTCCGATTTTTTTGGTAGAGCGATTTTGAAATGTATTTGAATAAAAAAGGGTAAAGGAATGTGGAATTTTCTGCGTTCGAGCATGGTAGCCCATCAGGCAGAAGCATTACCCGGCCAGCGGTTGAACCGGGACCACTCGATCCAGAGTCCAGCGCGCTAACCATGGCAACGCCACGCCTCACAACTCACCCAAGAAGTACTTCCAAGAAAGAATCCTTCAAGAAGTAACTTACTTACACACAGATTGCAGCTACAGTTGAATCCCGATAACTCGAACCCTCAATAACTCGAACCTCCCGCTAACTCGAACCTTTTCTGATTCCTCTCCAGGTCATTTTCTTACTACTTTTACCCTCAATAACTCCGATTTCCCTTAAAGGTTCGAGTTATCGGGATTCAACTGTAGTCCAAACCGCAAACAACATACTCGCATACTTGTCTTTGGGTTAAGTCATGTTTGCTTTCACTAGTCGTGTTTAGTGAGTGATCAGGCGCTCTATTTTTCCCTTCTCCCACCCTCTCCATGGTTCCACCGACTTTTTGCGCTTAGGAAAACAGCGCCTGATCACAGGTTATGAGGCATGTTGGCGAGGTCGGGAAGTAGGAATTATGACTACCTGTTTCAACAGTTGTTACGGCGCGTCGTTTAGTCAAATAGACACCGTGTGGGTTAGAGCTGAATAGCCAGAAAACAGGAGGATTAGGAAATAGTGGGTATTATTTTTTTTAGTTACTGTCATATGTGAGCGCAACGTTACATGCACACGTTAAATTAAGGGGGGATTTGCATACATCCCATGATGCTTTGCTTTTGTCAAGTCGTCAGGTCACGTGACCTAGTCAGTTTAACATGGACGCCGTTATGAAAGCATTGTTCCTCGCTTATAAATGTTGCACAAGCAGAAAGCGAACACTGCGCGCCAATGTTGTACAGGGCCGTTGTGAAAGAGATCGCTTGGGTAAAACAACTCTTTAGCCACCCTTGCGCGGGATTTTGGAGGTATGAAAGGCAGGGACCAAAAACAACAGATGCCATTTTCCTTGACCTGTCGAAAGCATTCGATAGTGTGCCTCACGAGCGCCTTCTACTTAAGCTTAGCCGCTACGGTATTGATGGGCCATTGTTGCGATGGTTAAGAAATTTCTTAACAAACAGGCATCAGAGGGTCGTGATACGTGGCACCTACTCTAGTTGGTCCCAGGTAACATCTGGTGTGCCCCAGGGCACAATTCTCGGACCTACTTTGTTCCTGATTTATGTTAACGACATACCAAATGTCGTTACATCTACTATTAAACTGTTTGCAGATGATACAAAGATCTACCGTGAACTCAATCATGTCGATGATACGTTTGTACTACAGTCTGACCTGGAATCTCTAGAAAACTGGACAAAGAGTTGGCAAGTTAAGTTCAATTCTGAGAAGTGCGAAGTAATGAGAATAACGCATAAGCAGGACAAAAGTACACATCCTTATTACCTGTCAAATGTAGAATTAAGATCTGTCGACTCATATAAAGATCTAGGTGTGAACATGTCGAGGGATTTATCCTGGTCGAATCACGTGGACGTTATTGTGAACAAAGCTAACAAAGTGCTGGGCTTATTAAAGCGTACAGTTGGGAATAAGAACAAAGAAATTTTTTCCATGCTTTACAAGTCATTGGTGAGACCGATCCTAGAATACGCATGCCCTGTATGGTCACTGCATCTAGTTAAAGATATACTGGCTATTGAAAAAGTACAACGAAGAGCATCAAGAATTGCTCTTGGGCAAAAACCCCGCGAGATGCCATACGAAGATCGATGCAAACTACTAAACTGGAACTCTCTTCAGCATCGACGAGAGTACCTGTCCTTAGTAGAATGTTATAAAACAGTGTTCGGATTAAATGGTCTAAACTTTAACGATTATTTCGAGTATTGTAGAAGCAAAAGCACCAGAGCTAACCATCCGTTTAAGATCCAAACGAAATCAGCAAGAATTAACGCATTCAAGTATTCCTTCTTTGTTAGAATTATTAAGGAATGGAACAATTTGCCAAACTATTTGTTCGGATGTAAATATCTTTAAATCAAACCTTAAAACGTGGATGAACATTCATTAATTATATGCCACAGTACCAGATATTATAGATATTTTAGATTTTAACTTTTAGATTGTAATGTTTTAGATTGTAATGCTTTTTAAAATTTTTAAATTTTAGATTGTAATTTTAGTTAGGGGACCTAAATAGGGATGACCTCATGGTCCGCCTTTTCAGATACAATTTGTGTAATACCATTTGTGTGTTTGAATAAAGTATTATTATTATTACTACCCGGAGAATCGTTGCGTGACGCAACCAGGGAGAACCGTTGTGCGACGTAACAGTAACAGCTGTGCAGACCTGAGGTGATGGCTGTGACTGGTGTGTGACACCTCGTCGAACTGGTTGTTCTAAAAAATTCATTCTCTAATGATTTGTAAACGTTCGTAGTGTTCCTTTACAGTTGGGAAAAAAAGGAGACACTACAGTTGTTCATCAGTTGGCTTAAACATGAAGACATGAAGCTACATGAAATGAGTACAAACGTACAAGCTCCTACAGGATGAATTGATTACCCTCAGATGAGCCTCTCTATGGGTATTTACGAAGAAATTGAAGACGCGAAGATCACCGCGGAAAAAACGAAGATTTCAAGATTGAAGCGAAGATCTGAAATCGACAAAAATTCCCGTGATCAAATTGAACACTCAGATATAAAACTGTCAAAACTCGTAAACACTACAGCAAAGATCTGTAATTCCTGAATTTTGGCATTTGACCACATTTCACGAAAAAAAACCAAACGAAGATAAAACGAAGATCTGCTTAAAAAACCGAAGATTTGCAAAAAAAATGCGAAGAAAACGAAGACCGTGGGTACCCATAGAGAGGCTCTCAGATCATATCAACATCCAAAATATCTCAAAACCGGTTAAACAAGTTTCAGATTTCGGATTCACCAGCAAACACGGCCAAATCATCTCATGTTGTTTACAATTCAATATTTTTGATCGACTGTTGGTGCTGTGTATTTATAGCCGATACGAAACATCACAGAACACGAGATCAGACATGACACTTGGCAAGGGGAAGTTTGTCTTTAAGCCTGGTTAAAGGTTAATTTCTCTTAGCTTCCCTGAGGAGTGTTTTCAAAACAACATGAACCAATCTGTTGTTTTGTACGAGAAACCCGAAGAAGAAAACAAAGATGTTTTGAGTCAACTTGGAAAGGAGATACAGTTAAAATCATTCAAGAAAAACATCCTGGAAAATGGAGATGAACTGCATCTGAAAATAATCGTAGCAGGTGATCCAAAGTGGAAAGAAAGGAATTTGATATCTTCGACAACTAAACCTTTCTGCACTCCGTGGTTGCGCCGAGAAGAGAAAACGTGGAAATGTCCATTAAAATCACAGGATTATACACTAAAGATTCAGTTTTGGGAACTTTCGCCCATCGACAGATTCCATTTTAATTGCGGAAACCGAAATTTGTTCAAAGCGTGTGATGGCGCGCTCGTGTTTTTCGATTCCGAGAAACCCTCTACACTTGCAGCCGCACATCAGTATTTTGAACTAATACAAGGCGCAAATCCCAGCACTGGACGGAATGGTTTCAAGGTCCCTGTGGCTCTCGTTATGATCAACAATTCTAATCAGGACTCGAATCAAGACGTGAAAATAAACGAGGAAATGGACAGTTATTGTAAACAACATGAGTTTATCACGTGGTTCGAACATTTGTCACGCAAGACAGACGGGTACAAGCGGGTGTATGTTAAGGCTGTTGATAGAATTCTGGAAGAAGTCATCAGTTTGTCAAGGAAGGGAGTGACCATTTGGGGCGATTGGAGATTAAAATATGGCACATAAGGAAGTGAAGCTACTTTGTCCATGTTGAACCCCATAATCTGTCACGTCACGCAACAGAGAAAGGTCAAGAAAAACAGGTTTTGCACAATCTTGAATCTGTCTTTCTAGGGATTGAATGCTGAATCAATATCCGATTTTCATAAAATAGTAAAATGAAAGAAATCTCTGAAAGAAATAACTCTGAAAGGTACAGATAGATCCCTGTAATTTTTTAATGAATACAGGAAGCTTCTTATTTCACCAGTAGAGGACAATTTTTATCACAGAATTTTACGATACTTCTTATGAAAGATTTGAATTTTGGTTTTATATTTTTTGTGCTCTTTCCTGCAGTTCCAATAATTCCCCTAAGCTCCCTTCAATCAGGGCTTCCCCATTTTGTCCAGTCACCACCATAATGATTTACACATTAGTTCCTGGAGGATTGCTGCAGCGTTTCCATTTGCCTTGAAGTGCAACAGCACCTGTGTTATCTAACAGATGTTTTTGGAGGTCTACTGTCTGTTATTTTTCTTGAGTCTTGCAGCAAACAGCTCCAGTCCAGTCTGTAAGACAGAATGTTTCATTCCTCTTCTCACCAAAACACAAGTTACACCTGAAAAAAGCATTACATGCAAATGGTATGATACCAGATCTAATTATATATATTTGCTTATTTTTCACTGTTACTTTACAAAGTTCACATTTTTGGGGGTATATACATACCAGTATATACATACATATGGAGGGTGTCAGAGGGTTGTTTAGGTTTAGGTCAAGGCTATAACTTTGAGGTCCTATTAGGGGTTATCAGGAGACGGGATATGTCGGTAAAAAATTATAGGAATACAGGATATTTGGGGGGAAATTAATGGGATACAGGATATTTTATAAAAGAAAATTCGGGATATGGAACTTAACGGGGATACAAACCAGATATATACAAACCGCATATAGAAGATATATAGAGAAACATTACGTCGCTTCGATTTACTACAAAATATAAAATTTACTCCAAATGATTCGATAAAAGTTAACTGAGATGAAATGTTGAATGAGTCTTGTGTCATGTTTTTTGCCGCCCCGAGCCCTTCAAGCATCTCGCAAAATAAACGGCTTAAAGGGCTCGGGGCGGCAGAAAAACATGACACAAGACTCATTCAACATTTCATTGAATCATTATTGAATCATTTAGAGTAAATTTTATATTTTGTAGTAAATCGAAGCGACGTAATGTTTCTCTAAATATTTTCTATATGCGCCATTGATTTCAACGTAACCTTATGTCAACAATTATTAACCACGAACACATAAGGTGGTCTGCCTGTGGTTACGGGATATTAAGGCCAAAATTTAATGGGGTGCTTTTACCACCTGAACAGTCCAATTGTATTTCCTCTTTCTTGGAATTGCCAGTTTTGAGGGTTCATTACTTTCTATAGCTTTTAGATCAGTTCTTACCCAGTCTGCTTATCTCACGAGTGTTTCTCTCTTCATCATCAAAGAAAAGCATGTTGGAGTACGGGATTCCACTTGCCTGTGTAAACCTTCAAACAAAAACAAGATTCCAAAGTGGTACATAGAAAGCAGTGTGAAGGAAGGCTCAAAAAAGCCTAGGAGTTAATACGTTTTGCTGTGAAACTCTGAAGTGAGAAACCTGGAATTAAAATGTGATAAAGTTCACACTTGATATGTATATTCTTTATTGCGTATTGTATAACATCTTATTATTATCTTATTGCATTACATCTTATTGTTATCTTATTGCATTACATTTTATTATTATCTTATTGCATTACATCTTATTGCTTATGGCATATTGTATTCCCGGGGGGGGGTGGGGGGGACTCGCATACGGTATGTAAGTAACAGGGATGCTCGTCGTCTCGCTTAGGAGTGTAAATTTGGGATTTTTGGTCTTGCTTAGGGTGTTCTGGGTAAAACGCCAATATTTTTAGCCATAATGGTATCGTTTAGAGCTACACACGATGAAATATACAAATATAGATTCTGTAATTCTGTTCATAGTTTTTTTGGTATCTTTTAGGGGTCAATAAAAGGTTGAGTCACACCCAGGTATGAGATTGGTCTCTTTAAGGGGTTCTTTTTAAAATTTCCGACGAGCATCCCCATCCGTTTCATATAGGAGTGCCCCTTCCCTCCCACCCTGGGATTGTATTGTTGTAGGAGGGCCACAGGCTTCTCAGTTTATTAAGCTAACCACAGTAGATTAATCTGATGCCCACTTACTTTCTAAAATGAGTCACTTTTGATCCCGGATATATCTCTTTATACGAGAAATATTTGTCAATATCTAGAACTGTCAATAGTTCCTGGGCTGTAGGGGGATCTTGAGTTCTGTAGAATAATTCAGTGGTTTTTTCTCAGTATTTAGTGGCACATAAATTACAACTAGATAGCAGGAGTTTGCTTAGCCTTAATTACCCAAATTCCTGCTAACTTGAACTCAGATTTTTTTAATTGTTAATTGCTTTGGATCACAAAACAAAATTTAAGAATTAAGTTCATTTAAAAACACGTTTCAGTGTGTTCATTGAGATCACATGCATACTTCAAACAGCCACCATCTTGGACCGCTCCACAATAGACCAAATTTGTATTCTTAGTGTTCGACTAGAACTAGCTTGCAATGGAGGCTAATGGAGGGAAATATAAGCTTCACGTGATTTACATTTGAAAATATTCCCCATACTAAACCTCTCTTGCAAGCTAGTTCCAGTCCAATACAGAGAATATGGTCTATTATATGGTGAGCACAGACTGGGGAGAGTAACAGACACATGGTGTGGGGGTGGTGCAATATATTATGTACTGCCAGTTACTTTCTCCAGGTTGTGAGGCCATATATTTTATGAAACCCAGAGGGTACCTGTCTGAAGTATGTATATTAATGATGACAGACACATGGAAAACTCAGAGACTCAAAGGACAGTGCAGAATGCAATGGAGTCGACAATTGAAAGTATTATGTTTTATGTTCGTGTTCTTTTGCTTTAGTTTACTTTCAATTAGACGTTGAAACACCACTTGTATTTCTTCCCGGGGTTTTCTTAAGCTAATCTTTGCAACATATGACTTGAAAGTCATATGTCACACCTCCACGTTTGGTGACCCTGGTAATACGATGTAGCTGAGTGACAATGGCGAAAGGTGAGCTTCCAGCGCCTTTAAATATCTGGTACCCGTGGCTAAGGGAAGGACACCCCGACAGAAAATCCCTGGTCCTCCAGGTTGGGGGTTGGGCATGGGGCCAATCACCCCATCCCGTAAAACCAAGCTGATTACGGAAACCGGAAATTTATGTAAAGGTCACTCTATTGAGTGTGCCCATAACTACCAAGGAGCGAGTTCAGTGGCCTGCTGTCTTACGGGAGACGACTCCATCATCCTGATGGACAGCAGTATGAGGAATGCAGGTAAAAGCCGAAAGGAAACTTGCATGCGGATAAGGGCGTTGACTCACCCTAAGAAGACAGTGAGAGTGGGATGTTGGAACGTGCGTACTATGTACAGCACCGGAAAGACTGCTCAGGTTTGCAGAGAGATGGCAAAGTACAAGGTGGAGATCCTAGGGATCAGTGAGTGTCGATGGACAGGGTCTGGGCAGGTTAGGACACAAACAGGAGAGAATATAATATTCGCCGGCAGAAACGACAACCAACACCAAAGCGGTGTGGCCATTATGATGAGCAAGGAGGCATCTAGGGCCTTGGAGAGCTGGAACCCTGTGAGCGATAGAATAATAACAGCCAGGTTCAACTCCAAGCACATAAAAACAACTATTATTCAGGTCTATGCACCGACCAATGACGCTGACACCGATGAAAAAGACGGGTTCTATGATCTACTGCAACAGGTGTATGACAGGACACCTCAACATGACATCATAATAATTATGGGCGACTGGAATGCAAAGTTAGGGCACCAGTTGGAGGGCGAAAACGGAGTGGTTGGTAAGCACGGTTTAGGAAGCGACAGATCTGATAATGGTGAGAGGTTCATAGAGTTTTGTGCGGCCAACAACATGGCCATCACAACGACCATGTTCCCCCACAAAGACATCCATAAGTACACTTGGACCTCTCCAGATGGAAGAACAAGGAATCAAATCGACCATATAGCTGTTAATGGAATATTTAAGAGATCGGTACAGGACTTCAGGGCTTTCAGAGGAGCCGATGTAGGAAGTGATCACAACTTGGTTGTTGGAAATATTCGATTAAAGCTAAGTGGGGTGGTTAGAAAGCAAGGCAAACTGACTGCACGGAAATATGAGCTGAGCAAGTTAAAGGTGCCTGAGATTAAACAAAGGTTTGTCTTAGAGCTTAAGAACAGATTTAGCTGCTTGGCAGGAACTGAGTCAGATGAAACAGGAGAAGATGACACCCAGAATGCAGAAAGTGTCGAGGAGAAATGGTCGAACATCAAGAAGGCCTACAGCGAAACAGCAAAATCAGTTCTTGGTCATAGACAAAGGAAGAGCAAAACTTGGATAAGTGCAACAAGTTGGAGAAAAATTGATGAAAGAAAGAAATTAAAGAAGAAGATGGAGGAGACAAGATCAGAAAGGATAAGAGATAGAAGGAGAATAGAATACAATGACAAGAATAAGGAAGTAGAGAGAAGTTTGAGAGCAGACAAGAGAGAATGGGCAAATGCGCTTGCAAGGGAAGCCGAGGAGGCTGCAAGGTATGGCAACCTCAAAGAGGTGTATGAGGTAACGAAGACGTTATGCAATGACAGGCCATGAAGAATGAACATGGTGAAAGACCAGGATGGAAAGCTATTAACAACAGAAGAGGAGATCAGACATAGGTGGCAAGAACATTTCAACAGTGTCCTGAACCGGCCTGATCCAGTGGCCCCCGCAGTTGTCGATGATAGACAGCCAAACGAAATAGATGTCAGCGACGAATGTATCACCCGACAGGAATTAAAGCAGGCTCTGAAGAACATGAAGAATGGCAAAGCAGCTGGAATGGATTCAATCACAGCAGAGCTATTGAAGGCTGACATAGAGACAACTGCGTGCGTGCTAGAAGACCTATTTCGCACGGTGTGGGAGACAGAGGAAATCCCAGAGGACTGGAATTGTGGTCTGATCGTTAAGCTTCCCAAAAAGGGGAATCTTACTGACTGTGGTAACTGGCGTGGAATAACGTTGTTATCTGTACCAGCGAAAGTTATGGGAAGAGTAATTATTACTAGACTACATGATGCAGTGGATCGGATGTTAAGGGAAGAACAGGCAGGTTTCAGAAGGGGGCGAAGCACGACTGAACACATCTTTGTGCTTCGAAATGTCATCGAACAATCGCTGGAATGGAATGCAAGTCTGTATACCTGTTTTGTAGATTATGAGAAAGCATTTGATAGTGTCCACCGCGAAACACTGTGGAGGATAATGCAGTCTTATGGAATACCATCAAAGTTCATTAGAATGGTCAAACTGTTTTACAGCAACACCAAGTGTGGAGTGATCGATGGAGCAGGCAAATAGGATTGGTTTACCGTGAAAGCAGGCGTAAAACAAGGTTGTGTAACGTCAGGGTTTCTCTTCCTGTTGGTAATAGATTGAATTATGTGTAGGACTACAGAGCAAGGTAATACGGGGATTCGATGGAAGATGATGAGACAGCTTGAAGACTTAGACTATGCCGATGACATTGCGCTCATTTCCAGCACATGGGCGCAAGCACAAACGAAGTTAGAAAGACTGGGGAGCAACAGTGAAGGTACGGGTTTGAAGATAAACATCGATAAAACGAAGGTGCTCAGACTCAATGCAAGAAGACAAGATCCTATGAAGATAAATGGCACTGATGTAGAGGATACAGACAGCTTTGTCTATCTAGGGGCCACTGTTAACAACTTGGGTGGTGCCGAACAGGACATTCGGAGTAGGTTAGGTAAAGCTAGAAGTGTTTTTCATCGACTTTCAAAGGTGTGGAGAACAGGTGCATTCCGCCGAGAAACTAAGATGAGGATCTTCAAGTCAAACATCATTTCTGTCCTGTTATATGGATGTGAGACTTGGAGAATGACAAAAGCGGATGAAAAAAGGCTTGACACCTTCCTTCGCAAATGCCTAAGGAGAATCTTGAAAGTCTATTGGCCCATGCGTGTGTCTAATGATGAAATTCGGAGAAGAGCAGGAATCGAAAAGATCAGTTCACAAGTACGACGAAGGCGATGGAAGTGGATAGGTCATGTTCTGCGTATGGCACCAAACCGAAACCCACACGTGGCATTATCCTGGGCACCAAGCGGGAAAAGAAGCAGAGGATGGCCAAGGGAAACATGGCGGAGAACGGTGGAGAAGGAACGCGCTGAGCTGGGACTAACATCGTGGGCTGCAGCAGCAGCTGTGGCCAAGAATAGGGACAGATGGCGAGCATTGATGTCCGGCCCTATCCCCCACCAGGGGGCAAGGAACTAAGAGAATCTTTGCAAACGAAACACAACACCTTTGTTCATTTGTAACAAATACTTTTGTTTTCCTTGAAAACCGTGCCGTAGCATGATACTTTAGTTTGTTTTTGTTTTGTTTCAAGGCGAACATCGATAGCATTTGTCTTCCTTTCAATAATAAAGCCAATTGTTTCACTTTAATTTAATTAATTAATGGTTTAAACTGCACGAAAGACGTTTCTTAAAAGTAAGGAACAAATCTAATAAAAAAACTAGGATATTTTTTTCCTGTTTATCAAGAGTTTCAAGCCGAAAATCACTGTACAAGTTTTTGCATTCCTAATTACGAAAGCGCTGCGAAAGTCTCAAAATCTAATTTAATTAATTATGCTATAGCGCTTTAGGAGTTTAGTAGACGACAGCCCCCACCAAACCATCACAATAGTGCATTCTGCACTAACCAGGAGACTCTTAATTATTGCAGTCAATAATATTACTGTATTCATTTAAGTATAAAAGGCCAGGCAGTGATTTTGCAGCAGTCCTTACCATGTACGCAAGTGACGCAATTTCAAGGTTTTTGTAATTTCAACGCTTTAAAAAACTTGCCTGGAAGCTGCTGCTAAGCATATTCCTTTGGACTTGAGAAGCGTCAGGATTTCCAGTGAATCATCATAGAGTTCAACCTTGTATCCACTTCTATCCTCCACTGAGCCATTACTTTAAACATATAAATCAGTAGTAAAATGTCAATGTAGTAGTAGTAGTAAACTTTATTTAAGTGTTAATCGTTCTAGTGTTTTGCACACTAATTGGTGACACTAATTAAAAACTAAAGATAAAAATTAAAAATTAAAATCGAACACCCAAGTTATTGCTGATTTGGGTATTGATAATAGAGCAGTCAGTCAATACCAGTACCTGATTCCGTCTATAAGAAGGAATCATGGCAGTTGCATGTATTCAGCAAATTAAGTTTGAGACTTGGCAATGTTGAATACAACTACCATAATTTCTTGCAGGCATGCCCAGGGGGGTACTCCGGCTTGTAAATGACGAGGATGATCGAAGGATTTTTTTGGGTTTGAAATGTTCGATTCCGGGATTTTTTTGAGTTGGATAATTTGTCAAGTATTTTTTTGGGTGACTTGAATTTTTATGGTTTTCTTTGTGTTATATTATTGCCCCTCCTGGCAATATAGGGGTAATTTGACAAGGGATTTTTGGGGGGGTTATTTTTGGTCCAGGGATTTTTTTGGGTAATGTTGGAAGACTTGGGGATTTTTTGGGGTCCTGAGTTTTGCCTCCATTTGATCATCCCTGTCCTTTACAAGCCGGAATACCCCCCCTGGGCAGGCATGTCTCATAGAGGGAATTGATTGTGATAAAACCAGAACCAAAGTAATCATCTGGCCAATCACAAAAGACATAGGCAATTCAGTAACTAAACCAATCAAAACTCTAAGCAAATACATATAGGTGGCATGGAGTGCAGAGGGAAAATGTGTGTGAGCGTATTACAAATGGTTTTGGTTTTATTTCTAATTAATTTAAAAGTGGCATGAGTTTTTTAAACCAAGTCTGTCACTTACTTCTATGGAAACTGGGGTAACTTATACTGGCTTTTTATGATCTATATTGAATAACCCAGTGTTAACATATTTATTTCACTTTGCCCCATTCTGAAGATCAGTTTTTGCTCAAGTGTCAAATGTAATAATTCGTATTTGAAATGTTTTTTCATTACACTTTGTGATTACAATAACAATTATTCTATTTCAATTGGATAGTTGTCAGCAAGTGCTTTGTAAGGAATAAAGACAAAGATGCTCACCTTTTTCTTGAAAAAGGGGGAGACACATGAGTATCAGCCCAGAAAGGCCATAATGTATAATCTGTTTACACAAAACACAGGTTTTATTATATTTATCATTTGGCGCACCTACAAAAGTTTGATGTAAAGTCAAGTACATATATGCTGTACAACAGGTATCACATTGATCACACCCATTGAATGAATATTTTCAGGAATCCAAGCCTGAGTCAAATACCTGAGTTATTGCTGATTGGTGGGTGGTATAAACCAACTCCTCTTGGTTTTAAACATGGTGCACATGCACGGTGGGCAGGAAATGAGCGACTATAAAATATAGCAAATGTATTTCAGACATTTGACTCTGTCTTGACTTGGGCTTGGATTTGACTCAGCCAACTGATAAACTCCACTTTCTAATACCTCAATACCTTTAACAACCATTAAAGGCTCCAAAACACTTTGCACTCAACAAGTTTATCTATAAGTGCTTGAGATATAACTATGTGGACTGTGATGTTGCTACCAATTAGAAGTGGGACGAAAATACCACAAGGAATTCCAACTTCAGATTGTTATTTTAAAATGTAAACCCGGAGAAAATTTGTTTCAGCTTCTTTCACTGAGCCCACTGAGGCAAAAAATCGAAATAAACGTATATGTTTAGAACAGTTGTATGCATTATATAATTCGATCATCTTTCATTATTGGCTCCAGAGATTTTTTTAAGGAAACTTTTTAAACTGGTCACACTTACCTAAATCAAACACCACTAGTTTTGGAAGAAAATCTCCGCCATCTTCCTCCACAGACATTCTACTGACTAGTGCCCAGTTTTATGCGAGAAGAATGTTGACAGGACTGAGCAGGGGAGAGGGGACAGTAGACCCCCTACCGACCCATCCTTAGCTAGACCAACGTTTGTTTTTTCAAAAATGTTTTTCAGCATAAATTTGTTATTTTCAGCACCATGTGTGTAACTGGGAGGATAAGTATTTTATTTTTCTCTTAAGATAAACACAACTTGATTCATGAAAATAACACATGCGATATAAACAGCTACCATGCTGCCCATATAAAGTTTGTATGGGCAAGCTTTTTAGCATGCTTTGGGGCTGACTTTCATTGTTTTAGGGTTTTTTTAATGTACAATGCCTTATTGAATTGGTGAAGGGTTAAGCTATCAATCTTCAAGTTCTTTGGTGTAAATATGATAAAATGTAAAATGGCATAGAAACCTGAACTATCACCCAGAAGAATTTTACACATTTACTTTTGATTTGGGTCAGAATATCTCTTTTCAAGCAAATAAACAAAGAACTTTGCTCTTATTAAAAAAAAAAATAAAATGCCAACATGACAAGGGATACTAATCTCCGGTGTCAATGGCTTATATTGATCTTAATCCTGATAAAAACTTTTGAACTTTGTTATGTAACACGACCGGACAATAGTTCTTTGCTTGTTCTATCTTTGAAAATATTTTCCGAGGTAAAGAAAAGGCATATTTTTCCCTCCACGGGTTAATTTTGTTTCAAAATAATTTAAATACAGTCTGGGCACAATAGTTTGAATGAGTTTTCCAATAATCAAGTTAATACGTGAGAGAGGTCAAGCGAGACAACTTGAACTTTTCTAAACTGTACTCAAATTTTATTGTGACGTACTTCCATTAATTCCTTTCTGTGACCAATAACACGGTTTATTAAAAACCTGGCCACCAAAAAAGCTACAAAAAACATAATCTGTATCTATCAAAAAATTTTTCTACAAGTGAATCATTCTGTAGCTTTCTATTTCGGCTAAACGTTTTCGAGTTTCGTCGCGCAGTTTATTTGTTTGGGTTCAACTCATTAATATGCAGGAAACTGTCTGTGCACAATGAATGAATGGCGACATTCAAAATTCGTTTCGCGTCTCACGAAATTCTTTTGCTTGCTTGCTTGCTTTCAATCAGTGAGAATTGAAAGTCCTCGTCAAATGTTTATCAGCAACACTCAAAGTTAGCGGGTTGTTCAAATGTTCTTCGTTGCGTTCACGGATTCGTTCGTTAGACACGCCAAAGTGTAAACAAAGGATGTCTGCCAACCGCAAAACATCAGGTTTTCTAAGAAATTCAACTTCTTCCAGTAAATCGCTGCTAGCTGTTGCTATTCAAAAGCTTCCAAAAATCAAAGATTTGCAATTTCAACTTGTTTAACTGTGTTCCAAAGGAACCCCGTCATCTGCAACGATCGAGTCGTTTCAATTGTTTACTTCGACTGGGAGAGGTTTTCAACCTTCGAACGGCTTCTTTTATCAAAGTCCCTTGTTCTAAAAGTTCCATCAGCAAGCCGTATGACGAAGACGACGATGCAGACTTTCTGAAAGGGTCTGCTGTGGGACACATGCAAGCTCGAAGAGTTATTTCGGTGTCGTCCATTGCTGGACGTTCACAGTCAAAGATATCATCGTAATTTGTCTCTTCCGTCTCCTTCTGGTTGACTTGAAGCAGGTCGCGAAAATCCGTAATTACTGACTCCATTTCATCAGTTCCCCCTTTCTTTAACCATAAACTTCCATGGCAGTAGTTTTTCGTTGAAGGCATGGCGATGCAGTGGATGCGACAGGAGAAATAAGAAGGAATTGTACGGCCAAAGCAAACGTAAACAGAACGATACTGCTAACAGTACGTTGTGTTATTGTTTGGCCGATTGAAAGGAACTACAACGCTGTCCTTGAGCACGTGGAATTGGTATTTGCGAAAAACAAACAATCTGATTGGCTGAGACACAATGCTGTGACTGACGATGTTTGGTCGGCCTTGGCTCTGATTGGCTAACACCTGTAAGGCCACACCAAGCACTTGTCAGATCTATTTTTGTCTTTCAATGGCGGGAACCAGTCCGATCCAAGTTCGATTTCAATAGAGTGGTAAAGTGTGACGTCACGGTTCCATGGTAACTAATTCTGTGGTTCTAAACAATGTAAGAACGAACCATAACAAAGAGAGCTCGAACCGCATCGCAGCACATTTGCTGTGGTCTTAGTCGCGCTCAGTGCTACTATTTAGCTCAAAACATTCGTCTATAATTTGAAAACGTTAACTTCTTTGATTTGACAACTTGACGAAGAACTGGATTGTATTTAAACGTTGTTTTTCGGTGACGTTCGTCGCCCGACATCATCAACTATGGTGCAGTGTTTTGTCCCCGACTGCAATCATCAGTCAGAAAGCCATACCTGTCAGTTTTTTCGTTTTCCCAAGGATGAGAAACAATATAAACGCTGGAAGGACCGCATCAGGTACGTTTAACACGGCATCTTGTAGGCGATTTTGTTTAAATTAGATGCATCAACAGGAATTACGCGTGTGATTGTTACCGAATAGCATTCCATTAATCACCGAACTTGCCTTTCAGGAGAGGTGATCGCGATCCCAATTCCTACTCAAGAGTATGTAGCTGTCATTTCCGTGATGGAGACAAAAATCGTGGACCAGAATTGTTTGCCTGGAACGTAAACAAAATATTTGCACCGACTTCTCCAAGAAAGAAAAGAAAGCGCACAGTGACGAGTACTAGTAACACAGAATCAGAACTCCAACTTGAAGAGTCAACGGACTCGAGAACTGACGAAGAAAAAGTTGCTTCTGCCAGCCAGACAATTCTAGAAGCCGAATTAGACTGTTTAAAGAAGGAACTAAGAGAACTTAAGGAGCAACAAGTCTACCAAAGAACAAGATATTCTGTTGCCGCCATGGATTGTGAAGTCTTAAGAATGGAAACTGGACTCCCAACTAAGGACGTCTTCCAAATTGTTGTCAATTACATTTCTAAATTTAAAGACAATATTAACTATTATTATGGGTGGAGAGTCGATTCTATAAAGTTGGAAGATCAGGTATTTATCACACTTATGAAATTAAGACAAAACTATACCAACCTTCACTTGGCACAATTATTTGGCTGTTGTGTTACAACTGTAACAAACATTGTTTTGACTTTTGTTCATGTTTTGCACAGTTTGTTTTTTGAGGATTTAATGAGCAGTATGCCTTCCAGGGACAAGAATAAGTCTTGTGCTCCGTCTTCATTTTCTTTATTTGGTAACTGTAGGGTTATCATTGATTGCACAGAACATTCCACCATTCCTGAATAATGGGAAATTTACCTCAAGTGAAGTAAAAGCTACCAAGTCTATTGCCAAATGCAGAATCCATGTAGAAAGAGCAAATGCCAGGATCAAAGACTTTAAAATTCTTACTTTTATTCCATCCTGGCTAAGGAGTCATGCAGACAAACTGTTTCAGGTTATTACTTCATTGGTGAACTTACAATTTCCACTGATAAAAGAGGGTTGTGAGGGTACAGAATTCGAATAGATATCTACCTGTAAGTGTATGGGGCCTGTTTAAATTTTATTAAGTTGTGGGGGGAATTGCCATGGTTTCATTGAATGAAATGAGTGATTTACTATTTGTTGAAAAAAATTATCTGGGAATTTAGTGTCACATAAATATTTATACAACTTTTCTCTCTCAGTGGAGATACAATTAAAACTGCCACATATGTGCATGTTTACTAACAAGTAAGGAAAGATTTGTTTTGTTCTTTTTTTGTTTCCAGGGAGTCTTACCTCATTTTTCTAGTGTGGGAGTATCTCTTCCTTAAGGCCTTTGATATTATTTTAGCATGTATGAAAACTTTGATTTCAAGTTGTATATGGAGAATAATAAATGTCATTTTAAACCTCAGAGCAAAAGCCTCAGTCTTTAACTCTTACAGATTATTTACTTATTATGCCATTACTTGTATCTCTGTCGTTCTTTAGAAATTTTGAACATATAAGCTATGAAGAATATCTATAACTAAGACATTAAAATAAATAAATTATTGTAGAAAATATTTTTTATTTTACAAATTGAAATGGAACATACGGAGAAAACTTGAACAGGTAATTCAATGAAACTTCTAATAATTTAAGATCCACCGGATAATTTTGATGATCTTATCCAGACAAATTAAAATCATTACAGCTCACCCTCAATTATCTTGGGAAAAATATGAGCAAAGTAAAATCGTTTTAAAATGTTTAGATTCTCTCCCCATGAATTGTCTTTAGTAATCTTAATTACTACAGTATCTTTAGTGGTCCATACTACAAAGTAACACAGATCTCTCTTAGAGAAATACATCTCTCCCTGTGCTTGATGCCAGTAGGCATGGTCTTTTTTGAGGACAATATTTCCATCTTTATCTTTCTTTAGGTAGAAATTTGTTCATAAAATAAGTTAGCTGATCGTCACCAAGTTGTAAAACAAATTGTTCAGATAAAATTATGTCTTCTACTGTTCTTACTGGTAAGGTAACAGGAGGTTTCTCCGGACTCATTAACCAACACAATCCGGTAAACTTCCCATAGTCACAAAGCTCTTTGTATAAAGAAGCTCGATCTTCCGCAATTGGATTTCGTGATAAGGCAGCGTATTTCTTCGGAGGAGGAAACATTTCGTTTACAGCCTCTGTCCTCTGTACAGTTTTTCTTTTCCTCCAGCTACACTAGACGTCTGTTCGACTAGGATTGTGTATTCCGTAGATAAACAACGCTGCTGCGTGACTGCACTTGTATTCGCCCCGAGGGCATTCGCACTCGGTCGAGCGGATCTTCAATTCTTCGTCTAAAAATACCTAAAAGAACGTAAGGATTGCAGTGACTGTGTTGCATGGGAATTTAGTATCAACGTGATCAGAAAACTGCATCATTAAGATACTTGAACGAACAAATGCAAAGAATATGGTCAACTCAAACTTATAAAAATATGGCGTCGTAGTTCGGCTTGACATACCGTGACCTTGTAGATTGTTTTCTTCATGCTTGCATGAACTTCTCCTTTCAAAACACCAGGAAGTTACGCAAAGCTCTCTACATGACTGGATCTGCAATGGTTTTCACCTCTATCTATAGATTTCTGCTCTCCCGCGAAAAAAGAAACAAGGGAAGCTATCGAAAGTAACGCCATCTTACACTGTAATCGAACCGAGGAAGGTTTGTTTAGAACCAAGAAATTGGTTACCATGGAACCGTGACGTCAGCACTTTACCACTCTATACGAAACTGAAAACCGTAACGAAACTTACCGAGTAGTGACGGAAGTCGAAGCGTTTTTTCCCTAAAATAAAGACTTCATTTTAATTTTTCTATCAATGACAATAAAAAGCAAGTGATAAATTTTGAAAAGAAGTTCGGATCCGTAAGTTTTACATAGCTCAGCATTTTAAAATGGTAAAATGTTTTAAAACAGTTTTACTGTATTATCTGTCTGATCTGCCGTCCGTGACGCAACGCCACTTGTGGTTGATTCGTACGTGATGATCAGTCTTTCAGCAAAAAAGCTAGAAAACACTGGATAATGTTCAAATGGGTGAAGGGAGAGAAAAATTAGAAACTGCTGATCTATAAAATTGCTGGAGAGAAATATACACAAAAAGTGCACAGTCATGACGATATGACGGAGCTTGTAAATACAGACCAATACAGCCGGTGATGAAAGTTTATAAAACGTGTCACATCATACCGCAAAGTCAGCAATTTCATGGTCTTGCTGAGTAACGTTTCAGAAACCAACTCATCACTAGTGAAAACAATTTTGAGGCTTGCTTTAAGTTTTTTTGCCTTCCTTCTATTTTTTTTTTTATTTTCAAAGGCAAAACAGACCTCCAAGAGTCCTAGACACCCGTTTGTTTTAAGCCTGCGAATACAGCCGCCTCTCATTCGCTCCCGCTACTCGCTACCGGTACGTGCGGAAGTAGTAGCGGGAGCGAATGAGAGGCGGCTGTATTCGCAGGCTAGTTTTTTTTTTCAATTTGCGCAATTGAGCATAAATTGCAGTGAAATTGGTCCTCGGGCTTCTTCTGGAAGGAAACAGCAAGGTCAACAAGAGTACCCCGAACATTGTATAATGAAGCCTTTATACATCTGTTGTCACTACTAGTACTGTAAATGTTCAATTGACGTTCAGTTTTACAAGTCCAGTTGAAGGCGGTAGACTCGGGGACCGCGGAGCATTTTTCCAATTGGGTGGGGGGGGGGGGCGACTAGGGACTTGAAGTGGGGACTTTAGAGACTCTTCTTTGTAAGTCTTTATTTCTTTCGGAAATATTGTATTGTATCCCCAGCACTACCCCCCCCCCCCTGCCATCTTCACAGTCCCTGGGACTTTGACTTCCGCTTCAGCGAAAGAAATGAGAAATGTTGCGTTTCAAAAGTGGTTGGGTATTTTATTAATTTGGGATTCGTCGAGTCCAGTGCGAGTCACTACGTCTGAAACATTTTTCAGTGCATACAAGAAGGGCTTAGGCCTGTAGGGGTAAAATGGAAACTGGCTGGTAAGCGATGGTATTTGGGCCGCTGGGACTGGGAATCACAATCAAAAATTGGTAATCGGACTAGGATTTGGCAAAAATAGGGTGGGAAATGAAATTTGGGCAACATTTGGGCTGGGAAATGGGATTCCCCCCCCCCCCCCCATTCTGGACCCTCATACAAGAAACAAGCTACAACTGAATCGTTATAAAATGCAAAATGAGCCTTACTGAACAGTAGGAGGCCTTTTAGGCGGAAGAAGCATGGACATATTCAGTGGGAGGGGGTATATTACCAGGAGACAGTGTTACGTCTGAAATTTGCATGGTTTAGCGCTTATTTCTTTTGGGGAAAATTGACCCAGAAATGTACAGTATCTAACCCCGGGAGTGCATTAACGATATAGTCTGCTGAGTCATAATACTCATAAGTGATTTCCCTCCATTTGCCTAGCCAGATTCTTTGATTCTGGGTAAAAAAAAAATAAAATAAAAATTATAAAAAGTTCGACCCTAGAGCTGTAGGATTGATTGACTACACACTGCAATCTCCAATATATTTTTATAAATCACTTTGGCTCTTTACGATAAGGATAAACCATAGCATCCTATTTCCTATCCAGTGACAATCGAAGTGCTCCTACGGCTGATGACCCCATTAAACTGTCATGGTTGAGTATATTTTGATTTACATTAAAATATTTTTAATGCTACAACTGGATTTATCTTGAAATCAGCGCTTCGTGGCAAAATATTTTCATTGTCGACCCCGCAATTTCACATTTCATTTGCGGGCTCTGAGATTAAAGATTAGAGTGGTTTTAGTGACTAGACATGCTTACAAGTCGCTCTCAAGAAAATTATTCAATTTGTTTTCCAATAAAAATTTCTCTGATCCCCTACGAATATTACATTTCAAATCTTTCACTCTTGTTATTAAAATTGTGCAAACGCGTAGTAGCATTGAACAAATATTTAACAACCTGCTGTAAAAGACATTTCCACCGCTGCACTGGGCAAAACTTGATCGTTCCAATCCTTTCTCTTCGTCAATTTCGCGCGTTCTGATTGGTTCTATGATGTAAACTGACGTTTCCATTGTCTGTTCGGAATATTGTTTGCAATCAACAGCGAACAGAAATGGCCGATCTATGCCAGGATGTTTGAGGGAAAAAGATGGCGAAATACTCCAAAAATTCCACCATGAAAGATGGACAAATCGCCGGATTGTACGATTTACAAGAAACTTTAGGATGTGGACATTTCGCTGTTGTCAAAGTCGCGAGGCATGTTTTCACTGGAGAACGCGTGGCTGTAAAAGTGATTGACAAAACTAAGCTCGATGAGATCTCCCGGGCTCACCTCTTCAAAGAGGTTCAGTGCATGAAACTCGTTCAGCATCCAAATGTGGTTAGACTCTACGAAGTCATCGATACGCAAACTAAACTTTATCTTGTCCAAGAATTAGGCGATGGGGGTGATATGTATGAATACATCATGAACCACGAACAAGGTCTTACCGAGGACAAAGCTCGACACTATTTTCAGCAGATAGTACTCGCCATCGATTATTGCCACAAGTTGCACATAGTACATCGCGATTTGAAGCTTGAAAATGTGATATTCTTCAGGAGCTTGGATGTAGCTAAGCTTACAGATTTTGGATTTTCTAATAAGTTCTCTCCCGGGCAAAAGCTCGATACTTCTTGTGGATCGCTGGCGTATTCCGCTCCCGAAGTTTTGCTCGGCGATTCGTACGAAGCTCCAGCGGTCGGTAAGTTTTTTCTTATGAGAACTTTATATTAAATGTCTGCTTTGCAAGTTGCGTGTTCATTTCCTCGTGCTGCTATTCTGTACTCTGGCTAATCGTATTGAAATACAGTACGTACATCACATACTCAAACCTAATAATATAAACATGCCCCGACCCTCTGCGTTCGATTCATAAAATTAGAGTGGTTTACCGTTTGTAGCGGGAATATATTTTGGTCAATTTTCAAGCTTGCTGGAAATTATTCTTTGTTATACAAATTGTCCACGAAGTCGTCTGCAATGCTGTGCGGTGAATTCAAGTGTTGAAAATTACTGTTACAAGAAGTCATGCGTTAATTGCTTTCAGCGTTCGAAGCGCACGTTTCCGAATATTTCCCCCAGTGTAGTACGTACATGTATTAAAATGTATAGGAAATAATATTGAGTTTTTCAGCTTAACTAAGTTTTATTGGCCTTCCACAGTAGGAGGTTAGCTTGCAACTTCCATTGAACTTTCTACAATATCAACTGTAATACTTGATTGGTTAGCAATAATCTTCCGGAGTCGAGTTTGAAGTCATTCTTTTGAAATTATATTTTGTTTTGCTAGATATATTAATATTAAAAGTGAATGAATCTCCACGCTGCCACAATCGGCACCTGCCTTTATCAACGTAACCAACTTTAATTCGAATGAATTTTATGTTTTCGGTTACAACAAGATCTGACAGATAATGTGTTGATTATCAGATTTTTTTATTTCACTTTTTGTTTCAATTTTGGTCGGTTTTGACATGTTTTGATCTCTATAATTGCGAAAAGATGATCAAGTTCTAAAGTACAAAAGTACAAAATCTGATGCTTTTGAGGACAAGGGCTCTAATTTCAATTAGATATTTTGTAATAGCCATTGAGACTGAAGTTTCATTTAAAGTAATACATTTAAATGATCTAAGATGTTGCTAAAATTATACACTTGGATTTGTAAGATGTTTACACTACAAAGGTATTTTGATGAGATCAATGACACTTTATCTATGAATCTGATAATTGAATGTGATAGTTTTCATGACCTGGAAAACTTTTATAGGTCTTTTCCAGGACATTCGGAAAGTTTTGCCAACAATGGCAAGAACAATGTTTGTGAATTTGTTCCACCAAGAAACTAATTCCTTGCGCAATATTCATGCCTGTGTTAACACTTGTCGCCTTGTGAATATAGTGTAGATTGTAATAATTTCGTGTTTGCTTTGAAATTGTCTGGTCGTCAACATTACTGCAATCACTGCTCATTACAGTATAATTGATAAGCCAGCTGCTTCTACATTAAGATCAAGTTTGATTAAAAAGTTGCTGGATCTGTGACAAAAGTGAAACATATTGCCTCTATTTCAAACAG
Source organism: Oculina patagonica (assembly GCF_052425735.1). Taxonomy (NCBI): domain Eukaryota; kingdom Metazoa; phylum Cnidaria; class Anthozoa; order Scleractinia; family Oculinidae; genus Oculina; species Oculina patagonica. The sequence goes on from NC_135761.1 coordinate 23,889,226, forward strand.
TGAAACTGTCACAATCCAATAACAATATCCTAGCATCAACTTGAGTCTGACATTCAATTTAGGTTTGAAAGTCTGACCTGGCATGATAATGTGCATGTGTAACTTGTGATTGACAGGGGAGGTTAAAAAACAAAAAAAGTAAAGATGATATGTAAATACCATAAAAGTTAAATATTAAGCCTGTCCCCCCAGGGGTAAATACAGGTTATTTCGCATGCATCAATAGTCTCTATAAAAATTCATTTTTCAGTTTAAAAGTGTCACTGTACAGGGGCAGAAACAGGAATTTTTGATTGGGGGGGTCCAAACTTTGATTCAGACAACAGACAAACTTCAGATTCAGACTTTTTTTGTGCCAAATTACTTTTCCCCCACACCTTCCCCTCGACCTCCCCCACCAGTCGCGGTTGCACATTAGAATTCCTTGGCCCCTTTCCATGTTCATGAATTCTACTCGTAAAGGATCCACCATTGGAACTTCCTTCTCTTGTGCTTGGTGATAAATATGTATCCAGATGTGGACGTTTTTGACCCATGGAAGGCAAGCGGCAGACAATATTGGTGTGTTCTCACCTCCTTGAATAAGTTGGAAAGCCCCTATTTTATCATTTGTAACTTGATGTTATAGACAAACCGTTGATAACACAACAAAGAAGATAAGACTTGATTTGTCGCAAGCCGGAGAATGAATGCTCAGCTTCAGCAGAACTAACAGGAAGCGTACACCCAATTATTACCAAATCCGCTATGTTCAAATACATAGATTCTCATCAGCATATTTTACACCCAGGGGGGGTACTCCGGCTTGTAAATGACGGGGATGATCAAAGGATTTTTTTGGGTTTGAAATTTTCGATTGCGGGATTTTTTTGGGTTAGAAGATTTGGCAAGTATTTTTTTGGGTGACTTGATTCAAATAGGGGATTTTTTTGGGTATTAAAAACAAACTAAAGTACCTTGGCGCGGCCTTGGTGTATTTATGGTATGATAAATAATCAAACTCGAGCGTTATTGCCCCTCCTGGCAATTTAGGGGTAATTTGACAAGGGATTTTTTTGGGGGGTTATTTTTAGGCCAGGGATTTTTTTGGGTAATGTCGGAAGACTTAGGAATTTTTTTGGGTCCTGAGTTTTGCCTTCATTCGATCATCCCCGTCATTTACAAGTCGGAGTACCCCCCCTGGGATTTTACACACTCTACAAGAATTCCTGTAGCAGTAAAGTTGGTGTGCACTGTTTCCAAAAGTGCCAAATTACAACTTATCTGCTTAATTGTGAAGACTGTCATGCTTCACCACAGCAGATGGAACCAATGCAAAGATAGTTTAGTGGCAAAATGTAACGCATGCTTGGTAAAAAAAATATCAACCAACTGAGTAGTGAAATGCAATCCTGTCAATGCAAGAATTTTTTAGTGTCAACCAAGTGTCAGGTCTGATTGGGGGCCCTCACCCTGGATCTGCCACTGCAGTGAATGTGTTAAATGTATTTACGTCGAGACAAAGCGCTTGCATTAGAAATCTGCCAGGTATGCAAGCTACCGAGTTAAAATATTTAGTCCAGTCCAAATCCTCTCCATTGACTGTAAGATAAATTTAGGCTTCCATAAAGGTTAATGGGAATCCAGGTGGGAGGGAGTCCTTGCCCTTGGAAATCTGGGTGGCAGGAGGGGTCTAATGGTCCTGGAAATCGGGGAAGAAGGGGGGAGAGGTTGAAAAATTGTGTGATCCATCGGGGAGTGTGGATGTTTTTTTTTTCTAGAATAACCCAATTGAGGTTTTAACAAAAGACTGATCATAGACAATAAATGTTACCATTTCTCATTTTGTTTCAGACATTTGGAGCCTTGGAGTCATCCTTTTCATGCTGGTGTGTGGTCGTGCGCCATTTTATGAGGTCAATGACAGTGAAACACTCATCAATATCATGGATGTTAGATACAGTTGTTCTGATCATGTATCCCCAGCTTGTCAGAGGTTAGTTTCTTGTTGTTTTGATGTTCTGATGGACTGCATGTAACATTATGAGTAAAATGACAGACACAAAAACTACCGTAAAAACTTGTGTTTAAGCCGTACTCGCAAGCCCTGAGATTTTATGGTAATCATCGTTTCTGTACCATGTCAACAAAGAACCAAAAAACTGTTCCTTTTGGTAAATCCAATCTTACTGATCAAAATTAAGAAAAATTGCTAAATATTAGCAACAAAGCAGCTTCCTACCATTCTGACACACAAAAAATTCAAAGAGATTGATAATATTGAAGCAGTTTTTCTCCTGAACAACATAAACAAAAACATGAGACTTTGTTCGAAAGTGATTTATAGAATTAGTCACACATTAAATACACGTAAAAAAACAACTGTGTTAATCTTGTTTTGCTTTTATCATGAAAAATGGAAACCAAAACACAGCAACAAAGTTTCTCTTAGCTCGCAAAACGGCGTTTCTTAGCTCACAAAACGGCCTCTCTCAGCTCACAAAACGGCCAAACACAGAAAAACACCTTATAAAGAAAACACTGTTGAAGGAATGTATGTTATGTATGCTGATGTATTGACAGGATCATTCTAGTTGCCAAATAAATATTTTAGGACAAAAGTATTGCTGTAAATGGACATGATCCTGCTGTTAGCATGAAATTTACAACTTTTATGTACATGACAACAACAACAACAACACATCCTCTTTATTTTCTTATCATTAAATTAAATTACAGAATTGTTATAAAAACATATTGCTAAAGATAAGGAGTTCTGGCAACCCAAAATAAACTCGACCGTAGCTGAGCTGAGAAAGTCTCTCGACGAAGCAATTAAACACGTGAAGTTCGTTGATGCAAAATACGATGATCTGCTAATGAAGATGAAGAAAGACGATGAAGACAGGAAAGCACTGTGGACTGAAAATAAGACCCTGAAATTGGCAGTTCAGACTTTGGAAAAGCAACATGCTTCATTGGAATTGCAGCTTCATAACCATCTTACTGAAAGCAACGAGAAAAACCAATATGACGGCAGGGAATGTCTTGAAGTCAGGGGGATTCCGCAACATGCTACACCATCTGAGGAAAACACTAATGCTATAATTATAGAAGTTGGGAAATTGATAGGAGTGGACATCTTGGACAATGACATCTCAGTAAGCCATCGACTACCCCAAGCTAAATCATATAAGGGGAAGAACGTCGGCCCATCACCTATCATCGTGAAGTTTACTAGGCGATCTGTTAAAGAGAGATTGTATGGTGCAAGGAAAAATCTGAGGAATAAAACATCTTCTGACCTTGGATACTCCGAAGAGAATAAAATATATCTGGCAGAGAGCCTCACAGAGAAGAATCGCGAGCTATTCAAGGAGTGCCTCGCAGAAAAAACAAGACAAAAAAACAGACAAGCTAGTGGCCTCTGCTCCTGACTACTCCAGATCTAATTGCCTTCTATTCAAAACCGACTGTATTTATCAAAATCAGTGATATTTAAAATGGGTTACCATGAATTTTCACGTAACCAAAAAATTGTTACCAATGGGTTCTCATGATCTCTGGTTAGGGAACGGAAATATTGTTTTCCATGGGATTTGAAATCCTAGGGCTTGACTCATAATTTGCAGAGCAGGTCCCAACTATGCTTTGAAATGCGAACAGAGACAAGCATTACGTCACGTTTTCGAAGGAAAAGATGTAATGGCGGTGTTACCGACCAGATTCGGCAAAAGTTTTGTGTTAATGATGGAAGTAAAGAGGAAACGCGAAGTCGCAAGCTTTGTTGTCGTTTCACCGCTTCAAAGCATCATAAAGGACCAAACTTTGGAGGTCAGTTCTATGGGAATGTCAGCCTGTAATCTGATGGATTGTGTTTTCCGCTTTTTTTAGAGGCGAACCAACGCGTTTTTGCTTTTGAACTCCTGGACTTCTCCCAGGAGTTAGTTGACTGCTTTTTCTTTTGTCCTCCCGCTGTCTCGCACATTCACTATATAATACTGATATTCTTGCGTGCTGATGGCTTGAACAAATTGAAATACGAAGCAAATCCTGCTTTCTCACCAAACTGACCGTAAGTAATCCTCACATTTTCAGAGCAAAGATGGCAGAAAGTTTGATTTTCATTCCTTTTCCTCCGCATTTTGACGGTTTCGAAGCCATAGCTTGACCGCTCACATAGCTAGCGAAAATGGCGATATGTTGGTTTCATTCCGCGAAAATAGGGGGTTTCAGATATTGCTCCAGCAAGAATGAAGACTGTTCTCACTCATTTATTTTGACAGTTAACTAAGCGTGGTCTAAAAATTTAATTGTGGGCGGCAAACACATTTCGGTGGGTTTCCGGGCAGGCACCTCCTCGATTTTTTCCTCGTGTGGCCCCCTCGTACCTTTCGCGTTTCCTATACGCGCGCTCGAACTACGGCGCCTGCTACGCAGGCTAGCTAAAGCCTATAATGGAAAACAATGAAATTTGCACAGAAATGGTATGAGCTTTGTAACCATGCAGTAGTTTAAAGAATGAAGTCTGGACACCAGACTAGAGAAGTCACGTAACTTGATCACAATCAGTTAACAACAATTCAGGGGTTTCATTAAGGCCCAGCCACCAGGAAAATTGACCGGCTGTGAGTACAACTTTGCCCCACTGTTTTCAACAACTTCTGAACGGACTTCAGTTTACCAAAGAGTCATTGGAAGAGTAAACACAAACATTGGATGTCTTGTGTTTGCTCGCACGGAATAATTACTGCTCAAGGGCAAATTGAAAGCAAAGCAAATGGGAAAGGAATTTGCTTAAGTTACAGGTTGATTACAAGGCCCCAGGATCTCCTCCAAAATTTCACAAACCCACCTTTCAATGTTTTTTTTTTAACTTTCAGCTGAGGATGACTATGTTGAAATGAATACAATCTTAGACTACTTATAATCTTTAGCTTAATTCAGTTTTATACTCATTATTATTGCCATTTATTATTATTGTTATTGACGCTATTATCTTTCTTATTACTTTTATCTTTTCTTTTGAAAAATGTAAAATAAATTTTTTGTTGTTGTTGTCTCTTCAAAGTTAGTCTTGCCATTCTTATCATTCTGTGATTTAAGAAACAAAACTCTATTTCTTTATAAATAGCTTCTTGATTGTTGGCATTGTACATTGTACAATTCTAAATTCACCTCTTCAAACTTGTTTTTATCTTACAACAGCCTCATAGAAAAGATGTTGGTTCGGGAGCCATACCTACGCTCTACACTAGAGAGCATAATGGCAGACCCTTGGTTTCAGGGGGGACACCCTCCTGTACTGCCCACCCCAGTACCCTTAGTAACAGAACTCCCGCTCACCACTGAAGAACATAACTATGTGTTGGATACAATGGAAGCTGGGAACATTGCTGATCGAGAGACTGTGCGAAAGTAAGTAATGTTACAGTTTTTTTACATTGGATTTGCTTACTTGGATGAAAGGTACTGCAAGTATCCACATCAAGACAGGGCTACAAATAATATTTTTCACTTGAAAGGACATATGTCCTACTAAGACACCATCTTGGCCGGACAAAACAAAATTCTAGTCGGACATATTTTTATTTATCGTTGCGGTAAAATGATTTAGATCAAAAAATTGTCGGGACATCATGTCCGACCACACTTGGGATTTCGTCGGACATAAGCAAATTTTGGTCGGCCAATGTCCGAAGGCTACACCTGGCGACAGCTTGACAGAATAGCCCAAAACAGACAAAGATGGCGAGTAATGGTTTCCGTGGACCTATGCTCCACTGGGAGCGAATGGGTCTAAGTCAATGTCCGATGGCTGACTGTTATTTGCAGCTCTGTCGAGTGGAAATCAATTACTTTAGTTACTTAAGGTGATGGCAAAGGAGGACCCAATGAACATTGCGAACACGTTGTTGTGGACACAAATGTTTACTTGTATGCCCACATGCGCAACATTTGTTGCAGACACAAAATTTGTGTCCGAGACACAAAAAATATTTCTGATTTCTTTCAGAAACATTTTGTGTCTGCATCAAATGTTTCCCTTTAAAATAGAGGTTTGAAAGGACACATGTCCTTTTAAGTTAAAAAAATTATTTCCAACACTGCCCTGTTTGCTCACCCAAAAAAACATCATACAACAATTGAAGAGCTCCCGACAAGAACGTCACCTGGACTTTCTGGCTAAATCGAACGTTATCAAAACAACTCCAAATTGCGCATGCAGGTTTGTTTATGTGTGCTAAACACTGTCCTGTGTTGCATTAGGCTGGTCTTTTCTTCGTTTTTCAGAAATTATGTATGCAAAAAAAAGGCATTTTGCAAGCTTACGTGCTCCCAGTCAGCTAGCAGTCTGAGTTTTCCAACGCATCGCGTGTACATCTTTCCCTGTAGGGTTTTCTAAGCGTCTACGGAAGACGAGAAACCATTAAACAAGCATTTCTTCGACTCGCTGCGCATGTCTTTTGTTGATTTGAGTAGAGTAGGACTGGATACTGCATTGTGACGTAAGGTCACATGTTAGAGGCGGAAGAGTTTGAATTAAGCGAAATGGCGCCTGTGAAAGTAAAACGGAAAAGTTTATAGTTTTAGCTCGATTGCGGCTGCCAGGTGGTTGAAGGACATCATTAAGTCTGAATACCCGTAAGTTTACAGCATCGCTCAAAGAACTGAGTGATGTTTCTGCCTTTGTTTTGTACAACAGCGCTGTTTAGCGCTTCGGAAAAAACGTTGCAAACAAGGTAGTTTGAGCCTGGCCGCATAGAAGGCCTAAAACAAGAGGTTTCTTGCCGGGAACTTTGTCAATGTGAGTTTTACAGGGTCCGCTTGGGTTCTGCCGCAACAAAGTTGCCGAGAAGTGACCTGGTTTTAGACTTTAAAAAATTCTTTATAGGTTTGGCAGAGGGTGTTCACTCGCAAAATTATTTTCTGTGCCTCATTAAATATTCATCAATCAATAAATCAATCAATCGATTTGTGCCTTAGTTTATCTTGTTTTCGCGGGATTTTGTAGATGTGTGATGATGTAAGGAGTGGAGATAGAAGTGAGAGCAAGCCGGCGGCACTTAACTGAAAGCAAAACTAGTATAATGTGACAACACGAGCAAACGTATTCAATCAACAATCAGTCTTTATTTCACTCAAATTACAGCTAACGGTAACAGATTACAATAGTCTTGCCCGAAACAACAAAAAGCAGCTAACTGCAAGCAGACTGCAGTGAAAGCTAGCCGCTTGAAACACTAACGCTAACACTAACCCTTAAACTTGGGTTTAGCTTTTTAACCCTAAATTTGAAATGAAACCCTAGCGTCAGACCCTAACCCTTGGGGTTTAGGGTTAAGTTTTTTTTGCTAGGGTTAAGCTTAGGGGATAGGGCTAGGCCTGTAATCCCAAAACTTTAGTTGGTTTCATTGTTTTGCAGAACAAAAGGTTTCCTTTGTTTATCGTTTGTAAAAGAAAAGTCAAAAAGGCGCCGCGCTTGCAAAAACTTTGTCTTTTTGCATGTGTAATTTTTCAAAAACGAGCGAAAGACCAGCCAAATTAAACAAAGGGCAGTGTTAAGCACACGTAAACAAACCTGCATGCGCAATTTGGAGTTGTTTTGATAACCTTCGATTTAGCCAGAAAGTCCAGTTGACGTTCTTGTTGGGAGCATCAATTTGTCCACCACAATCATCAGTGTCTTGTTTGCCATGGCCTTCAACCTTATTCATTTCATCAAAAGCTTAACTGTTAAGGTGATTCTAGTGAATTGCATTGCGCATCCTTTCTGCGCATTATTTTTTGCGTCATCTAACATGTGCACACAGAACATTACCGGGTTTTCAAGAGGAGAAGCTCGTTGGGAAATATATGGTTGTTTACTTTTAAACGAGCATGGGGACCCCCCTTTTTATTGCATAAATTTAAAAAAACTACTTTCTATGATATATCAAAATTTTAAGAATTTTTGATTTCTCGATTTTGGAATATTCTCATCGAATCATCATTAAGATGAGTTTTTACGTGTTTCAGTGGAAGCGCATAGTTGCTTCAATAGCCCTTTTATTCCATTACTTTTGCTTTTTTCTGCAACATTTAGGCGTTTGTTGTGTCACTAAAGGAAAATACTCATATTCTACTTCTATCAAAAACATTCTGTATGCAAATATGAGTGCCTCTCAACCAAGGCTAGGTTTTTTAATATTGCTTTTACAAACTAGCAAAGTACTTATAAACTATAGTTCTAGAGTGCAAAAACAAACATGGTGACCCCCTCTTTTTATTTCATTTTTTTGATGTACTAGTTATAACTAACAACTGTGCAAAGTTTTAAAAAAATTTGTTTACAAATTCTTTTGCAATGGAATCACCTTAAGTCTGTAATATTTACAGGTCCTTGGAAAACAACACATATGATCACGTGACAGCCACTTACTACCTTCTAGCAGAGCAACTGTTACGGCGTTTGAAAACATCAAACAACAGCTTAGCACCTTCCATTAGAAGAAGAAAGAATGGACGGCATTCTTTGCCAGAAAACAGGCGACGAGAACCAAATCAAAGGTATTTCAACAATCTGGTAATAAAATTTTTTAAAAAGCTTTAGTAATGTCTCAAAACATCTTCAATTTTAAAGTGGCTATGGCTTACAGTTTTAACCATTCTTGTCTGGGTTTCTTTGACTTGCAAGTATTTCTTTCTTTTGTTTCAACTAAAAATAGATCTTTATTTACAACAGAGGTTTCACTCAGCTTTAAATACCAGTTTGTATATCACTTTTGACTTAGATAGATTACTGTGACCTGATATTATGAAATGCTAACATACAGGGCCAGGTTGTTCAAAGCACGATTAAGCTAATCCAGGATAAGCGTGAAATTTAATTTCAATTTTATATAATTTTGTTGAGGTTTTGGACTGTAAATATTTTCTGTCCCACAGTTTTGAAATGGACCAATCTCAAATTTAACAAAATATTAGCTTTGAGAAACCCTTTAAAACAAGAGAAATTAAAATCTTGATCATCGTTTAATCCTGGGTTAGCGTTAATCGTCTTTCGAACAACCCGGCCTAGGCTTGTAGTGTGAGGAAAACCCATGTTAGACTATGTAGAGGTGTTATAGGGTTAAATTATTTACAAAATAATGTGCATGGTTCCCTGTATTGTTAGCTTTACAGATTTAAAGGGGCAGTATCACGAGAAGTCCTCTCTCCACTCAGGTGTATAAATGGGTACCGGCGACATAATGCTGGGGGGGGGGGAACCCTGTGATGGACTAGCATCCCATCCAGGGGGGAGTAGAAATATTCCTAGCCGTTTTTTGCTACGGAAACCGGGATAAGCTCCGGCAGTGTGGGCCGCATGGCTCGTGTGCTTCCCCTTTTTTTAATGCTGGAATTATGAGGATGCAGGGATGGCGGAGCAATTTTCCAAGTGGGGGGGCTGACTAGTGACTTGAAGTGGGGGGGGGGGGCTTAAAAGACCCTTCTCTTAATAAGTCTTTATTGTTTCTGAAATTCTGGGGGGGGGGCTAAAGTCCCCCCAGTCCCCTGGCTCCGCCGTTCCTGGGATGCACTCACTGATCAACAAAATAGCCTTTGAACAACAAAAGAAAGGCTTTCCGTAATTCTCCAAGATGTGATCACTTCTTTCCTACTAGTCCGTTAACAATTTTCACGACCAGTACAGTACGTTTTAGAAAAGTCCGGCAACTATTAGTGGATTTCCAGTTTAATAGTACCAACACCTTCATTGGAATTTCAGGTAGCAGTACTAAATCTTGTTGAAACTTCCCCTTTGAAAAATAGGTTTTTATATAAATGAGCATTAGGCTGTGGGCGGAATTAAATGGCATGGATGTTAACTGCCTACTAAGAATAAAATTAGCAAAATGGGATCTTTACTTTTTCCCATATTATTCTCTTCCGTACATCAAAAAGCGTTCTGTAACTGTGTATAATTTGGTGATTCGAGCAAATTCATTCCAAGATGGGCTAGCCCTTAAAAACCGCACATAACATAAATTTACCTGAGCAATGTCACCTTGGTAATATATAAAGCATGTAGTAAAGCCCTCCGTTAATTAAATGTCGTATTTTCCTTTAGCATTCCTGTCGTAGAATTCGTGGAAGAGGCTAATAAGGAAAACGATTCTGAGAATCACGAAACTTTACACGAGACTCACTCAGATTCTGGCTCGGGCTCAGGCTCTCCGAGGCTTCGCCGCAACTCATCTGGGAGACTTGCGCCAAGGGAAGGACAAATGTTGAACGAGACGATCAAGGCGCATGCGATAGAGGCGGATGAAGTTCTGCACAGTTCAATGGAAGAGGATGATCTGATTCCCGCAAGTCTCTCTAAAACGCGCGTAAAATTTCACTCGACGAGTGCACTTCCAGATAAACCTTCCACATCAACGAATTCGCAGTTTTCTACCGAAATAACTCCAAGTTTTCCTTCGTTGGCGCGGCCGAGGGTCGGTCGACACACTCGAATAGGAAAAGCAAAGAGCACTCCGCTATCGTTGAATCAAGTCATTCACGAGGAGCGTGAATCGGATTTAGAAGACAGTCCAGTGAACTCACCGCGTGTTGAACGGACTAGAAAGCACCACCTCGGGGGAGGGGGTGATGAAATCAAAAAGGACTACACGCCGCCTGTCCCCAGTACCCTCTGGAGGCAGTCGGCGCTCCTCGAGTTGCAGTAGTTCGGATGAGGACGAAATAGAAAAGCACATGCGTAGGCTGAAAACAACTTCCGGATGTAAATTAAGTTCCAGGCGCGCTAATAACGATGATGGGAACGCGGACGGGGATAACGGAGGAGGGACTGGTGTTGGAGGAGGCAGTAGCCTGGGAACTACTCTTTCAGTTCCCTCGGAAAATGGCTCAAGTGGAGACCAGTCCTCAACGAATAAAAACCCGCCGTCAAAACAAGAAAGTAACGGGAAAAATAACTGTTTAAATTTAGTGAATGGATTTGTTCCACTGTGCGAGGACCTGGGTGTTATAGAGGAAAGCAACAAAGAAAACGTTGATAATAACATGGTTGATGAAGTGCAAGAATTAGGAAACAAGGATAAAACAGAGGTTCGCAACGGGAAAATGAGCCCTCTTATAGAGGAATATGACGTTTTAGCTTCCAAAGGGGAAACAGAACAAGATCGAAATTGTTTTTTAGACAAACGAAATAGCGCGTCGAAGTACATTCGTAAAAATTGCGACGCGGACGGTAGAACGTTAAACTGGAGTAACGAAAACGACCAAGATTGTAACAGAAACAAGCGCAACTCTCTCGAGGGCGTGGTCAATATAGAGCTTACTGATATGAGCCTGCAGTCCAAGGATACAAAGAGGCTAGTGGAGGACACCAAGAAAAACATGCGTCTACTTCAAAACCCGGCGATTCAAACGGTGACGAGTAACTGTTGTCAAATATTTTGAATTGACCATTTTTAGTTTTATGTAAATACAGGTCTGTATTTCTTTTCTTTCTTTTTTTAATATTCAATTTTTCGGAATCATGGTGTGGATTTCAAAATTTGCTAATATATTCTTGCAAAATAATTTTGAGATGTTAAGTTTTTTTATATTGTGTTTAGTCTCCTATCTCCTATCCCTCCCCGCTGGATTCGGTTATTTGATTGAATTACCCAAAGGGACGTCTTAAATTAGATACTATAACTTAAAGAAAGTTTTATT
>NC_135761.1:23901392-23964163 GCF_052425735.1 Oculina patagonica
AGATTCTATAAAAACGCCATTCAATGCATGTCTAAACAAATTATTCTCCAACCTCGTTCCCAGGGTCTCTCTCTTTCAGGGAACTGAATTGAATTTTCACAAAACAAATCGAAAGAGGATCAGTTACACGTATCCTCTGGTGATAAAAGAGAATAGAATCCGGTCTACGAAGCCTCAGAGCATAGGCTATCAATGACCCATTCACGTAAGAAAACATTCAAAGACGCGTTTTAGTAAACACAACATTCATGCACGTTTTTGTTTCGCGTCACATCATCTTCGTCTCATCTTTTTGAGTCGTGCAGAAACGCGCATCTTTTTCTCAAATTTTATTCGCTGCTCAAAATAACGCTATGCGTTCTGGCAGAAAAGTAAACATATTCACAAAACAAATTTACTTAACGCTAAAAAGGATCAAAGGTTACACTTAAATATTTTTGTGATGAAATAGAATTCGCGCTACGAAGCCTGAGGGCACGAACCATCATGACGCAATTCCCATGGAAAAATAAAACATTCACAGGGAAATAAAGTGAGATTGTGTTACATTATTGAACGCTTATTTAAAGAAAAAATCTATCAATGAATCTATCAATGACCCATTCACGCAAGAAAAAAATTAAAGGCAAATTAAGTGAGATTGTGACATTACTGAAAGCAGCTATGAACTACATATAGTTATGCTTAATTTGTTATAAAAAATTATTACGCTCGCCATGCGACGTGTTTGGGTTGTAATTTCCGGTCAGTAGTGTTAAGTGATTTTAGCGTGTCGCAAATATCACGGCGTGAGTAAATGAAAAAGACCAGATAATCTGGACATTTATGGAAGATGATCATGCGGTGTGAATATCTAACTAATAATACGGGAAACAAGGGTGAGATAGAATGGCGGCATGTACGTGAGTCATCTCGTCACAAAGTGTTCGAACCTTCGCTTTCTAAGACTACAAATCGGTGTGGTGTTTCAAATGAGTTGCCTTGCAGACTTATTCAAAACTCGTAGCCAGCACAGAGCCCGGTATTAGATGTAATTCGTGGAGGTAACAATCTACGATCTAGCCGATCGTAAATATGGCTCGAAAGTCGATCGGCGAGAGACATCGTTTTCGTTCTTTTTGTATTCTGACCAAACCTCCGGCGAGGGAAAATCCGAAAGGCGATAAATTAAGCGGTTTAGTGGAGTTCCACGCGGTCCGAGACTTACAAATTCACATCCTTCGATGAAATGGTGGTAAGAAGTGAGTTTCCCGCCATCTTGTCAGGCGAACGCCGCTGCAGTTTCTTAGTCACGCTGCAAATCAAAACGTTCACACGACTACATGAGGATATCGACTGTTTGGAAATCGACGACATGGAAAATGTAAGTCCTCATGATTGCTTTTTAAATGCTTCAGTTCTTAACATTTATTAGAAAAAAATTGGCATGTATCAACTTACGAAATTGTATATTTTCAAGGTTTCGCATTTATTGATACATTTTTTGTCCACTTAATACACTGAAAAATTTAAAACTTTATAAACGGAAGCTAAACTCATAAATTTAAATCTTTAAGACCAAATACTGTTTGGTCAGCTTAGCCTCCTCAGGCTGTGGCTCTGTGAAAATTTTTTCTCCATGCAGGTTTTTGCATTGAACATTATTTTTAATCTTTAACAGCAAATATTTTTGGCTTTTCCCTGAAGCAGCAGAGCCTAGCCTTTTTAGGCTGTGGCTCTGTGAGAATTCTTTCTCAAGGTGTTTCATTGGGAACTCTAATTCACGCTTAAAACATTAAAAAGAAATAATTAAAATATTTAGAACCAAGTATCTTTTGGCTAAATATCCCTAAAGCAGCAGAGCAGCTTAGCCTTTTTAGGCTGTGGCTCTGCGAGAATTCTTTCTCCAAGTGTTTCATTGGAAACTAAAATTAAAAATTTAGGCTGAAACACATTGAACATAAATTTTAATCTTTAACAGCAAATATTTTTGGCTTTCCCCTGAAGCAGCAGAGCAGCTTAGCCTTTTTAGGCTGTTGTTCTGTGAGAATTCTTTCTCCAGGTGTTTCATTGGGAACTAAAATTAAAAATTTAGGCTTAAACACATTGAACATTAATTTTAAATTATCTTTAATAGCACATTTTGTTTGGCTTTATCCCTGAAGCAGCAGAGCAGCTTAGCCTTTTAGGCTGTTGTTCTGCGAGAATTCTTTCTCCAGGTGTTTCACTGGGAACTAAAATTAAAAATTTCGGCTTAAACGTATTGAACATTAATTTTAAGAGGGCGTCCGTGTTACAGCGGATAAGGCACTTTTCGGACCTTTACCGATTTCCCTGATTTTTTCAGTGAAAGTCGACAATTATATCCCAGTAACAAATATCACATTTATTTAGAACAATTCGATATTTTATATTTTTTGCGAGGCGATTTTCAAAGTCACCTCAAAACCATGCAATTCGCCATTGGAGACTCCGTAAACTTGCTATAAATGACGGTCACTGCCAAAACATTATTACTCAATGCAACGAGCTGATTATTTTACATATTGAAGTTTCATTTTCCCTCGATAGTGTAGAGGTTTAATAATTGAAATCTATTTAAGTTTCGTTAAGTTATGAATTTTTTAATTTGACTCCCAACAAACTCCGGAATGTGCAAAACGCGACATGCCTGTAGTTGAAAGCCATTTTCTCGAATGTGGGACCTGATCTAGAATCGTGTCTATTGTAACTCAAAAGTACTAACACCATTATAGAAAAGTATGAAATAAAATTTGTGGGCACTCTTTACTGCGCGCCGTACAGAGCTCCACGAATTTCCCAAATATTCGCCATTTTGATCCAAAACAAAGAAAACGCTTGAGCGACCAATAAACCAATTCCAGAACCGTAAATATTTGGAGATGTGTTAAATACTGCTAGAAGTCAGACTGTAAATGGAAAATATTTTTCTTTCTCAGTTCCAACCGTTTTAGCCGATTTCTCGGTATTTTCAACGCTCATAGCAATAAATATATCACTTTCGATCAATATGCAAATTTCGGCATAAGCCCGTGTTGTCACGGAACATCTGTTTACGGCAAACAATTTGCCGGTCTAAAAACGTTTTCGAAAGCAATTACTTCCTTCTTACCTGGCCGGGCGATAAGATTCTTTAGGCTTCTATGTAAAAGCTTTCTTTTTGTTTGTGGCTGTAGAGAAGCTGTTTTCATTTCCCACGCTGCGATAAGACAGTGTTTGTTTTGCCGCAAGACTGACTTGTTCGTTTTCGGGTGTCGGTAAAACGCCGACTCGGGGCCGGGGTCGGGGTCGGGGTCGGGGTCATTTTTTTTATTTTATTTTTTTTTTAAATCACTGATTCAGAAAAAAAAATACAAAGTTGATATTATCGTGTGGGGCATTTCGAGTCGAAAAAAAGCATTTCCTTTACAAATTCGCCACAAATCTTGATCCTTATATGCGAGAGGTAAAATTTAACTTTAACATACAGTCAAGAGAGGCTAAGGGGACCCTTATTCTCTTGATACAGTTTAGCCTACTTTGTCTACTTCTCTGTAATCGATAATATACACCCGCTTTCAATGTTACGTGCATAGCTATCTTTCAACGTCCATCTTTCGACATACATATACATACATACATAGACTTTATTTTCACTCGAATCTGTAAAAGATAGCACTATACAGTGCTCTCATACTGTCGACGTGCTTTTTGAAATGAGCCAATCAAAACCGACGGATACCCTTGTTGGTTTCACCCACAAGGTCAAAAAGTCATGCTGGTGGGCTGTAATTGGCGGATTTCGATCCGTATTGTTTGTTACAACAAACCGCTATCACCAAACACTAAAAGCGGGTGCAATACTTCCTCGTCAGCATCATCCTCTTCCCCAGGGCCACGCGTATTTTTTTAAATGACATGACGTAGTGGCCCTGGTAACGGTAAAAAATATGATTTTTTTGATTGGCTGATAAAAACTGCATGCGTAATTAGGTAAAAAATGAAACGCTTCTACGCAATTTTCGTTATACTTCCGGTCATCGAAACAATTGAAGATGTAGCGGGTAAGTTTGAAAATGTTACCGGAAAAAGACCGAATAACACTGGGAGTTTGTTGGAATAACGTATTCACGAAGCAGACCTTTGTTTATGAACAAATGACAAGTACATCTTTTGTAAGGTGTAACTCGGTTGTACTTTTTATTGCATTAAAATATTGCAAACATCTGCACTATCAACTTAGCTTATACAAGATATACACACTAAATGGAGTTCATGAATACATGAAGACTTTGAAATTCAATGTGATATTTCTTACCGCCGCTCAATAGAATGATACCTCATCGCTCGGCCGCTTTTTTAGCTCTGAATTTTCTACAATACCTCCGCATGGCCATAAATAAATTTCACAGTATCATCAACCGTCGGAATGTTATCAGCTGATGATATCCTCGACTCCGTGTTTAAGAGCGAAGGCACAGATTTTTGGCACAAAATGTCAAAATTGCGGTCACGGCCAAAAGGAAATCTTGCCTTTATTTTCAATTTCTAGAAAGTTTTTAACGAGTTTTCAAAGGTTTTGGGGTTTAATTTTCAAAATACGGCCAACTTTCGGAAATATTTGAGAAAATTGATTTCGCACTATCGAGGGCTAAAAATAGCCGAATAAATTAGCAAAACTTAGCATTCGCAAAAGCGTTCTCGCGTTATTAGTAGAAGTAATATCCTCGGAAATAAAAAACATATATTTAAAGTAGAAGTATTTAACAATGTTTACATGCCTGTGTTTTGGTTCTAGATTATACTTTTCACAGCGAAAGTAACGCTCTTTGATAACAATTTTATAACTGCTTTAGTAAATACAGTTTCACCTCATAATAACAACATTACTTTTCGATATGTGGCCATTCTTTAATCGGCTTCATTTTATGGCTATAAAAGGCCCAAAGACTCTTCTTTATCTACATATAAAAATTGGTTCGGGTTTTTAAGCGAGCGCGTTTTAAAACGCCATCGAAATCTGGGTAATTTAACTAAAATTTGAACTAATTTGCATATCACCGTTTTGATGCCATGTTAACCGCATTCACGCAAGAACCGAAAACTCTGGTTTTGGTTAACATTTGTGCGTTAAACATGTCTTTACACTTGAAAACGATGACATACCTGTAAGCATAGAGTCCAGTTCTTGTCCATCTGATGAATTTGTTAGCAGAGCGTAACGTAGCAGTTACACTGAATTAGTTAAAAAAAACATACGGTCAAAGGTCACGACAGTTTGCGTTATGCGTGATGCTTTTTATGTTATGGAAGATTGTAACGCATACCGATAAAGTAATATCTTCAAAAGCACAAAATACTTCACGGAATTACGTTCGTCCTTTTTAGAATTTCTGCTAGGCAGCCGGGAAAGGGAATAACGTGAGACGTGAGCAGCCTATATCTCTTTTTTTGGGGAGGGGGGGGGGGGGAGGTGGGGTGAGATCGGGAAATAGGCAAATTGGCCTCATTATTCACTGCTCGTGTGAGGACATTAGGGGCCAACATTCAACTTTTAATATCAGCAAACTGTTAAAAGATTTCAGCATCTGCACTTAGGTAAGAGGGATTCATAGCACAATAATGTGTTCCCCTCAGATGGCTTTTTTGCCTGTGGTTACCGGTCTTGGTACATTTTTTTTTTCTCAAATTCAAGATCACGCCTGGTGTTGTGACACGAGTAAGACCAGGGATCCACTTTTTCAGAGTTCGGAAAGTGACCTTGTCTGCCATTATCGATAGTATTTGTCGTCGGGTATCCCAGGTGCTTGCATTACTGTAGCACTCTGTTAGGGCATTTATGAGTACGTTATCCAAATCTTCATCCTCGCTTTCGCTGTCACTTTAGAATTGCTTGTTCAACGATGGAACAAGCGAGTGCCACAACTCGCCTGGTTGATTTGGTACTACCTCATCTAAAACAGCACCAACTGCCTGTTGTGCCTTGCGAAGATGGCGACGACGCGTTTTTCACTAGCTTCATTCCATGGAATAGTAACAGTATGCCTGACTGGACTGACATCCCTGCTTTCTAAGAATTCGTTCAGTTTGTTCAACGGTGTAGACTCTTCGCGCGTAGGCCCCCTGCTGTGGGAATCAGGTGTGACGTCAACGCTAGTGTCTGAAGGGCAATACAAGCTCCCCCCCTGGCGTCTGGACGTTAGAAGGATAACACAGAGACGCTGGCGTACTTCGAACCACTGGTGCAGCGCCAATAGAGGTGTTCTGTAACGAATAATAAAATTCAAACCTACTCAATACCACCTATTATTAAAAACTAGCAATGGTATATTGCAGCTCCTGAGTTTTGATTAGTTAACAGGCAATGGTATATGAGCTCAAATACCATGGACCACAAAATATGGAAGCCGATACGCGTCAACGGAAACAGCTGGAGAGCTCAAATATTGCAATTCTTTGGGCAATTTAAAAAAAAAAAAATATTCCACTCGCGCTGGTTGGATATGAGATCGTTATAGCCAACTCAGCGCTACGCGCCTCGTTGGTTATCTACCATCTCATATCCAACGCCTAAGGCTAATCTTGATAACTTTTAGTGACTAAAGCAATAAGTAGAAGCAATTTTTTTATAACCCGGCTATTGAAGTGGTACATTACAAGAGATGGGTTACACTTACCAACGACATGTTTTCCATTTGCAGAATGACTTCGTCTTCTACTGCCGCCTTGTTTTCAGCATCCACAAGAAGCTTACGACAATTAGAACAAACGCCTGTGAAAATTAAATGCAATTGATTTCAACTGTTGGTTTCGCGCTTTTACCTACGCGAAGTTGCAGAATTTTTTTTTTTTGACTTAGAACATAACAGTCAAATCTGTTTAAACATGTGCCGTTCAACCGATTTCTAGTAAGGCCATCCCAATAAAATGTTCCGTTTCCCATCGCCCGACCGACCTATTTTTTTCGAAAAGTAAAAAAAAAAAAATTCCAAATTCACTAGTCAAAGAAGCAAGTACTTCGATTTACAAGCACACGATCGGTTTTATTAACAACAATTGGTATGATGTGATGTCTTTGTCTTAAATAAACATCGATACTACGTTATTTAATGACTGTTAAGAAATAACGAACGAAAAGACCACGTTTTCGAGTTGACTTTGTAATCAGGCTTTCTTATTTAGCAGCCCGCCCTTTTCTGGAACCCAGAACCCTTCAAGTGTTCATTCTTTTTTTTTTTTTTGCCCGACCGACCGACCCACCATCACAAGAGACGGGGCGATGGGAAACGAAACATTTTATTGGGATGGCCTAACGGTATTGACATGACAAATAAGTATTGAAGTGTTATTTGCGCAAAAGATTGGTAAGAGGTAACAAATGCTGCAGCAAGAACAAATTCCGCATAGAGAATACTTTTTTCTCCTGCAATACCAAGACACTTAAACTATGGCCACAAATTTGTCTAAAGGGGTGATGTAAATCGAGGGTGCGCAAAGGATTCGTTTCTCTGGACAAGCGGTCGGGAAACGAGCGACCATGGAAAGTTGTGAAACGAAGTCCGAAAATATCGGACTTCTGCTTGCACTGAGCATGCCTAGCTTTTGAAAGCAACGTTCGACGAACTTCTGTTTTTTTTTTTTTTTTACTTCCATTGTCTTCAGATCAGATCGGAATTTAGAATTTAAATGAAAAACAGTTTTAAGAAATACCTGTTAAGTAACTTTACTATGGTTTAAATAAAAACAAACTGACTCACCCGTTCCGACTGGAAGAAAGATTCCTGTCTCTTTCATTACAAACTGCGAGCCCAACTTACTTAAGCCTCTCTCTGCTTTTGGCTTTTTACTGATAGTGGTGTTGTGCCTCGACAAGCTCACTGGTATGGCACACTTAGTAGAACTGCGCTTCCAGCTGACGCCAAGGCATGCACGATGTTGTGGACATATAGTCCGGTTTTCTATGTTTCGAGTCGGCGCAAAAATTGTTGCTCTCGCCAACAATAATTCTACTTCATCTTCAATCCCGATAATAAAAAAGGTTGACTTGTGTCCTGATATATCTCGATGACAGGTGAGCAAAGGAACTATTTCTACTGACTTTGTCCTATCTTTTGAATCATAACCGCAGCGACCGCCAACAATGGCGAGAAACGAACAAGCGCTGCCCTCCATTGTTTCCCACTGAAAAAAGTGAAATGCGTATAAAAATACCTTGATGTTCATTTCACTCGTACTTCCCCCCCCCTCCCCCCCCCCCCCCCACAATTCCTTTTACCTTGGCATAAGCGTCACGCATTATACTGACATGTCGTGAGTCTTACTTGCAACTGACCAGTAGCACGAACTGAAAAGGAAAATCTCTGCCCATGAGAAAGGAGGAGGGTATTTTTTAAAATTCAAACAGTGATTCAAAAGTATTTTCAAACATTGTTTACTTTCAGAGTTTGCTTACAGGCCGAGCACGGATCCAGTATAATCCACTCACCACCCACCGCTCACCACCCCATTCTTCAACTTTTTTTGTATTCATTCTCAAATGCCAGCAAAAAGGTTTTTATAAAAATATTGAAGATCCGATACCAGGATTCATTGTAAGAAGATAAAAAGCGTTCTCTGGTAAAATATTTAAAAATTATAAGCTTTCGACAGCCAGACTGCTGTCTTCGTCTTCTACTTCATTTTTATCCGTCGAAGCCAGCAGTCTGGCTGTCGAAAGCTTATAATTTTTAAATATTTTACCAGAGAACGCTTTTCACTCCCCAAAAAAGAAATAAAAAATAGTAAACTACCCGTCAACAACAAAACATTCTTGAAATTCCATTTACCGGTCATGCGTTACAACTTTATCTGAATCGTCACGTAATACTCAAACAAATCGTAACACTGGCCTTTTAAGGGGTATCAAATGGTCTTTGCGAGCATTTGCGAGCATGCGAGCACAGCGTTTTTCTTTGCGAGCACGAGCATTGACAAAAATTAGCCTTGCGAGCAACGAGCACTTTTCAAAAAGCTACCCACTAAAAACCGAGCATGCGAGCACTTGTAAAAACGTGCGAGCACGAGCAAACGAGCACCCACAAAAATTTTGCGAGCATTCCGAGCAAAAGATTAATTTTGCGAGCACTGCGACATTTTGAGGGACCATTTATGACCCCTCTTTTAGTCCCTTGCAGCTAATTTCGGGTAAGTACGCGAAGATATTAAAAAAAATTCATGGCTGCGTAAAAGATGATCTTGTTCAGATTCAAGAAAATGTAATTATAGATCGTAAATTTTTGTAGAGAATGAAATGTGGCATCTGTGAGTCTCCACTGTTTATAAGTCAAACGCTCCTTTCACCGCTTTTACTGTATCTACCGCAGCAATATAAAAGGTAAGTGATCCTTTCAGTAGGGATAGAAAAGGATTTCAAGTTTAATTTAGTGTTAAGCACAAATTTAAGGAAAACCAGAGTTTGCAGCTTTTACGCGAATGCGGCCGTTACATGTAACATGTCATCAAAACGGTAATATGCAAATTAGTTCAAATTTTTGGTAAATTACCCAGATTTCGATGGCGTTTTAAAACGCGCTCGCTTAAAAACCCGAACCAATTTTTATATGTAGATAAAGAAGAGTCTTTGGGCATTTTATAGCCATAAAATGAAGCCGATTAAAGAATGGCCACATATCGAAAAGTAATGTTGTTATTATGAGGTGAAACTGTATTTACTAAAGCAGTTATAAAATTGTCATCAAAGAGCGTTACTTTCGCTGTGAAAAGTATAATCTAAAACCGAAACACAGGCATAAAAACATTGATTTATTCTTCAACTTTAAGTATATGTTTCTAATTCTCGATGATATAACTTCTATCAACAACGCGAGAACGTTTTTGCGAATGCTTAATTTTGCTATTTAATTCGGCTATTTTTAGCCTTCAATAGTGCGAAATCGATTTTCTCAAATATTTCCGAAAGTCGGCGGTATTTTGAAAAATAAACCCCGAAACCTTTAAAAACTTACTTAAACCTGTTTAAAAATTAAAAATAAAGGAGGGTTTTTATTTTTGACCGTGGACAAGGTTTGCTTCAAAAATCTGTGCCTTCGCTCTTAAACACTATGACTAAAATTCCTCTGGATTCTAACTTTTCTATCTGCCGTCTTCCTGTTCCATTCCTTGTTTCTTGATGTCCTCCGACAATTGTAGCAAGGATTGCTGTACAGCTCTTTCGAACGCCAAACTCAAATGTCGTATCTTCTTTAAAATTCGCTTTCTTCTCGTCTCAGTCAGCCCCAGCCTTCCACTTTCTTTTACTGAGCAGGCGCAGACGAACATTTATGCAGTGGGCATGTGCTACCGGATGTCGTGGATTTTACGACATCCGGTAGTCAGTGTTACCAGAGCCCTTCGTTTCGCCGACCACGTGACCAAAAGAAACGGAAGGCTCTGGGAACGAGAATGCGTCAGCATAACTTTAATGTTAGCCGTTCTTTGCTCATTTTGCATTTTGTTGATCAACAGAACCACCTTGTGATTCATAAAAAAATAGATTTTGTTTTGAAAGGCTCTTCGGTTTTCAGTCCCACTGAAACAAATTAGGTATAAACAGAGAATTCAAGAGAAACTCGCGTAGACGTTGTCTCGCAAATATTCTAAATCTGTTTATTTTTAAACATGCGCGGCAGATTTTTGTAGTAGAATTTGGTGGGCATGAACTGTTTCAGGTGTAAATTAAATTGTATATGTTTTTGAGTAATAAAAATTAAAGCTGCCTTTCATATCCAAAGAAGTATTTTCAAAGAAGTAGAGCGGTCTGTTTTGACAGAGAAACTCGCATGTCGGGCGGTTTGTTGTTACATGTTTCAGTCACGAAAATTCCTCAACAATCGAGACATAAAGCCAGCTTTTTAAACTTTTGCACAGACGTCAATTGCTGGATCGACTGGATCGAATTTGAACAGCAAACGAAGATTGTATGGTGTGTGTAGTAAGCGAGAGCGACGAAAGGCGGGCAGGATAGAACTCACCATTTGCGTCGAAATCGATGTGTACATTAAGATCAATTTTAATTAAAATTTCTTTCCGCATTTCAGTCACGCAAATTGGAGAAATGGCTAGATACCTCCACTTATATTTAAAACAATAACAGAATTTATAAACTTAAAGATTGCGAGACATGTTAATGCGAGCTTCGCTGTCTAAACAAAACAATATTGCTTCCTTATAAATATTTTTTGGATACGAAAGGCGGCTTTATTTTAACGATATAAACCTGAATTAATTTTCTCTTGCTACACAAACGCATCAGTGTACAATTTGATTTAAACTTGAAAAAGTTCATGCTATGTTATCGAGGAGATAACGCTCAGAAAGAAGTCGGCAGCACATTCTATACGCCAAACTGTTTAATAGAGAATTTCACCTGTCGCCTGTTAGACCACAAATTTCTTCTTTTATACTTTTGAACTTATAACGATCAAAATTTCCGGCTATTTTGTGAAGGAAATGCTTTTTCCGACTCGAAATTTTCCATACGCCAATATAAACTTTGTATTTTTTTTTCTGAATCGGTGGGTTTTTTTTTAAAAAAAATAAAAAAATTGACCCCGACCCCGGCCCCGGCCCCGACCCCGACCCCGACCCCGAGTCGGCGTTTTACCGACACCCGTTCGTTTCAGTCTAATTCAATTAAAGCCTTATTTATCAAACCCCTGTCGGCCCCGGAACAAAATTTTGCAAAACCTTTAAAAAAAATTGCAATCTTCTAAGGATGTTTTTTTATACACAAAAGGGTTTTTAATTGCTTGGCTTTTTTTCGGAGGGATTTATTCGAAAAAATTACATTCCAGTCTGGTCTTGTGGAAACAAGGGAAATCCCTGATTTGCGTCGCACAAGTTTTGTTCGCATATTAGAACAGTGTTTTGTGAAAACTATCGGACTGCAATGAGGCAAAGCAAGTTCTACAATTATCTTATAAGCATTAAAAGCCTTTGAAGCATTGTAGACATAAAATACAAATAATTGGGATAACTCAATGTTTGTTTTTGCAAACTTACTTGTTTGTTTCAATCTAATTTAATTTAAACCGACCATTGAATGTCCGCGATTTTGTTTAATTTCGAGAAAATCTTTGCGCGTCCTTTCTGCACGAAATGGCAGCTATTGCATCCAATTGCTCTCTTCACGGGATATTACAGACTCCGTGTGGATCTAGTAGGAATGAGGAGAGCCATGTGTTGCTCTCTGAGTGCAACTCGGATATTTCAGCTCATTTGTCGAGCTGCCACTTAGGCTGCATTTATTATGTATCCTACAGGGGGGGGCAGAGGATTTTAGGGGGGGTTCTCAAATTTTTAGAGCAAAAAAAGGGGGGATATGAAAATTGTTTAAATATCTCCTGGGGGGATGCTTATTTTTTGTAAGATTCTGTCTAGCTTTTGTAATAGTTTTAAAAAGTGAAAAAAAGAAATGATAAGGACAGCAGCTTCTTTCAAGAATTGTAGGCAACAAGGGTACCTTTATTATTCTGATTGACTATAGTACCTATTTTGAAGTTTTTTAAGTAGTGTGCCTGGCCTGTAGATGTAATGTTTCGATACAGTATAGAAAGTAAAACATCTAAAATGGAACCATTTAATGCAACCTCAGAAAAATGATAAGATAAGGAGAATAGTGGCATATGTCGCACTTAAGAGGAATGATGCTGAACGGCCAGAAAACGAGGGTGAAGAGGATGGCAACAGGCCAACAGCGGAGATGAATCCGTGGATGAGTGTGATAGTGAGAGTGATGATGAGGCCAGGTTGTTGCTTTTGTCAACGAGAGTGACAGTGAAACACAGGTTCCTGTCAATACTCCCGGTAGTACTGGTACTCGAGCTAGCAGGCTATCTGTACCTAATTCGCGCTACTTAGACTGGCTCGCATAGGTATGACATAAACAGTCAAAGCACTCTTGATGTTCTTATAAAACATGTCTCTTGAAATTTCAAACATAATATAAGTAGTGTACTATTACCTTATTCTTACTAATTTTCGCGTGTACTTAATTTTGCGAAAATTCGGGAGCCGAATTTCGCCAGTATTAATTTTCGCGATTGCAAGAAAAATTAGAGCAAAAGTGTATTAAATTTCGCGATTTTGTCAGTGTTTTACTGATCAGTCGTTTAAGACTATGGAACTACTGGGAATATACAAAGGTCTGGCTCAATGTAACTACAAGGAACCTCCAAATGTAAACTTTGTTGACTGTACTAAAGAGGTTTTGGCCAATTTACAAGCTGAAGAACAGTAATCAGAGGAAGGGTGCTTGTCGAAAACAAGACGGAAGAATACTTCAAGGGTAGAAAGTTGTTAAAGTTCTAAACATTTAACATTTTTATTAACTTTTACTTAACAATACTAAGTATTGTTAGTGGTATAAGTAGTAGCTTGTATTGTAAATAGTGTATGTAACTATGTGTTATGCAAATAAAAATTATTCAAAAAAAAAAAAAAAAAAAAAAAAAAAAAACTTTTACTTAACAATACGCTATTAATTTTCGCGTGTGTAAATTTCGCGATTATTTTGAAATCGCGAAAATTACTACTCGCAAAAATTAGTAAGACAAAGGTATACAGATATTTATTTTGATATTTGTTGAGAGGAAGGAGGGGGGGGGGGTATTTATTTTTCGGCTGAATGCTTGGGGGGATTTTAAAATTTTGTATGGGCCTTGGGGGGGATATAAAAAAATGGGCCGCTGAAAAAAAATTCCTCTGTCCCCCCCTGTAGCATACATAATGAATGCAGCCTTATCGAAATGCGGCGATGTTAGGGACTGGTCAATAAGTAGAGGGGGGGGGGTTGCCGGAGCAGAAAGGGGGTGGGTCATCAGTTTTTGAGCCCTCGAAAAGGGGTGGGTTATATAGTTTTGATCTACACAAGGGGGTGGGTCATCTTATTTTTATCGGTATAAATTGATACATTTCTCGAAGTGAGCAGTTTTAAATGATTTTCTAGCGATTTCAGGAGGCCCAAATATAAAAATTTCCCAGGGGAGCATGCCCCTGACCCCCCTAGATGACTTGTGATTACAGTTTTGCCTGTCTATCTTCAGCCTCTGTAGATTCACTCTACGCTATAGGCATTCACCAGTAAACTCTTTTCTCAAACATTTTGCAATTATGTTATTATAGACAGTGGTTGTAGATAGTTTCTGTTATCAATTTCTGTATTTCTTGAATAATTGTTTATGAATTAATGTTACGTACTGTTCTAAATTTTCCCATGGACTTAACACACAAATATGTGGAAAACTTAAAAAAGACTATACCAAATTTTTCCCTCTTTGGTGTGCTAAGAAATGGAAAAAGACGTATACCGAACCAGCAATGTTCATCAGGGAAAGATAGGGTGGTGTATGTAGGAAATCACACTTTAAAAGCCGATATCAAATAAAAACCTCCAACCCCTTACAGAATAATGAACTTTTTGAGCAAAGGGGGTAGGTCATGTAATTTTCAATCCCCTGGGTCAGTCAGTTTTGAGCCAGAAGAAAGGGGTGGGTCACAATTTTTCAAGCCACCACTTTTCCAAATGCTCCGGCTCACCCCCCCCCCCCCCCCCTGGTACTTATTGACCAGTCCCTTACGGAAGCCGAACTGATCATGGCGAGAGCGGGTATTCGCGGTTTGTCGGCGAGCCAACTCGAAGGCATGACCATCTGCCCGAAGCACAGACACTTACTGTAAGTGTGGCAGGAAGACACGTAATCAACTTCCAGATGACAGAAGAAATATCTGTTTTGTTTGGCAAGATCACTACTGCTGTCGGTTCACGTAAGTACCTCTTTCCTTGTGATTTTAGTGAGAAAACTCCGCGTTGTCAGTTTTTCGATAAGTTTTGTTTTCGTATTATAAAAACAGTATTTCATGATCACCTGTTCATTTTTTTTATCAAATTTATACTGCTTGCCTGGCTAGTAGTTGACGCAGATCCAAAAAGCGAATCAGGATTTCCACTATCTTCCCTGATTTTACAAGTCTAACTTCCTTTAAAAGAATCATCGAATGATGTTATGCATGCTAGTCACCACTGAAAACCCAACTGGCGCGCGTAGCCTTTCATTGTATCGTCACGTAACGCTTCTCCCAGAGGGTGCATTGCGTGACGTTCCCAACAGCTGTGAAGTAAGTAGACTTAGGGACGGACCATTATTTTTTTTAAAGGGCGAGGGGGGGGGATGAAAAATATTGAAAAAATTGTTTGCAGGGCCTGGAAATACAAAATAAATTGTTTGCAAACACGATATGTATAACAAAAATAGTAAGAATTTCGAAAAAAAATGTTTGCAGAGGTGCATAAACTAAAAAAAAAAGTTTGCAGAGGAAAATTTTTCATCCCCCCCTCCAAGAAAATAATGGTCCGTCCCTTAGTGCGGTCTTGATCATTACAAGGTGTCATCGATTCGATTTTTTTAAACATAGAGTATTACATTTTTCAGATTTTCAGTAACATTTTTCATTTTTTGCCTTGGCTGGCTGTTTTCCGTTGTTCCTCGATGACAACGTGGATGACGCCATCTTGGAACGAGTGTGATGGACTGGGTTTCTAGAAGGAAACCGCTGACCTAACAAACTTATTCCCCAGGCCTCCTCGGCACCTTTGTCTAAAATGAGGGCAAAATGCATCTGGGACGCTTTGGACGCCATAAATAAAGTCAGATTGTGCTTTTTAACACAAAATTATACAAATAATCAGTCGAAAATCCAAAATAATGCTAGCAGTGCTTTTTGGGATAAAATGTAGAAAAAATGCTCGTGAAGCCAAATAACGCCAAAAAGGTGCTAGCACTATCGGTAAGAGCCTATAAACTTGAAAAGTCATTAACCTTGCAAAGAAACATTCACGTGCATATTAGCACATAAGGTTAAACGTAGTAAAATGCCGTAAATATTACGATCCTCTTTTCACGAAAAACAGTTTTCTGTTATCAGGAATTGATGAGTTAATGGACAAATGTAAAAATGCGAGTTTTTTTCTTATTTGTTATATTCATGTTGTCGAAAAAAACTCATTTCATAGAAGGGCTCGCAACTCCCTTCAGTTACCGATGGTAATAGAGTATGAAATGCACATTTGTGTTACATATTTATTTTCTTGTTTTAGAGTACACTTTAATGCCCCACCCAATAATTATGACAGATAAATTAATGACCCCCATCTTATTAAAACCAAATCAATACAATGAATACCAATTATAAAGCCCCGACTGTTGGTGTTTTTACCTTTATGTCTCGAATAGTTTATGGGGAAGGGCTAGAAGGGGGTAAAATGGGAACTGGGATTTGGGCAAATTGTCACTGGGAAAATGGAATTTGGGCCACTGGGACTGGGAATCACAAGTATAAACCAATAGATAGAACTGGGATTTGGATTTGGAAAATACGGGAAAACAATAGGCTAGGGCAAGCAAATCGGCTTTACCACCCCCTAATCCCCCACCCCCCCCCCCTCCCCCCCCTCCCTCTATCAGGAACCTGTATGAAATTTGTGAGTCTTGGAAAGATAAGGAGCATAACTATTCGACAGCAAATCAGCAAGTTTCTACTCAATGCAAGAAGGGCATTTTAGGAACGTGAATTCTCTTGGAAAAATCCCCTCGAAAAGGCCAAGCGAAAAAAAAAAACCCGGGTTTTGACAAACTAGGCAGCCTGGCTGGTTTTAATTGAATTAGACTAAAACGAACAAGTTAGACTTGAGGCAAAACAAACACTGTCTTATCGCAGCGTGGAAAATGAAAACAGCTTCTCTACAGCCACAAACAAAAAGAAAGCTTTTACATAGAAGCCTAAAGAATCTTATCGCCCGGCCAGGTAAGAAGGAAGTAATTGCTTTCGAAAACGTTTTTAGACCGGCAAATTGTTTGCCGTAAACAGATGTTCCGTGACAACACGGGCTTATGCCGAAATTTGCATATTGATCGAAAGTGATATATTTATTGCTATGAGCGTTGAAAATACCGAGAAATCGGCTAAAACGGTTGGAACTGAGAAAGAAAAATATTTTCCATTTACAGTCTGACTTCTAGCAGTATTTAACACATCTCCAAATATTTACGGTTCTGGAATTGGTTTATTGGTCGCTCAAGCGTTTTCATTGTTTTGGATCAAAATGGCGAATATTTGGGAAATTCGTGGAGCTCTGTACGGCGCGCAGTAAAGAGTGCCCACAAATTTTATTTCATACTTTTCTATAATGGTGTTAGTACTTTTGAGTTACAATAGACACGATTCTAGATCAGGTCCCACATTCGAGAAAATGGCTTTCAACTACAGGCATGTCGCGTTTTGCACATTCCGGAGTTTGTTGGGAGTCAAATTAAAAAATTCATAACTTAACGAAACTTAAATAGATTTCAATTATTAAACCTCTACACTATCGAGGGAAAATGAAACTTCAATATGTAAAATAATCAGCTCGTTGCATTAAGTAATAATGTTTTGGCAGTGACCGTCATTTATAGCAAGTTTACGGAGTCTCCAATGGCGAATTGCATGGTTTTGAGGTGACTTTGAAAATCGCCTCGCAAAAAATATAAAATATCGAATTGATCCAAATGAATGTGATATTTGTTACTGGGATATAATTGTCGACTTTCACTGAAAAAATCAGGGAAATCGGTGAAGGTCCGAAAAGTGCCTTATCCGCTGTAACACGGACGCCCTCTTAATCTTTAACAGCAAATATTTTTGGCTTTCCCCTGAAGCAGCAGAGCAGCTTAGCCTTTTAGGCTCTTGTTCTGTGAGAATTCTTTCTCCAGGTGTTTCACTGGGAACTAAAATTAAAAATTTAGGCTTAAACGCATTGAACATTAATTTTAATCTTTAACAGCAAATATTTTTGGCTTTCCCCTGAAGCAGCAGAGCAGCTTAGCCTTTTTAGGCTGTTGTTCTGTGAGAATTCTTTCTCCAGGTGTTTCATTGGGAACTAAAATTAAAAATTTCGGCTTAAACACATTGAACATTAATTTTAAATTATCTTTAATAGCACATTTTGTTTGGCTTTTTCCCTGAAGCAGCAGAGCAGCGTAGCCTTTTTAGGCTGTGGCTCTGTGAGAATTCTTTCTCCAGGTGTTTCATTGGGAACTTCAATTGACAGGCTTTAAACAATTAAAAACATTTATTTAAATCTTTAAATCTTTTAAACCAAATATTGTTTGGCTTTATCCGTGAAGCAGCAGAGCAGCTTAGCCTTTTAGGCTGTGGATCTGTGGGAATTCTAATTCTCCGAGTGTTTCATTGGGAACTCAAATTGAGGCTTATAAAAAGTAGACATTTAAAATTAAAATCTTCCAGGCTGAATATTGCAATTGGTTGAATCCTAATTATTTAATGACGGTCAACCTATCTCAAGTTGATTATCTCAATCATTAAGTTGAGTATTTAAACATGTTACATTTCAGTGTTACGTTCCGGGTCCCGCAAAGCTTCATCGTGTTTAGCCCAAAAGAAACGTTTTGCGAGTGAAAAAGCCGTCACGCCGCTTCCGGTATCTACAGTGGTATACTAGTATGTTGTTTTGAGGCTTTTGTAATTTTCATGTGTAAATCTATTTTGTTCCCGCGTTTTGCGATGTAAGACATTTTAAGCGTCTGAAACTTTATCGCGAGTTAAGATGCCGTTGCGCTTTTTGAAACCCGTTTCTTTGAGGATAAGAATAACATTTTATCTAAATGAGAATTTTGTTCTTACAAGAACACAATTTAGCGCCGGAAGTTGTTTTGTTTCGTAACCGAATAAGCCGCCATGCTTCCTGAACTACATCCCATGGCCAATTGGTCGGTTTTGCAAATATTTTTGGGTTATTGTCGTCTTTAGTAAATCCGCTAGTTTCCTTGGTGAATGTTGTCTGTTTGCATCCTTGTTTTCCGGCATTCTCGACTGTACTGTGGTATATTTTATCCTGTATTCTGTCGATCAACCTGGTTTACTTGACCATTTGCTGACAGATCGGTATTCGAGTATGTTGATTCCTTAACACATCTCTGGCGAAGAGGCGTCAAGGAATTTCATTCATACGTGTCGAAAAATCTAGACCCCCTGCTAATGTTCTGCAGTAAAACTGCAGAACATCGGCAGGGGTCAACGATTTCAAAGTCGCATGAAGCTCATCATGGGCACGTTTTTGTTTCGCGTCACGCCACCTCGTGTCACGTCATCCGTTTTTGTTTCGTTTCCTCAGAAACGATACGGTATTATTTTGGATTCGAGGTGATTCGAGGTTTACACAGTGGAGGCTGCTATCCAATCAGGAGAACGCTCGCAACCACAAAGTAAATAAGTTTGACCGAAGGCAATTAATTTCGTAAAAGCATGTTCTTTAAATATCTGAAAGGTAATCCTCAGCATGACCAAAAAATATTGAGATTCCGCACGGAAGGGCTAGCATGCCCCGAAAACGGGCATGTTGATTGAAGAGAATCGCATATATGCAGGAGAGTTAAAAAGTTTTTTCACTTCATGTAACAGATTAATGTATAAATGTGTATAGGAAAATTCACGGCATCTTCGACGTCACAAGCCGCGCGAATACACACAAAATTGCATGGGTTCCCGCGTGGACGTATCCGGAGTTGCGTGATCAGTGTCACGTAAATCGCGAAAACATTCGAGTCGGCACGAAAAGTTCAGAACGAAAAAGAAGACAGTCAAGTTCTGTTAAAACATCAAATTTCGTATGGACAGTTTCGTATAGCAAGCTGTGCAACTGCCATGTCGAACAACATTTATCACCTTGATGTAAAGCTCAAGATTTGTATCTCTGTTCTTGTCGACTAGGGTTTTGGTTTGTCTAGAATTTCAGTTGCCATTTATTTGATTTGAGCATGTGATTAATTTAGAGATCAATTTAGAGATGTATATAAATCAAGATTTTTGTCAAAAGGTAATAATTTCATCTACGATTATATTGATTAAGGAACATATTATTTTCTGTAGTTATTTTTTCATTAATAAAAAAAAGTGTTGGTGAAGGCAAGCTCTCTTTATTTAACTTTATTTGGAGAGAAAGACACATACTATTTCTATAAATTAAGGAGAAATATTAATGTGTTACTTGAACTCTGCCAAACTGTAGCAGGTCTGAGTTTATGCCTCCTTCGCATAAAATGGACAGTAGGCGTTAAATGGGAAGTTACTACTGAATATGAAGTTTTTTTTTATTCTTCACTCGCGCATAAATTTAGCAAATTTAGGGACTGGTCAATAAGTACAGGGGGGGTGGGCCGGAGCAGAAAGGGGGTGGGTCATCAGTTTTTGAGCCCTCAAAAAGGGGTGAGTTATGTAATTTTGATCTACACGTAGGGGTGGGTCATCATATTTATTCACTGACTTTGAGCTGCTATAGTTCCAAGAAAAGTTGTATTCAAAAGTATATAAAATTGTAAATTTCTCCATGTGAGCAGTTTTAAATGAATTTCTAGCGATTTCAGAAGGCCCAAATATAAAAATTTCCCGGGGGAGCATGCCCCCTGACCCCCCTAGATGGCTTGTGATCATAACATCAGTTTTACCTGTCTCTCTTCAACATGCATAGATTCACGCTGTGCTTAAGGCCTTTTGATACCACTAAACTCTTTAGTGAAACACTTTGCAAATATGAATGATGGACAATGGTTGTAGTTTCTGTTATTAATTTATGTATAAAAATATGAACTCTTCAATAATTGATTATGAATTAATATTAAATACTGATTCAGTTTTTAGCATATGTTTGTGTCTAAATTTCCTCATGGACATTACACAGTGAAAATATGTGGAAAACTTACAAAAGCCTAGTATAAGAAGTGATAAATTTAACCTTCTTTGGTGTGATAAGAAATGAAAAAAGATGGACATGGAACAGCAGTGTCCATCAGGGAAAATGTCTATTTAGGGAATTCCACTTTAAAAGCTGAAGTTTAATAAAAAACCTCTAAACCCTAACAGATGATAAAGAAATAATGATTGGTCCCCCCCCCCCCTGGTACTTATTGACCAGTCCCTTAACATACACTTGGACCTCCAAATTAAAATAAACCCCAAACCAACCTTTCCTTAAACATTTATTTACGCTATTCTCACCTTCCGCAATCTGGAAACGAAACACTATTTCTTTTTGAAATAGCTGCTTGTTCATTTTTTTGAGTCGAGCAGATACACGAACTGCTCGGGCGTATCTTTTTTCTCTTTTATCCGCTGCTCAAAAATAACGCTATACGTGCTGACAGAAAAGTAAACATATTCACAAAACAAATTCACTTAATGCTTAAAAGGATCAAAGATAATAAACTGACCGGTAAATATTTTGGTTGTGAAAACTGAATAGCGCTACGACGCCTGAGAGCACGAGTCATCAATGACGCAACTCACGTGAAAAAGTAAAGCAAAGTGAGATTGCTTTACTTTATTGGAAACTCATTTAGAAAAAAATGCGGAGGTCGGCATTACATTCATCGAATTACCATGAGGTTGCTCGAAGAGCCTTTGATTTGCAAGTTCAAATGTATGCAAATTTCGTGTGAAATGTAATATTCGATTCCATTGTCTTGTTTACAAACTCTTTCTTAAGAAAGTTGTATTTTCGTGAATAAAATCCATTGGCCTGTTTTGTTTTCCTGATCATGTTTGTCTGTGATTTTTACAAAAATTCCTATTTTGAACACAGATGTCACTTCCGGAATTTTTCATCCAAAATTCAATTGGTATTTAATTGCGTTCGACGAAGGAGAGCGCAAGCCTAATTCTGTTTTGCGTCCTGTGTCTTTTGAGTTGGTAGGCCTGTGCACTGTTATGCGGAATGAATCGAGCCGTAATGCGCGCGCAGGTGTATGGACTCCAAATTGGCCGCCCCAAAAGATTTTTGCAGGGGCAAGTCTCGGCCGAGAAACTGGTGCGACGATATTTTAGTCGCGTTTTTGCATTGAATCGTCCCTTTTGTCGTCTTTGGTCGCCGTTCTGCACGCGTGCTTCACGAATTCGCTAGAGCATTTCGTTTGGTCGCTAGATTGTGTACTTAGTAAAACTGTTTACTTTCGTTCTCGTACAAGAATCGCCTCTTCTGTCATCTTTGGTCGCTGAACTGCGACCAAAACTGACTGTTGCTCGTCAGTGATCAAATAGCAAATGTTCTGAGTTGTATAGCTCAGCGGCCATTGTGCCAGTCGATCATGGCTTGTGATCAAATAACAAACTTTCCGAGTTATGTAGCTCGGTGGCTGTTGAGCCACTTGATCATTACTTGTGATCAGAACACGGCGTTATCGAGTGATGAGGCTTGCATTTGTGTTAAACATTTGCACGGTGTAGACGACATCAGAGCAGATGAAGCGATCGAATACAACCGAACCATTGTTCAGTCAGATGAAGCGATCGAATACAACCGAACCATTGTTCAGTCATAACGTGACCAAATCACGTCGTGCACAGAGTTCTGTCCAGACTTCGATAAATGATACCCATAATAATTATGATAGTAAGCTTATAAAGAGATATGAAAGAGATGTCCGTGTTGTAGCTGGAAAGAAATGGCGATAGGAGTTGTTCTGTTGCTATGATCTCTACAAATGCTGAGAAATCTCAGGTTGTGAAAAAAGCAAAAAGGAACAGGAAACGAGACAGAGAACCATCTCGAATTTCTGTTCGTAGAGTTACTAAATTGGGGGGGGGGGGACTAAATTGCTTAGAAGAAAGAAATACAGAAGTAGACTTAAAAAACTACTAAAACATAATTTCCCAAGCTCCTCACTTATTAGAAATTTTTGTAGCAATTACAAGAAATGGTTTATTTTGTGTTACTCTGAACATTTTTACAGTAGATATGTTTTTTTCATAAACAAACAGAAAGAGAAAAAAAATACAAGTATTGCACTGGTAAACAGAAAGAGTTATCAATTGACATGCTTCAAACAAAGTCTGACTTCAGTCACAACAGCGCTTTTGGTCATATTTTCCAAAGTTCAAATTTAAAAGGAGGTACGCTTCCTGCAAATGACAGTTGTAAATTGGCCTTGGGTATCTCTTAATGAGAGACTTTCATTAATAAGTTTAATGCCTCATGATGTTGGTGGAAGTGAAGACTGTTTTTTTAGGTCAGCTTCACACCAACTGTATGGAACTGCAGAGTTGCATTTTCAAATTCGTGCTGCAGGTATTAGGCACTTGAATAATCATCCAAAATTTTATGTTGAGAGCGTTTCTGACAATAGTTGGCAAGACTACATTCAGCAAATGTCAACACCGGGAACTTGGTGTGACAATGTAATTATCCAGGCAGTAAGTATTTTTAGTTGAAAGCAAATTCTTTCAAACCTTACTCGAACGCATTCCCCTAATCGCTGATTACTACTAGTTATAATTATTCGAAGTTTTCATTTTCAAGTCATCTTTTCATTCGATAGCTTTATCGATCTCGTAAAAAATTCCATTCAAGTTCACACCAATACTGTACATTGCCAATGTTTTGCTGACGTCTTGAGAAGTGTCTTACTAACGTCACTAGTCAAATCTAAGGGACGGACCATTAGAAATAACCGGAGGGGGGTGACTTTTACCAAAAAAAAATTCCTGCAAGGGAAACTTGTCGAAAAAAAAATTCCTGCAAGCGGTTGTGCCTGAAAAAAAAAATTCGTGCAACGGAATAACTTTTAAGTGTTGTATGATGGCATCTATAAACGTCCATCAGAATGGCTAAAATAGCATTTCTGAGGTTCTGAAAATTAAAATTTTCCCGGGGGAGCATGCCCCCGGACCCCTCTAATTTGTCATGTACCGAGAGAACAGCATCAGCTCAATCCTATCAACTATTTGGTTGCAAACACACCTGACCCACCCTAACAATCGTGTCCCATCAGTAAACAGTTCATCAAAAGCACAATTAGTATTATTATTATCACTTTAAACTGCAATTTTGTCTGATATCCTAAAGTTTAGCTTGATAAGTTTTAGCTGTCACCTTTTTCATCTTTTTTGTTGAGGGTCCAGGGTAAAAATTTCTTTTTCCTTCTTATATTTAACAGGCACTATATCTACCCTTCAGCCCCCGACGCCATAAAAAATGAACGGTCCGGTCCCTGAATGTCGCTAAATTCAGAGAACAAATCTGAAAAATGAAACAATAATGCTATTTAATAATGATAATTGTTGCGCAAATCATAGATGTGTTCAGTTACAAAAAACGACCTGTATCTATGGGCAAAAAAAAAAATTCGTGCAAAGCTTGTGCCCGAGAAAAAAAATTCCTGCAGCGAAGTAGGCCTTCAAAAAAAATTCCTGCACTGAAATTTTTTTACCCCCCCTCCGGTTATTTCTAATGGTCCGTCCCTAAAATATATCCAAACCATGATGTGCAAACATTCTAATCTTTGTGGTGACAGGCGACTTTGACGCCCAACTGTGCGGAAATGAAAATCGACATACTTCTTGCTAAATATATAAAAAACAGTTTTAAAGTGGAGTCCGTCTCAAAAAAATGTACCGCCAGATCACACTGCTATTTGTAGAAACCAGCAAAGCGTCTAGTTTCAAAGTTTCCCACAAAAACATTGCGTGACATGAATGACGTTACCCCTTTTATTTACAAAAATAGCTTCAACTTGTCAAAGCAACTACAGTTTCACAATGGTGAGTATTTGTACTTTACCCCTTAAGCTTTTTTCTCTGTCCTCCCGCCGAAGCAAAGAAGAGAACCAGATTGCAGATTAGCCCAAAAGTCAACCCAGTGTTCCTACAACGATTTACTGTCAAAACTGAAATAAAACCGATTGGCCCAGGCTATCCCCGTTATTTTTAGCCGAAAGGAGACTATCGTCTAGGACGACCAAAGGGTAAACTATAAATCGGCCACGCCCGATTAATTAAAGTTCATCTACGTTAGCACTCTTGACAGGAAATTCCCTGCCGGAGTACATGTACAGTCACGCACAAACGGTACATAAATCGGTATGCGAACTCATTCTCATCCCCAGTGCCTAGCCTAGCCCACGATCCTCCTGGTCCAGTCTACGTCTGCGCCAGATCTCTGTCGCTGGCCAGAAGGATCGTGGGCTCAGGGGACGAGAATGGCTCGTCACGTCAGAAAGGATCTGACAAAGCCGGAAATACACATTCATCCCAGCAATCTCTTTCTCCGATGGCTACAAAGTATGAATTGCCAGAGGAAGTAAATGAGAAACGTTTAAGGACTCTAGGAAAGGAGGTGGAGATGAAAACGTTTAAAACAAACGTCTCTACAGAAACGAGCGATGGATATTGGTTGGTGAAAATAATTTGTGTAGGAGACTATACTGGCGGGGGGAGAACCCAGGGAACGTTTATCGATGATTATCTCCAAGTTCCTCCTCCAGTAAACTCATTTGTTTACTCAGTGCTTGGTGCGAATTTTTTCTTAAAAACAATGGAATGGCAAAGAAGTGAAGCTGAGAGACCATTCTTGATGAGACTTCAATTCTGGGAAATGGGCGAGCATGAACGCTTTTCACACATGACCAAGGTTTTCTGTAAAGACAGTCTTGGTGCCATAGTTTTCTGGGGAACACGTAATCCATCGTCATTAGAAGGAGCTAAAAAACGGATGCAAGACATTAGAAAGTACCTGCCATCGATTCCATGTGTTCTTGTCACGGACAATATATTTAGGCCGGAACCGCTTCAGTGGATTGGACCTGGGAAGCTATTTGAGAGCGAGGTAGCACTGGATCAGTTCTGTAAAGATCACGGCTTTGTGGATCATTTTGAGATCAAGTCACGCGACTGGGAATCCGGAGAAAAAAGCGTTTTTGGACAAGCTGTGAATTGCCTTCTCGACGTGATATTACAGAGCGAACAAACCGAAGAAGAGAAAACTTAAACGATTAAGGGTATGATTCGAAAATATTGTAATGGACTGAAAAGAGACAATTAATAGACTTCAATTAAAAATAATTATAGCCATGTAAAGATAGATGAGATTATCAGCAAATTTGTAACAGGGGTTCTCCTTGTAAGCCCATAAGGGTTTGTTGAGAACTCCTGCTCCTAATTATATAATAGATATTAATTTAAACTGTTGTAAAAATATTGAATGGGGCAAATAAACATTGATTGATTGATTGATTGATTGATTGATTGATGTAACGCTACGATCTATGAAAAAACCATATTGTGACATTTTAGTGTGTAAATCAACTTTTAGTGAGCAAGTCCTGAAAGCAATTAATTGATATCTTTAGAATACAAATTCCACTCGTGTAAAAAAAATTCTTGCCATCACGCGTTTAATACCTGATCACTGTATGAGACACGCGCAGAAGCTACTGAGGGAAGGAAGTGTTACCACCATATATAACAAACGGCGATACTCGCCGGAAATGTTTTAAAAAAACTCGGAAACCCCCAGAATTTTACAGCGGCGCTACCGTTTTTCACGCCACCGAAAATCAGCACAATGAGGGAAATTAAAGTGGAAATTCCCGGCCGAAGTACAGTCACGCACAAACGGTATATAAATTGGTTAAGTGAATAACTTGCGAACTATGAAGTCAAGAAGCCCTTTGTACTCGTCACGCTCGTCACGTCAGAGAGGATCTGACAAAGCCGGAAGTACAATCTCTTTCTCCGATGGCTACAAAGTATGAATTGCCGGAGGAAGTAAATGAGAATCGTTTAAGGACTCTAGGAAAGGAAGTGGAGATGAAAACGTTTAAAACAAACGTCCCTACAGAAACGAGCGATGGATATTGGTTGGTGAAAATAATTTGTGTAGGAGACTATACTGGCGGAGTAGGAACCAAGGGAGTGTTTATCGATGATTATCTCCAAGTTCGGCCTCCAGTCAAGTCATATAGGAGACCAGTAGTTGGTGTGGACTTTAACTTAAAAACAATAGAATGGCAGAGAAGTGAAGCTGAGAGACCATTCTTGATGAGGCTACAACTCTGGGAAATAGCCGAGCAGGAACGCTTTTCAAACATGACCAAGGTTTATTATAAGGACAGTCTTGGAGCCATAGTTTTCTGGGGAACACGTCGTCCATCTTCATTAGAAGGAGCTACAAAATGGAGACAAGACATTAAAAAGAAGCTGCCGCCGATTCCATGCGTTCTTGTCACAGACAATACAGTTGGTCCAGAACCAATTCAGTGGATTGGACCTGGGAAGATATTTGAGAGCGAGGAAGCACTGGATCAGTTCTGTAAAGATCACGGCTTTGTGGACCATTTTGAGATCAAGTCACGCGACTGGGAATCCGGTGAAAAAAGTGTTTTTGGACAAGCTGTGAATCGCCTTCTTGACGAGATTTTCCAAAACGAACGAAAAGAAGCGAGCGTGATCAGGTAATATGCCTGGGTAATATGATGGCGACAGCGATAAGATGGCTGCGATTAACACGAGGCGTTACCAATTTGTGTTGTGACAATTTACATTTTGTGTAACATAATGTTACTTATGTTAATATTTTCCTGACCTCATTTAAATCAATCGATTTTTCTCTAAGGTACAAGACAGGCCGATATAAAAAGCATTATTCACTGATTATCAGATAAAAAGTAGTTTCAACAGTGGACGAGATTTCCCAGAAAACCCTTAAATATGCTTTTCGAGGACGGCCGCTATTCATAATCAATGTTACAAGTATTCACATGGCTCTAAGAATTTTTTTAGATTTAATATATATGTGCTGAGAGGACTGATATCTGTTACAATTAAGGCTATTAAGAGTGGATTTTAATTAGTCAATTACTACATTTTTTACTTCAAATTTTTTATGTTTTATCAAGCTTCAGTGCACCTGAGAGTGAGAGGTAATCCCGTACCGTAGGCTGTAGACTACAATTTCATGAGTTTACAGCACGAACAGTCGGGGAATCCTGACGCAATATTTAGCTCGATTCCATGATATGTAAAACATAAAGCAGTTTTAAAATATGAATTGTTTTCACTTGTTTTAATCATTCAATTATTCCACGCTACCAGTAGAAAAATTCCATGTGCCCCTTCATCCTTCATTACCCTTGCCCCCGCTTCGATCGAAACCAATCGCCAACTGGCCCCCACTCTCCCTCCCCTCCAACATATGCAACCTGGCCTCAGTTCCATTCGTGTGAAGTCACATGTATCTGTTTTGCCCTTATGGGAACGTTGTTGCTCATGTCCAAAGTTAAGAGACAGGTTTTTTCGATACGTATATATTCGTAATGGCACTGATTAAGAACAACAGCGTGAGCAAAGTAGCTGTTTGGAGTTCACAAACAACGACTTAAACACAGCTGGCAAAACCGAAAATACGGACCCTTTCGATTTTCTGGCGCCGTTTGTCTACACTTTGTCTGTTTGTGTGTGTCAAGGAAGTGGTCGAGTTTCCTTTCCACTATGGCTTCAAACAATGAGATACCACAGGAGATCGATGAGAGACGTTTAAATACTCTAGGAAGGGAAGTTGAGATGCAAACGTTTAGAACGAACGTCGCACCGGAAATACAAACGATCGAAAGCGACGAATTAGGAGATCGAGAGCTACTACTGAAAATAGTATGTATAGGAGGTTTCACTGCTGGGGTAGGCACCAAAGGTGTGTTTATCGACGATTATCTTCAAGTATGGCCTCCCGTACAAACTTATCGCTCTCCACTAATCGGGGCGAGTTTTTATTTAAAAACAATAAAATGGCAAAGAAGCGAAGCGGAGAAACCATTCTCCATCAAGCTACAATTCTGGGAGATTGCTGAGCAGGAACGCTTTGGAAACATGAACAAGGTCTACTTTAGAAACAGTCATGGGGCGTTAGTTTTCTGGGGTACGCGACGCCTGTCTTCGCTTGATGAAGCGGTGCGCTGGAGAGAGAAGGTAAAGGAGTTTTGCCCATCAATTCCATGTGTTCTTGTCACGGATAATGTAGCTAAGGAACCGATTCAGTGGATTGGACCTGGGAAGATATTTGAGAGCGAGGTAGCACTGGATCAGTTCTGTAAAGATCACAGCTTTATGGACCATTTTGAGATCAAGTCACGCGACTGGGAATCCGGTGAAAAAAGCGTTTTTGGACAAGCTGTGAATTGCCTTCTCGTTGACATTTTTAAGAATCAACGAAGCGAAGACAGCATAACAAACTAATGCAAATTCTGAATGAACTGCGGGAAAACAAAACATGCAGAACTCGCCAGGCGTCTTATGAGGGCTATTGACACTTGTATCAGTACGGAAGTTCTATCGCAATATTGAATTTGCGCCCAGAATCGCGTTTTTAACTGTTTCTTGGTCAATGATGGCTTCATATTTGTGGTTGCCACGCTCTGGTAGCCAAGTTCCTCTCAGAATACCAATAATCCTATAATGCGACTGTAACAACCACGTCACAACCAAACATAGGCACGCAATGTGAGCAAAGAGCCTGATCGTTTTTCCGTGTTAAGGTGGATTTCCACTGTCGCGTTTTTGTTTACGCACGTTAACGCGCGTAAAAATTTTAAACGTACGTAAAATGAAATTTTACGCGCGCGATTACGTGCGTCGAATTTACGTTGTCCAATTTCCAATGCCACGTTTTTTTTCAGGTATTTACGCACGTGACGCGCACGGTTACGCACGTAGCGATTTTGGGGGTTTTGAAAAAAGTTGAACCGAGTTCAACTTTTTTCGCGGCTGTCTGCGATTACGCAACCCAATCATACTTTTGGATTTCGTCACATGACACCACTTACCATGTGGAAAACCATTTTGTTTTAAATCGCCCATCGATTTACTTGGGAAAACATTCAGATGTAGAAACACTTCTCAACGAGAAAGTCTTAACATTTCAAAAAATAATCTTTAGAACTGGCTACAGAACCAAATTACACGAACGCAGTAGTGAAAGAAAACGCCTGGCGTCAGGTCACGTAGGCTTTGAACCGGGAATCCGGGAAGGTCGCCTCAAATCTTTTACTTGATGGTGTCTTTCGGAAGTATTTATTAAATGCCTCTTGGTCATATTCACGCATTTCTTTTTCT
Organism: Oculina patagonica; assembly: GCF_052425735.1. Classification (NCBI taxonomy): domain Eukaryota; kingdom Metazoa; phylum Cnidaria; class Anthozoa; order Scleractinia; family Oculinidae; genus Oculina; species Oculina patagonica. The sequence continues at coordinate 23,931,339 of NC_135761.1, forward strand.
AGCGTGTGGTACAAAGTGTTTTCATGGCAGCCATGTTGGAAGAGTCAAACAACAAGATATTTGCATAAAAATGTTAATGATTTTTTCCCAAAGGAAAAACAATTTATTGTTTCACTCCTCCAATATGTACGACAATCACGCACTCTATTCACCAACTTGATAATTCAGTATGGCGGGCATTTACGCACGTTCAACGCGCGTAAAAAGGAAACGCTTTTTATTACTTTTTACGAGACAGTGGAAATTTGTCTACGTATCTTTTTTTACGCACGTTTTACGTACGTAAATATTTACGCGTCAGTGGAAATCCACCTTAAATTAGACACGCGCGCGCCTTCAACGCACACTCATGTCAAACCGAGTACTAGGGTTGAAATTGTCTGCACAAATAACGACTTTTTGACGCGTGATTTGCGCGATCTGTATTTATGTATTAAGCAGTGGTTGAAGTGAGGGAAGGGCTGTTCCGGCTTTTCGGTATGACCTTGATTCTAGTACACGCTCATTAAAATAAGATTTGGTTATTTCTGCGAGCAATTTTATCCGTAGCGGGCGCTTCCCTCAGGAGTAAGAAAAACCCTTCATTGCGTTTACAGCACCCGTTCGAGACACTATCAATGACACTTTCCCTTAAGACTTCTACAAGTTTGCAAAACTGAGGAGATAAACTCTGTCTTTCACGCGAAGTTCGGAATATCGTCTGATTTTAGCCAACTCGGCCTACGGCCTCGTCGTCTAAGTATCAGGCGATATTCCGCGCGATTTCGCAGGATAATTGTTAGATAGTTACTGTGTCTATCCCCGATTTTGGCTCCTATTTAATAATTATTTAATCAAAGTAAAGAAGTGGTCCTCGCAGTGAATTTTCAATTAAAGAAATTGCAAAAAAGCAAGAAAAAATTGCTCCAAATGCCTGCAATGTGTGGCTTCATAGCTCTGTTGGTAGAGCATCGCATCTGTATTGCGGAGGTCAAGGGTTCAAATCCCGTTGAAGCCAGAATTTTTTCTGGCTTCTTCCTTTGCAGCTTTTTTAATCGCAAATTCACTGCGAGGATCATTTCATTACTCATCGTCCGCAGTCCACATATATGAATTCTTTCATATACTTTACATTGACATCTTATCAATTATCCAATCTAAATATTGCTTCAGAACGACGCACGTCATCATTTTCAGATTTGACCTCGTAACAAGATGTTTTTGATGCCCCTTTCCAGCTCAAAAGAGGACTGGGAGCGAGAGATCGTCTGCACACGAGTGACGTATTTTAAAGAGTCGGATTCAACATAGACAAGGTCGAGTTTATTTCATATTTACAAGTGTTACATGAAGCTGTTATTACAGATAACCGATTGGACATGAACAAAATTCATTAAAACATTATGCTCCTAACAAGGAAGCAACGATTGAAAAAAATTATGTTGGGAAAGACGTTTAGAGAAGGCAGAGAATCATGCCAATACGTAACGAAATTCACAGAAGGGCAGCGATTCCTGTACATAATTACATTCCGTTTGCAACATGGCGCTAGATAAACTAATTAAGACCTGTATGCTGGACGCGAATTTTGTGCGTAATGTTTTGATTTAGAAAAAAACTAGAACAAAAACAACTTGTAAAAGTAATTGAAAAAAAAAATGAAAAAAAAATGAAATTTAAGCCCATTGGACACTGCTTCCAAAATGCGCAATTTTAAACAGGGCTTCTTATAGCCTCCTTAAATATTTAATGGGCAAATTATTTCCTGCGATTAATTAAAAACTTAAGAATACTATTAAAAACAGAATCAAGACTTGAGAAAACCAGCCAATTTTGTTTACGAGCCATGAATTCAAGTAACCTCACCACTTTAGGTACAACTACCGAGGGTCAATAATTCAGTGGTGTATGAAAGCCTACTTACTATTAAATTTCAGGTTAAATTCTAATGTGTTTTAGTTAAATTTAGCAATTTTAACTTCTGTATTTTCCAGGAAATATGAGACATTGTACGTCTGTACGTCATGAAAAGAAAGGCTTAGCATTCCCTGGAAACGCGCAAGGAACGCGTCTGGAACCCAGGGGAAGCTTTAGGAGTCCAGATTGAAATGTTGCATGTTTCCGCAAACATCGCGAGTGGAGAAGATTTCGTGCCATCTCTGTTTATTTAACGTTAAGGTGCTGGTCATTAAGGGCTGTCTGCGATCACTGACGAGTGTTCAACAACGAACTATTATTTTCATGTACAGAGTTGGTTTAGCACTTTCGATTCTTTGCTTATCGCAATGAGTGCCCGCCTACTGGCAATGCGATTCAAGAATTGACCTCAGCGAAATAGCAGTAACTACTGAATTCTATTTATGCGTTTAGGAGTAGTATAGCTACTCGAAGATTCCTTGGCTTACACATAACCACGATATTTCGTGACGAAATTGTCAAAGCCCTTCAGTAAAATCTACATTCTTCCTACGAAACCAATAAAGGGCAAAGCAACAAGGTCAGCGATGATTATGAGCAAAGAAAACCACATTTTCCTGACGGTTCAATGTTCCCTCGACCAACGAGCGAGACTTCCCATAAGGAAAATTTCGATTTCCTATCGGGGAGAGTCAATTCGAACTGTTTTAAGCCGCAACACGAATTCATCACTGTTCTATCCTGCAGTAGCTTGTTCTACGTAGAGGGGGTTTTCATGACGTAATCACTAAGAGACGTAATAGGATCCGAAGATGAAGTAGGGGTAGTCATTCTTGTAACAGCGGGACTGGTAGTGCTATTGGACTCCTTGGGTGAGCCCGCGGACTGAGGGCCTCCTCCCTGCGGATTCTCCTCGCCGCTGGCCTGAGCCTGCTGTCCGCACACGTGATGATGGTTTTCCCAGTCCTTGTGTTGACAGAACGGCCCGCAGTATCGCGCCACGTTGCAGCCGCTACACGTTTCAGTGGCCTTTCGACCGCAATTCCAACAACTCTACGGGAAGAACAACGAATATCCCCATAAGCATATTAATATCTAGAGACATGTGTCACAATTGGGATGACTAACTGTAGAAGTGAAAGAAAGAAACTAAGAAAAACGTCGGGGAACAAGCAATTTATTTTCCCCTCGGAATCTCATTGAGCTCTCATTTTCTTCTAACGCAGACACACACACGTGATAATTTTCGCAGCATTCGCAAATACATGTGCAATTTTGTGATTGGTTAACAACACTCGGAATCTCTTTGGGTACGCTTACAAGGATTTATTCCCCCGATTATGAAGTGTCCGCCAGATAACCAGCCCAGCTTAACTAACTTGGCTTCCTTGCAACACATAGTTGTTAACTTAAGTTTTGGTAGTCACCTTAATAATTTATTCCATGAACATCAAGACAGCGAACATTACAAGCGATGGTAGAGGTTATTAGGAATATATGCAAAATGTGCCCTACCTCACTTGAGTCACTTTGGTGATTTGACATAGCTAAGGTATCTTCGGTGGCCTGCCGGCGGGCCTCTAACACGGCTTTCTCCATTTTGCCATGCGCGCTAGCCACAGCTTCATTGGCTTTTTCCTCCGCGGCACGGACCGCTTTCTGTAGTTCGACCACTGCTTGTCTCTTGACGTCACTCACAGCTTCTTCTGCGCGACGTTTCACTTCCGCTACGCGTTCTTCCGTTTGTTTAAGCGTTTTCGCCATCAATTCCCCTGAAACGAGACGACCCAGGGACTATTTTAGGCCATTTACTCGCACTCCAAATGAAAGTGAAAAAGTTTTGGCTTGATACAATAAAAAACTTCTAAACAGGTGGTACAAATTCACAGGAGTAAAGATGATCACATGTGGACAAGAATGAAACGTATTGCAAGAATAAAACATGAATTCTGTTGAGCCGTTAGGAATCGCTTTCTACAAGGCATGAAAACCTGGCTAGTAACAGTATTGTAAAGATTCCTTAAACGAGTAGAAAGCGTTTCTTTTCCTTCGGGAGTGGGGGGGAGGGCGTGGGCTGCGCCAAAAATTTAATTCTGCATGCGACTTGATAGTTTTTAACCTCCAACACAGATAGACCCCACAAGATTACATGGCGAGCCCAAGGAACGTGTGTGTAGTATGCTAGATGCTTTTATATTAAAAAATCAATTAGGAGACAAGCTTACCTGCTCTCCTCTTCACTTCAGCTTCCGTTTCTTCGGCTGTTTTTCGTGCCCAGGCCAAGAGCTCTTCCCGGTCCTGACCGCAGCGTTGTTGAAGGACTGACACAGCGCGCTTAGTCTTGTCAACCATACCGATTATACACTGCAGCATCTGAAAACCATACAAGATTTTTAAACAACAATGAAGAGGGGAAAAGATGAAATGTTCATAATGTCGCGAGCGAGGGACAAAGAAAAAATCTGAGTCCCTGACAGGAATCGAACCCATGGCCTCCCAGATACCGGTTGGGCGCTTTAACCAACTGAGCTACGAGAGACTCGTGGTGAGCTGGGCCATTTTACTAGGTTAATATGTAACACGCGTCCTGCATACTGCTAGGATCAGCAATCAGTGGAGAAAGGCACTGTGAGAGTAAAGTGTCTTGCCCAAGAACACAATGCAGTGCCCCGGCCAGGGCCAGAACCCGGGCTGTTCAACTCAGAGTCGAGCGCGCTAACCATTGGGCCACCATCTTTATTATTAATAAATAATATTAAAGATGGTACCATCTTTATGATTTATTAATTATAATAGCATAATACTGCCAACTACAGGTGCTTAGCTTCATTTTCCTGCACTGCACCTGACAAGGGTGCCCATCTAGGCAAACAGTTTCAAGTATTAACGTGTTGAGTACAATGACTGCCAGAACATGTACTTTCCTTGAGAAGCGGAATCTTTTTAGGGCAAAGCTTACCGTATCAACATGTCTCCAATCATCCATTTCATGTTTGTTATCGAGCAGTGCTTCTGGCATTGTCGGTTCACCGTCACGTGAGCTGCCTGCTGTGAAATAAGCAAAAAACCCTATAATATAGCATTTACCAACCCTAAACAAATACTACAGCAGTGATGAATCTCTGCCTTCTCTTTGCCATTTCACAACACATTTGAGAAAGAACTTGATATATTTTAATTAAAATTTGTCCCCTGTAATTTTAACAATTTCTTATCTTTTTAGTTATTATTACAAAACAAATAACTGATGACAACAAGTCAAAATTTAAATTTTAATACACATGTTATTATCTTTTTAGTTGTTATCTTATCTATTTTGGTTATTATATTACAAAACAAATAATTGACGATGACACATCAAAAACGGAAAAACTTTGTTTTCCTATGTGCCAACTACAATAAAAAAAATTTGATTTTGCAAGTTCACTCCAATTTCAAGACATATTTGGGCAAAACAATAAAATAATGGTTCAAAGTTTCGGTACCTTCATCTAGGAAATAAGCCCATTAGAATCTCTTTTCAGTATTTCAATTCATCATAACTCAAATTGTATTTAATATTACCTTGTGGCATTGTTATATCTTCCATTCTTAATTGACTCGGTTTATTGAGGCCACTGTTGTTGCCTATAGCAAAAACAGAAAGGAAAATAGTTCAGAGTATGATAAAAACTAATGCAGGCAGTGTGATTGGGTGATCAAGTTTAACTCTTTGGTGGTAAACTTTGAAGCCCAGCTTATTGGTTAAAAAGCATCACAATCATACATTGTGTGTACATGTAAGTTTAGTTGTTTTTGGTGGTTATTTTACCACAACAGAGATTTTCCAATCAACTTAATTATGGCATTAGTTATCATACTTACTCAAACAGGGTCTCTTGGGTATGGGTTTTCCTAGCTCTGCCATCATTTGCTACAAAAGGAAGACAAACACATTTGAAAATTATTGACTGTAAAGTGCTACCAAAAGCAAGAGGTTTATTGTGTACTTGCATACTAGATGGTACTGTATCCAAGGAAAGAACAAGAACAGGAGCTGGAAACCCTAGCAACTTTGAAAATCTACTTTCCACCATTTTCTATACTGCAAATTTACAAATAGGTATTCTAATTACTCACTCCAGAGTGCTACCAACAAGTGGAAGATTTATATTAGATAGTACCACATCACAATACAAGGACAGATATCTTTAAATTTTTGGAATCTGGCACCCTAACGACTTAACGACTTAACTTCTGTTATCCAACATTTTCTGTACTGCAAATTATTAACTAAAAGGATTGAAGACGGTGTACATAATGTTAATCAATCCATGTGTAACTTACCATGGCTAGGTCAGGAGGAGCTCCATTTTCTTTAGGTCTGTAATAGACAACAACGTAGACTGTGTTACTCCAGTGATATCACTAATGTCTTGTAACAGGATTATAATATTTAATTTTGTTGCTTGGCAGCATAGCCCCAACCTACGTAATTCTTATCTTTGCTCTTGTCATAATTATTATTACAAAGGAGTAATATGTATTGAATTCATAAATTCTCGAATACATGAACAGAACAGGAGAATTTTGCTCATTGAAATAACAAATGTTTTTCTCCCTATAGTTGTCAATTTTAAGTTGTCAATGACAATAATTTGACAACTGCCATTAATTTGTGAAAGTTGATCAAGTGCAATATTCAATCATTATGACGCTGGCAATAACTACATCTACATGTACATGTAATGGCAATAAACTAATTTACAAAATTTAACTTATCTCACCTCATGCCTTCAGAAGTAGCCTTCCGTTTTCCATTCTCATTTATTTCTAGTGGATTCAGCTCCTCTGGATCCAAGGGTGTTGTATCTCGTTCACTTAAAATATCCTCATGTTGCCGCAGATATTGCGGCGGAGTCTGTTTAGCCATTTGTGCACACTGTAGTAATTCCCTTTGTAACAGTGGTAAGTTTGCCTGAAAATTAAATAACATAAAATTTAACCGTCAAGTGATGAATCACCACACTTTAATTTAACCAGTAATACCAACACAAAAAAATGTCCTAGCGCCACTTGACAAATTTAAAAGTAGTCTTTTGAAAACAAAGAAATAATATGAAGCATCTAATGACCATGGGCCCCTAAACAATGAACTTTTGTTGTACTGCAATATAAATGTACCCTGAACTTTGTACTATGTTCATACAATACACACATTCTTTCTCTTAGGAAGAAATTAGACCAATATTAATGCAATTTTAAACCAGACAATGGTTTGCACTATTCAAAACATCCACTCATGTTATCCCATAACTTTTTAGAAATGCTAAGTATAAATGTTCAAAAATTGCAGTAATGATACATTCATGAGACACTAAAAACAGTGGACGAAATCCTTGTACAAATATTTATGTACACAATGTGATTTTTTGAAAACAAATTATGGCTTCAAAATATTATTATTTTTTTAAATAATATTAAATAGCTGCATCGAAAAACAAATTACACTGAATAGAGATTGATTCATATTTTATAAGCACTGTTAAGCCTACCTTCAAAAACGGTATAACAAATGGTCTAAGGGGAAAGTTGGTAGCTTCTTGTAGCTGAGCATGAAATTCTTCAATGGACATTGTCGAATTCTGAAATAAAAAGAATCAAGGGTAAAGATTAAGTGTAAAGTCAATCAAAAGTAAGTAATTACAGACATAATCATTTGCTGATACATTCTTGTCTTGATTTTAGTGACATGTAGTGCCATTTTCAAACGATTTAAAATGCACTTTTCCTGACAGAACCTTTGAAGCCCTCTAAACTGGCTGGTTTGGATAAATGATATTCCATAGGTACATATACTTTGTCTTGAAGACAGTGAGACATGAGAACCCAATCAAATTGGTTATGACTGACACCCACCTCCAAGAATGTTTTAAGTCTCGACTAACAGAAACTAACACAAGTACAGTCATGTAAACTTTTTAACTTGAGGCAAGAAAAATTGTTAACTAAACAGTTCACACATACCACAAGATTCATCACGAGTCCTCTGACTCTTTCTCCAATTTCTGGGGATATGTCTGAACCAAACTGTTGCAGTGTCGTCAGAAACCTTTTTAACTTGCTCAGCTGTCTAGCACCACAAGCTGGAGGCAGCTGTGTCACGCTGTTCCCTATACTACTGGGGGAAACTGGTCCCGTGGGACTGGTGTGAACGCCATTAACAGCTGGTGAAGTGGAATTATTGGAAAGTGACCTTACATCAGCCACAACCGGTACAGATGAAGGGTTTGCATTTGGGGACGACACTGGAGGTCCCTGAGGGGGGTGGGCTGCTGGGTCTGTCGGTGAATCTGGCATGCTTGCCTCTCTTAAATCTGTAACATAAACAAACATTTTGTCAGTGCAATTCTTTCTTCTTTTTAGTCATTCCAACCAAACCCCCGCTAACAACCAACCTTCACAGGCTGTGAATACTCAGCAGAAGACCTGGGTGCACATGAACACTTTCAATCTCAAATAATAAAACACTTTTTCCTCAGGCAATCTGCTTGCAAAAGGTTACAACATATATATAGTTTTAAAATGGCTCCACATTGGTTTTTTAATTGCATACATGGTGAAATTTCAGTGGATTTTTAAATGCATGTCAAAACTTAATGATTAATTAATAAACTAGACATGGATCCAACTGAAACATACAGAATTTCTATGGCCAGACAATCATACACATATATGTATAAACCACATGTTTTCTCAGTTATCATAAAATTTTTCACCAGGGTTCATAATTATATTGTCATCTTAAAATAATGAATACATAAGCCATCATCATTTGCCACGATCGTAAAAGTGAATTACAATGTATTATATAGAGGATAAAAGGCACACATTTTTGAAGAAAATCTACATCTCTCCTTGGTGAGTCAGTCCTATAATCAATATAAATCTTGAAGTCAAATATCATTTAAATATCTGATTCTTAGAGTTGAGTTTATTCAAACAGCCACCATACCATATCATACCATACCATACCATACCATACCATACCATACCATACCATACCATATAACGTAACACATGCAAGTCTTTAAACAAAACTGTCCACAACTGTATCATGCAAATCACAATCGAAACATGCACATGTATACAAACTATTGAACAATTCTGTTGGTTACATTTGCACAATAAACACTCAGATACTTCAACTTCTCCAAATCAATTCTAAATCAAAATAAATGACAATTATATAGTTTATATATCTCAACTTATGTGAATATTGTCAACTAAGTAAGTATCCTGCCTAAAGGACATTAATGTGATTTTAAACAAAAGCATAATAATTTTCTGACAAAAAACACTTTTTCTACGAGACGAAAAAAGGTTTAAAAGAATCTCAAATGGTCAAGGAAGAAAAAATTATGGATTAATGGATTTGGCCAAAAAATTGCCTGATTTGCATACCCCTGCTAACCTTTCAAAACTATTTTGTAACAGACCCTATAGGTTTAAGAGATATTTTATTGAAATGTACATCATCTGCAAAATGTCTGACTATTAAAACCAGCCGATTGTACTAAATGATCTTTTACTCTATTACAGACAAAAATAAACTAATTCCTGAAGAACACAAACATGCATCCAACCCACAGAAAACAAGTCAAGCCTTGATATTAATTTTAAATCTAGTTTACCAAATCAAATATTTACGACATTAATTTCAAACTTGAACATAATAAACTTTTGGGAAATTGTAACTTATGTACAAACCACAAAGCTGTCAATGAAAGCTAATATAGTGCACCAATTGTATGTATAGCTGATATGTTGTGTTATTTTGCCAAATAGATCAATACATGCTATGCAATATATTTAAAAAGCATTACAATATTGTCCTGGCATGAATTACAATAAAAAGACGATAAATTACATATTATATGAAATCAAATTAGAAAAAAAGTTATGCCACAGTTGAGCCACGCCAAATACGTTGATTTATAACTGCTTCCAATACATATGACGGGCGCTATTTTCGTTATCACAATGATTGACATTTCACTTAACCTATGGTCACTGACTGGAAAAAAAATGCATTTTCCATAAAGCTGGCTGGAATGTTGTTGTTATCACTGACCACAATTGACCGAGAACAAAACAACAGTTGTGCTTGACTGAACATAATTAAATTCAAAAGATAACAGTATATTGGCATGATTCATCATCGTTCATGAGTTTCGGAGAAAATATGTTTCCTACCCTAAATGATTTGCATAAAGACAGTTTATAAAGACAAACCCTAATCCAAACTTAACTACACAATTCACAACAGCATCCCACTTGGGACCAGACAAAAACATTTTTAAATAATAAGAATAATACTAGTTTTCGATGTCACGTTCTAGAACTATCATCGCTAGATTTCAACGAGTCTCTCGCCCTGTTTGAAGAATACAATCCGTGGTTATTCTTTCCTAAGCATCGTTTTACCAACATGAACAAATTTCGCCACAAAAGATTCTTTCAATGTTTGAGTCACGAAAATGATTGATGTCCGAGAACGAAGTAGCAGTTGAAAAACACGCATCAATGACACGATGGGCTTCTAATGACACCACGAAAATGCTAAAGAAACACAACTTGACTGCTGAATTTAACTTCGCTATAAAACATGTTACTTGTGGCAAATGAAACATTGTGTAATTTAACAAGCAACTTGCTACCTTATAAAAGTAACACATGTGTTTTGGGATCCAATCTTACAAATTTCACCCAAGAACGATGTCCACAACAAACAAATCTACAGAGGAAGAGCGAAAGGAAATAAAAAACTGAACCTCGTATATCATATTCACCTATTAAAGAAAGGGATTTAATAACAAGACGTTTCGCTCGCTGACCAGCGAATGCGAAAATCACGATTACAAAAATCAGAACTTCCAATTCTCTCTTATGAAACTGTCAGAGACTCTAAGACATATTTTATGTTTAAAAATAGCATTCTGAGTCGTTGTAACAAATTTTGGTAACGCTGTATGTCGTTCCTCTCGCCGAAAACATAAATAAATAAAAGCTCATGGCTCCGTCTAAACAGCGCAAGCTTTAAAAGAAATTTGATTTGCATCTCAACTTCCTCGTGTCTGCGATGGTTTTATAATGTTACGCTCCTTTCAAAACAAATCCTCAAATCTTTAAGCGATAACCAAGCGTATTCTGGAGACCTTCTGGTAATCCATCGCTAAACAAAACAATGGACAACGAAGCAAACTCCGACGCCATAAAAGAAACTCGTCACTACATAACTCAAGGTGGCGCTTTGGAAATTTCACGAACGGCCACACGAGCGATCCCGAAAAAAGGCAACTTTGAATTATGCAGTCCACTGCTATGAAATATGAGCAATATATGGGTAAATACCTGAAGTTACAGCCGGCATAACCAACTCTTTGCTACGCGAGAAAGGGCCTTTAGTTTGACTCCCATCGAGTAACACAGCCACCGGTGAAGCAATTAATTAGTGACGTCATGGAGTGGGTCACGTGAACCAGGGTGTTATGAATAAATGAATAAAGCTGACGTATGAAATATCACAGGATATTTTTTATGTATTGTTTATCATATTTCTTTAACACGTGCCTTACGCTCTGTTAAACTGAGAAAAAAGTTATCTAAAAATGTCGAATTTTGGTCGAAAGTGCTATCTATTCCATGCTGAAAAGACATTTTCGTGGAAAAAATAATCTTCATTTGAAAAATATCACCGAATATCTTGCTTAATATTTAACTAGCTGTCACCAACACAAAAGTAATTTCAATTTTCATTTTCTTGTTTGAAAAGCGAAAACACAAATTGATATCGATGCCGTGCGGAAGCAGGTTCATTTTTATGGCAAAATTTTCGTTCGTTAATCAAAATGGCTAAAAACGTGGCGATCCGAATTAAACGTGCAACGAAAAACGAAAAAGTGTGTTTTGGCGCTCAATTCACCGAGATTTTCCCAGCCGCCTTCCAAACACAATATGCAATATCGGCGCAGAGATAACACTTCTTATCGACTATCAGGTGGTATAAGAGGACTGTAAACAGCTGTGCATACGGGAATCTAGCGACTCGATGATGGCAGGTGCAATGGCCCAAACCCTCGCGCCATTGTTTTCGTTTCTAAATATGGAAGTCAGGCATCGTTGCTAAGAAAAACTGAGAGCCTGGGTTCCAATGCAGATGCTACGATAGCTTAGTTTAGAGACTTCTTTTGTTGCAAAACATTAAAAAAGATAAAAAAAATTACGAGATAATCTGTAATGTAGAGGATTAGCTATTTTGAACACGGTGAAAACCCGAATAGATTTCGTTATCCGCCTCAACCTTTACAGAACTAAAGAAACCATATGCTATAAAAGCTTTTCAGTTGCTAAAGTAATAAATAATTAAGCTCAGATTCATTAAAATAGATCTCTCGCACACGTGCCCCCATGGGGAATAATTATTTTAGCCGAAGTCGAACAGCGTTTCCGTGTAATATGATACCTACTTGTGCGAAAAACAAAATGATCGCATGACTTGAAACACACGAAAACGCTCGCGAATAAATTAAGTGCAAAAATACAAAAATAGAAAAAATGGCCTGTTTAAATTGTTTTTGTCGCGTCTGTGAGGAATCGAAAAAGAAGAAAACTATCACCAGTAAAACCCTGCAATGCATGCTCGATTGCGATTGGTCGATTCTGCACGTGCAAATTGTCCGATTGTTGGTGTAGTTATTGTATCGTGTGTACATCTGTTCTAGCCACTCAGCGAAGGACATTAAAGAAAGCGAGCTGTTTTCTCCTGTCGAAACGACGTTCCATTGACAACTTATGTTTTATTTACACAAGCTTTTCTAAGTGGTGCTGGGGCGGTGAGGCGTTCGACAAGGCCAACTGTATGACCGTAATTGCTTTCCCAACGATATGAAAAAAAAATATTCCACAAATATATGAGACCGATGTGAGATTTTACCCCAATTTTTTTAAAAAAAATTCCTGGTGATTGGAAGAAGCAAATTCACGGGGTGAAACCAAAAATAGAGCGAAATTTAAAATGATATCTGTGATAAATTTTTTTTTACCATAATCTCGTAACCACCAGCGAAAATGAAATTCATAAAAATATCTATTTACAAAATCGCGCGAAGCTATAAATGCAGAGAAAAAAAAATCAATGGCAAATTCATTTTAAAACAAAAAAATCTCATACCGTTGTATTTATGGTGATGCATTCCGCCGACGAATTTCATTGACCCTTCGATGAATAGAAAAAAACAGCGGAAAAAAGGCCTTGTATTGAAGACTATGGACGACTGTCTCGCACACAAACCTGTGTAGCACGTAAAGGCGTAACGAATTGAGGAGCTTTCGCGCGGAGAATCACCACCTGCACATCCGGGACCTTAAGGCAGCTGTTGCAGCTGCTCCCACAAAGTGCATGTCATCATTAATTAACGAAAGCTCGGCATTTGACAGATATAATTCCGTGAATTATTTACATCTGCCTCTCTGGCATCAACGAGGAGCGCCAGCGAATTAATAAATTTAGACGACTTCGCTTGGAAATGGATGGAAATCCTCGGTATTACTTCCTTGCCCCGTCGAGCCGGGGTTTATTCTCACTTAGCGCGTTTGCGCGCCTCGCTTGTAAAACTACGCGTTTTCAATGTCGCAGAAACTTCGAGAATTTGTCAACGCCAGCGAAAACTTTTATTCGGTTGATTTCGTTGCACCTGTAGCAAAGCTTTCCTTAAATGGAGAACGGCGATTTCGCGGACCACGGAGGTCACATTATTAACAAAGGGTCGCGAGCTATTTGTAAATACCATCTTGCTTCTTTTATTTTTTCAAAAACTTCGCTCTTTTATTCTATTTTAAACCTCATCACAAAAAGCTAAAGGAAGTTTTGGGCTCTCGAAGAGAACAAAAACTTAAGAATGCAAATGATTTTCGTCCCTAGTTATACAAGAAATAATAAACTTCAGAAAAGTGATTGGCAGGGCTCTATAGAAAACATCTGCTGGTTTATGCAAAACTTAAAGCAAGAAAACCCATCAGCGTGTATAGGAAACTTCAGTAGGGTGCCAATAACAGAGAATTAATATTCTTTTCTTATGTGCGTAGCTGAAAGTTATCTATGTTATTAACATCCTACGCAATGTTTGAGTCTTCAATGTGTATGTCTTTTAGCTTTGAGAAAATTTTTGAAATGTTTTCGTGATTGCTGCGTTGAAATGGTTTCCTATTTACGTTTCGAACGCATAAAGTTGTTTGCAAGCGATTTATTTTTGTTTTTAAAGAAGCGAAATGGCGCTCCGAGAGGCAAAGTCGCGTAGGCGCCGAAATCTGACAGAAGAAAAATTAAAATGAAAAACACAAAAACGTCAAACTTTTTTATTGGACTTAGCTGAAATTCAATAACAAAAGGTGGTCTCTCTCAAGTATTTTCGTTTTCAGATGCCGGAATTAAAGAGCACCCTTAAACAAATAGTGCCATTTCATTGTCAACGTATAGTCAATTCTCCTCCGACAATTCGGAGCCTCAATTAAATTGGTCGAGTTTTCTCACTTTTCGTCTTTGTTTCCGCATACATGAATTTAATAACGCTGATAAGGTTCAATCCGTAGATGAATATGAAATTCAACAAGAGCAAGGTGTTTTCGGTTTTACTCGATTTTTTTTTTTTTTTTTTGGCATTTTGAAGGTCCAATTTTGATGAAAATTTTTAATAGCCATTGAAGGTTTATGTCATTTAGCAAAATTTCAATGTGTGCCAAGCATGGTGTCCTTGACATGTTGTAAGTTATTGCGATTAATAAGCAAAAGTCGCTGCCTTTCCTAACATAAAATTTGCATTTTAATTCCTGTTCTAATGTGGCCACGGATTTTGTGTTGAAAATAAAAACTGATGAAAAGAAAGATTGCATTAACTCCGCCATCCGAGCTGCATATTAATCACGAATCGATCAAACAGGGGAACAAACACATGGCAAATAGCATTCATGATAGTTTTCGACAAACTTTCCCGTCTTTCGTTTCCACTAACGATATCTATAAATGATATTTTCCAACCGAACAAAGAAATTGTTATTTATGGAAACGTAATTTACTAAAAAAAAAACATTTGTCCTCTCGCTAGAATTTAAACAGAAAGATGTGTATTTATTGTTCTCTGGAAAAAGTGACATTGGAGAGAAATTTTTACTATAATACCATAAAAAAGGGCAGTATTTTTCAGCGAAAAGTCAAAAATAACAGCTACATAAAAAATTATATGATTAAAGTGTATTGGGTCGATTTTTTTCTCTGATTGAGCTGTCAAGCTGCTTTTTCGCTTGTGAGCCGGTTATCTGGCGATATGTATGGGTTTTGTTCGCCAACCGCCGGAAAAAGTGAAAAAAAAAGCCGGTTAAATCCAGTTTCTTGCTCAGTTTTTAAGGAAAAAATTAATTCTGATCTTCTGCGGAAGAAATAGCAAATCAAAAATTTTGTTGCCATGAACATTACGATGTTTATTTTAATTTGCATAATTCAATAAAACTCATAAAAATCAACCAATAAATTCAATGCTTTCTAGAGCCAGATTTTTCCTTTTCTAAATAAAATTGCCGTTTCGTGGCAACAGGACTAAAGCAACGGGATATCATGGGACATTAAAGAATTCAAGTATTCTAACTAAACCATTGGATTTCCCATGAATAAAAAGTACTAAAAAACTTGCTAAAGAGACGCAATGTTTATTTATGAAAATTTGATTAGGTGCATTTAGGCATTTAGCTATGACATACAATGTCAATCACTCGTGATTGTGTATATGAGTTTTGGTGATATATTTGACCGCTAATAACCATTACATAACAACCCAATGGCTTTCCAATCACATACTCTTTGAAATTTAATAAGAGATAAGCAAACATTATGGGCAGACATGAAGATTATAGTCGGGGATGCTATCCACACAAACCTGCTGTGTCTGTCAGGAGCTTCGTCACGGGAGGACAGCCCAGAACATATCTTGAACGCAAAGGAAGAAAACCTAATTGTGAAGAAATCAAACCTGCAAAACGAAGAAGACGCCCAGAAACAATTAAGCGTGCACCATCCACCGAGCCACCGCAGCCAAAGACGCTCGTTAACAGTTTTAGTACAATTTTTAATAAAAATGTGCTATTATTTTTGGGTTTCCTGCGACACAAAGATTAACTTAAGTTGCTCAAAAATATGGTAAAATCCGTGACAAAAGCCCCTTAAACCAAGTAAACGAAATTTTGTAGCAGTAAGCTATAAAACGTCTGATGTTAAAAGGCGGTCCTTGCTCCGGATAAAAGCAAGGTGTCTCAGCAATTCTTTCTTCTTTCCATCGCCTTAAGACCAGATTTGTTCACGAGAAGGTCTTCCAGCCTCCTCCCTTCTCGCTGTTTCTTTAATTTTCTATTATCCGTTATTCGTAATTTGTGGCGCGTTCTGACTCGCCACTTTTGCTCGAGAATTACTCTGTTCAGATTTAGATTTATCTCCGTGTTGTTGTGATCTTTAGTTTTTGGTGGTGATTTATCCAACAAATACGGTATGTTTGTCTCTGTTTTACTTTATAGAGAAAAATTCACGATCATTAGCTAAGGTTAATGACAAATTTCCCTTTTAGACGCTTCCAATATCAGTTTTTCATCGTCTTCCGTGATCGACAACCAAGTAAGAGTCCAGGAAAATAATCCCAAACTCAAGTGCAACATTGTCGTAATATCAACATGACGCACAATGTCTAAATTACATGTATACCTTATGTCTAGTCATGTTACAAGTGCGCAAATGTTTCAGTAGAGAAATCGCCAAATTGCAACGATGCGCGCAACAAATAAACGTGTTTCAGCTATCTGCAACATTGGCGCATGGTACAAATATTAGCCATTTACTGTCTTCTGGCTATCCAATCTCTAATCCAGCCCAGTTCAAACACAACAATAACAATCGATTTCTTTGTTTTCTATAGTTTTCCTCTGAGACAAGAAGTACTTAACAGTGGTGATGGCGGTTACGTAATTGTAAACCTCCACGTCAGTGCTCAGTGTTGCGCAAAATAGAACAGTGTAGCGAACACGTGTTGCCTTACATTGATTTGAACTGCGCGCAAATTTGTCAGTGCATGTCTTGGCCTTAGGGATATTTGTTTTTCATTGGTATGTTTCAAATACGGGTCAAATAAAAGGTTTAATACGCATTCCAATCGAAACTCAAAGAATTGTAAATTGTTACACCCGAAAATTCTCGAACCTATTTTCATTGGTTATGCGCTATACTTTGCAATACTTCGTTTACACGCCAACAAGCATCAGTTTAGTAGCGGACACAAGGTTAAATATTTTATTAGCTATATAGATTGAGATTCATCGTCTAGCAAGCTCAGGAGAAAAATCTCTCTTTTGTTTTGTCTATCATGAAGTCTTATTTACTACTAATTTGACAATACAAAATGAATTAAGAGGAAATATCTAAACATTCTCGAGTTAAGTACAGTTTTGTGTAATATCTTAAACAATTTGCACCACGTGTTGTGTTGTTTTGACGGCGATATCTAACTGGAACACTAGTTTTGATGTTGTTTTTTATTTTCTAAATAGAAAACGAGGAATTATGATTGAAAAGATACCTGTTTTATTGCACGGTAGAGAAGTAAATAAGACAAAAGGTCGCTGACAAAATGACACCTGTCAAAAACACGTGTAACTAAACTCAGAACAAAGCAAATCGAAATAAAATTAGAAGCAAAGTTTTGAAAAGTTTTTATCTCTTTAAACAATTGCTTTGATTTTTCAAAATTAGTTATTTGGGATGTCTGGTTAACACTGAAAGCAGATTCTGACTGGTTTGTTTGGGGTTTAAGCCTCAAGATGTAGAAATCTTCAAAATATGAATATTTGAAGCATTGGAAAGCAGCGGGACGTCGCAAAATTTTTTAATGGTTTACGACAGAATTGTTTTACCCACTAACTCCCGGAACAAAAGGCAAGTCATGTCGACTTAAACATTAAATTAATTACACAAGCACTTGACTTCATAAAAATAATAAATCTCTAAAACAATCACCTACAATTTTATTATTACTATCACTATTATTATTATTTTTAGTAAAACAAAGGTACAGACCAATCAGAATTTTAACAGATTAAAGCAGTACTACGCCTTAGAAAATCTCTTATATGGGGAACAAAACAAAATTCTTTCCTGAGAAATAATCTCTATCTGAAATAATTATTTTAATCTTTTCACCAGTGACAACAAAATGTGTTTTCTGGTCTGTAATTGTTGTATTCATTTATTCACGGAGGATCGTAGGGCGTTGGTGACGCCGGGTTTAAGCGGACCTGTCGCTCCGTGCTGCACGTGTGTGTGCGTGTTTTTGAATGGGTTCCGCAGCCGGTCTAATACAACACTGATGACAGTTACGTCTATACATCTGGCCTTTCGGTCGACCAAAGCTGGCTTTTCCTCAACAATACAGGTGAATAGCAGGGCAGGTATCACACATGCTAAACCAACGCAGGTGGTTCCCTGTCTCTCGCTTTCTTTTTCTTTTAAACAAGTCTGTTGAGGCATGTAAACATTGTAAAGCGAGACATAAGGCCTCAGGGAGTGATATGGAACTCATGTTTCGTTAGTCAGGTGGGGCCCAGGTGTCGTTTGTCCATTTTGTCTCGCAACCCGCAAGTTTTTTTTTATAATTTTTTTTAACAACACATGCGTGAATTGCTGTATTTAAAGTGTGCGAGAATCTTTTAAAGAAAAGATTTGTTTTATATTTGTAAAGTCTATATGACTCGCCTCGAATTTCTAAATCTCTGTGATGCTGAATAAACTCGAGTTTTCGTGTCTGAACTAAGGCGGATTAGAGCTCAATGAGAATCTATACTGATCCAACTAAAACTCTCAGTGGAAAAAACTAGTAACGTATTTTTTTTTTAAAATACGTTCACAAATAAAGTTTCAGCTGCAAATAACAGATAGGAAAGCAAAGGTTCATTGCCTTACGTTTTCTGTTGTTTTTTTTTTAAACTTTTCTTTACAAAAATTTTTTTTTCCAAAACTAAATTCACATGTTGCGTGATACTGTTAAACGACACTGAAAACTTCCCGGAAGTAAGATAGTAAGGAAACCTCTCAAATGAAACTCCCCGAATTGGGGTGAGCATGAATATTGCCTGGAGGCAGAAGCTTACATGCAAACTCTTTGGACACCAGTGAAATAAATTGAATCTTCTGCGGGTAAATAACAAAGTACCAGCGAATTATTAAGTTCTTCTTTCGTAATACTTTCAAATCTTGTCCAGTCTTATAGCCATTTTTGTTACTTTATGATAAAGTTTGTTCTTTTTTACCTTCATAAAACTATTATCAGATTTTAAGGATTTTATCAGTTTTAAGGTAAATTCAAGCTTTTCTCTTGGTAAAGTAGTTTTTTTCATCGCAAACGACGGCTTATAATATCGGCGTGAATCTTGTGGAAGTTTTTGACTTCTCACGGTGAGATTTAAATTTGGTAGGATCGGGCTTATATGAAGGTGGGGGGGATTCACCAACGGAAGACCTTGCTCGGAAATGCTGCGGAAAAAAACACAGAGAAATCCGCGAAGGAAATGCAATAGTGAATTGGACTACTGGAACAAAACAGCATGATTTAAACCGCCGAGCACACAATAAACATATTAAAGTGAGACCACATCCGTTACCAGAGCAAGTTATTTTGTCGCCATAAAGTTCAACAACTTATGTAAGGAGTACAAAAACTTTAACTGCATTTCAAAAATGGTTCGAGACCTGTTTGATTTTTTTCTTGATTTAATTACTTCTAGTTTAATTCCCTGTCGGTTCCCCTTTTAGATGCTTAAAACACATGTTGGCTCTTTAAAAGCGACCCGCTGTCAATAACACTTGTTTTGAAGACTGCCTTTGTTTCGATTTTGTTGGTTGATCTGACGGGAAAATCAGCATTATAAAAGCAAAGTACGAATTCCTGAGGTTGCCGGGGAGTTCAGTGCTGAAAAACTCACACATGCAACAGGTGCAAAGAAAAAAACTTCGGGTTCGACTATCAGATGCGAATACATTCCTTTAAATTGAGTAAAATTCAACGTGGTGTACTCGCGTGAGGCCCGCGCGAGTTTTTGAGGAATTTCAATCACCCTGGTTTCAGGCGAACACGTTTTTTCCATGTGATAAAAGCACGAACAGTCTATAACTGTTCGCATCAAGCTTTTGCCATCGGGTAAGCGTTTGATCGGTTATCTGAGTGCTAAGTGCTATGTTGAACTCGGCTTACAGATGTTGTTGAACACAGTTCGGTAGCTTTAAGCATCACATCGTGGCTTCCCATACAATCGGTCATAAAACTGGTGTATATGAAATAATAGGTAATGTATCTCCTTGGAAAGTAAATAACCTGATATGGGTAGTGGAATGCCTTTCAAGATATCACCTCCTATTTTAAACGATTTTTTTCAGTTTAAAAAAAGCGTAAATGTTGGAGTCTTCGGAACACTTTAATAGTCTTTCATATCCCACAACGGAAGAAAAGCTCTTAAAATCAAATCTGCGATCACATTATCCTTTCCTTTTCTAACTCAAAATTCTAAAATAACACTAGCCAAGAGCTTCACTCAGTATAAGAATCTTTGCAGCGTCCAGATAAAACTGATCTTTCCGGCTATGTAGGTCGACCGTGAACACCGCTACAATCAGAGTCAGAATCTAATTTCTCCTCAGTTATCATTACAATTGACAAGGAAACAGGCTTGTGAATTAAGCAACTGATCTCTTCAGAGGCAAAGAGAACTCGGGACTTGCCCGAGATTTTAGTCTGACTAGGACAAATTTGTAAGAGGATACTTCAGTGTACAGTATCGCTGTTTTTTTTGTTTCGAGAAAGCTGTTTCTGACTTTTTTTTACCTGTTTGCAGCCAGCGGGATACTGTGAAAGTAAAATATGATGATACTTGGCGTTGGCGTTGTATAATCATTTGCGTTCACTTTACCAAGTCAACAAACAAGCTGGTCTTGTTTAATGAAGTTTATTTTAGGATGGCCACGCGCGGGGGTTTCCACAAATGCAAGAAATACAAAGTCGCTGACAGAATCGTATTGAGTTTACTTCTTATTTGCTCAGCCCCAATAAATACCGTGAAAATTAATCACAATTAGCTATTAGCCAGCACATTTGCCGAGAAAATTATTTGCATATTCTTTTGTGAATGCATCGCTAAGTTTTTCATTCGGGTTTATCTTTTTGTGCTGTTTTCCAAACTTCTCAAACAGTTAGAGCGCCAACAACCGTAAAAAAGATTTAGTGCATGGCTTGTGACAGTTTCCTATATGCCTTATAAGTCTTATAAAGTCTTACGCCATAGGTAGATTACAATTGGCGATACTTCGTTTAAGCAGTCATGACGGTACAAAAGATATGTTTCAAGTAATTTGCAAACTGACATTCGCAAACAGAAATATTAGAAACGACGCACATATTATTATTGATTTTTTTGTTCAAACATTTAACATTGTAACATTTTAAAAGTACAATTTTCTATGGCTAACTCGGAAGAACGCTTTTTGGAACAGACAATTTTTTTTTTCATTTTTTTTTAGATTATTTTCTGGTTTATTTTTTTGTCTTCAACAGTATGTGACGCCGGCGATACTGGCTCTACAAGATTCTTTTAATTTTCGTATTTATTTGTTTGTTGGTTTGTTGTTTTTTGTTTAGTTTTTTTTGTTATTAGCTTGAATGTGTTTCACTCATCTTGCGAGGTAGACCTTTATTTATAACGCCTATCGAAATTTACTTGAGTTTTAACTTGAAACCCATTTTCATACGGTGCGCCTTTTGTCCTGGTCCATAGAGCGCGAGTTGAAAAATGGCGGCGCGTCTCAGTCCCAGATTTCCCTCGGTCATTTTCCACTCGCGCTAACTCCTTTTTAACTTCACGCTTGAAGAACTACAGTAGTAATCAAAAGGAGGGACTGTTCCTAGTCTAAACAAAAAGAGAAGATGAAAGAAAGCAACTTTTGTGTTCTTTGAATTTAATTGTCATTGTAATTGCAAAAGCTTAATCCGTTAATCGAGAAAACCCGTGCGCTAACAAGGGAGACAAGATATCAGTCCTAAACAAACCATTTAATTGTAGAATATTTTCAAGAATAAAGTGTAGTTATAGTTACAACCCTGGCACATTGAAAAAAGGTCTTCCGCCATATTAAACACACACCTTGCGTGATGGTTTTCAACTCAAAGTAACACCATCTTGCTCTCATTGAACGTTTTTTACTCATATAAATGCTGTTTAAGTGATATATGCCACTTGAGTTTAGCTTTAGCGCATTGTAACATATAGTAAAAATGAAAATTCTAGTTTATAATAATGAAAACTATAAGTGCAATCACTCACATAAGTAAGCGACATCTGTTCAAAATATTCTAATTATTACAAAAATTTGGGATAATATATTTTTTTAGGAAAATAAAGCGTTTTTCGGTTGTGAATTTGAAATCATCAATTTGTAAAAATAATTTTTTGAAAGTAGAATTTACGAAATTCGTTTCGGAAACCAATAAGCTGAATTGATAGTGCATATTTACAACAAGTTTTCTTCGCGTTGGAAACAAGTTTAAGGGCGGATTTTAATAACACCTTTTCACGGAAACCTTAAATATAAATTTGGAAATGATTGTAACTGATCAATCGCTATCGAAAGAAATGGTTTTGGAGGTAACTGAATAGTATACTATATTTTTCGTCAAAAATTTGAAATAGTCTTTTATCGCTCATAACGAAACGGCGGGACTCAAACCATCGCAAATTTCTATGACAACGTGATTGACAGTTTCTATGGGTTCGCGCCTTTTTTAAAGCACTGTATATTTGAGTCCTGCGTTTGTTCAGGCGTCCTTATGGAATATATTCAGCTGTTCCAAGGCCTTTTCGGAAGTAAAATCTTATTCATTAAGAAACGCACGATGCTCAGAAAGACTTTCAATGCAATCACCACGCAATTTTGTCAGGATCGAAGGCATAACAAAAGAAGGAAAAGACAGACAGACATGGCTCGATTCGTAACAGATAGCACCTTTTTAAACAAGGTAGCCATGAAGTGAAAATCTGTTGCCTAGAAACTGCATTTTTGCGCGGACGAAGCGTTTCGTGGGAACATGCTTTTTAGGTTTTAATCATAAGAGAAAACATCACGTATCCTGGAGACATCATGACAAGCGATTCTAATTATGTATAACTAAGAGGCAGCAGAAAAAAGCCATAATGGAGAAAAATAAAGGAAAACCAAACAACGCGAGAACAGTGGAATCAAAATTCATAAAATTAGTTCCCCTTTTTTTGTACGTTCGGAAATCGTTGAATTCTCTGGAATAGGCTTTAAGATTCGCAATAAATCGATAGTCTATGAGTCGGATTTGAATTTGTAAACGCGAAAGCTGTTTTCATTAAAACTGTTCGTTCGAGTATTTCTGTCGCGTGTGGCATTAATCAAAATCTGTTTTGGAATATAGCACGTCCGGTTTAAAACAAAAAACGTTCACTCTGTTGGAAATTGTTCAATTCATAACGTTGATCACCGTAGGAATATACCGTGTCGTTTAGAATTCAATAAAATAAAATGTGGCGCGAAGACTGCCCGTCTCAATAAAACATTTCGGTAAAAAGGCGACAAATTTAACCGCTCCAGTGACTTGAATTACGCTTAATGGTCAGGCGTATTGAAGTGTCTAACAAGCTGCAGAAATAAATATGACTTATTTATGAAGCGGTTTAAAATAAAATCCAAGGTTTTGTTGCGGACACAGTTTGCGAACACATGCCAACTACAGAATGAAATTTTTAACTGGTGACCCAGACAAATACTACGCTACTTGCCAACTGGAATAATCGCCATGAAATTGAACCGAATTTGTTTGACTGACGTTTATAAAGTTGCGGCATCTTGCTCTTTAGACGATTCAAATTTGACTTGTTTCAAAGAGAATACAATTCGAAACCACGAACTATCATTATGAGTTGCGATAAAATCTCGTACAATTTTATCCTCAATCAGTGAAGCGCGCTGACCATCGATGTGAGAATTCTAATTCTTTTTCTCATTTTTCTCTACTGATCAAAAAAAAATTATCAAAATAATATTTTGAAACCAGTCTAACCCATTATTCTTCCTACCTTGCGACAATCCCGTTTACAGTGAATTTTCTAGCCACAAAGAAAACTTGCTCGAGAATTAGGAGTTTTCATTCATTGTGCCAAATGATAACCTCTTCTAAAACATTTGAATAATGCAAACTTGATATAAAAAAATTTAAAGGAAGTCTTTAAAAAAGGAAAATATGAACGCCTACATTAAAAAACTTAAAGTGAAAGTAAAATATTAAACTTACATAATCTTCTCTGGCCGGGATAAAGCTTGGAAATATCGCTTTCCAACATGGTAGGGCGTTTTCGAACACGAATCAGGTGAAGTCTCTGTTTAGTTGGTAGCATTCGCTGTTTAAACGCGCGAACTCTCGCTCATAGTTCACACGCCGTCTCAGGTCAAGCTAGTATTCACGGCGTTCAAGCTGGTCGCAGTCGCTGCAGCGCAAGTTTACGACATCAAAACCAACTCTCGATCGATCACAGTATGTCGCAGGTGTTCAATGAAATAAATGCATTCACAAAAACGCATATTTGTTTACATGTGGCGGGCGGGCAAACATCCACTATTACTTCGTCTTGATTGTTAAATCCTAGATGCGATTAGTCCTTTCAGTGAGCTTGAGTGATCACGTGACTGCAGCAGGTGCTCGCGCGCGGAAAAAAAAACGAAATGAACCAATCCACTCACGCGCGCGTTTTTCCTTCTAAATTACATTGACAACTCGGCAGAAAACTAACGTCAATTAAAAACATCGTAAAATTTCTTTCTGCAAGCAATTACTCAAGATAAAGTGCAGTCTTTGTACTATTTTTATTTAACCACATTCGGCGCTAGAACACAGGGTTAGCGAGAAACAGAACGCCGACAATAAAAAATGGATTTCTAACTAAGACGTGTTCAAAACACGCGAATATCACACCTTATGGTGATAATTGTAACTTTCAACATTAATCAATATTCCAAGGTATAATTAATGAAGTTATGAGGCAGGTGTAGTTTTTCTTCTTCAGCTGACTTGAGTGAAGAAAAACCCCGTGGCGGACAAAAGTTGGACAGGTGACGCCATAGGCGATTGTAGAACAAACGAATAAAAACTTAGATTGAAAAAAAAAAAATCGATCAATTCACTGTCTATTCGATTGAAACGTTTTTAAACATCTTGTATACGTGGGCACTGTGTTTTATCGCATTTTTTCTCACTCTGTTCTTGTTACGGCTTAAAAAAAATCGATAAAGATGGTTAAATTAATTGCAAGGTTTCTAGCACCATCTTGTCAATTTGGCTGGCCGGCTTAATTGCTTAGAAAATTTTATGATGGGTTTTTTCCTCAAGAACAGTTGATGACGCTTGAGTAATTGCTCTTTTTATGGCTCGGTAGGAAGCCAAAAGTCAATTTCCTCCGTGGCATCTCTACCAGGTTTTTAACGCCTTTCGGCTCGTTGTAATCGGCATGTTATTTTTATGAGACATTTTAAATTGCGTTTCGCCGCGAATTTATGAGGACTATCTGCGGGGTGATGAGAAACAACAAACGTAAAAACACTATGCATTCATATATTTTGTAGACGGTTTTCTCGATGTAATTACAGTACAGGAAAATATAAATACAACAAATTGCTATTACCTAGATGTCTTGTTTGTAATTGGATAAGACCTGGCGCATTTCAATTTAGTTCAAGGACTCAACTGCTTTCTGCTTTTCAATCGAAATTGCTTTTCAGGCGTGTAAACGGAAGACTTGCTATGACAAGAAGATCAGTTAAATTACAAATGTTGCAAGCGTTGACTGACGGTGATATTTCGTGGATTAGAAAAACAATTCAAATCAAAGTTCAAGTTAAAAAAAATCTAACGCGATTATTGTACTTCTTTTCGACACAAAAAATGTTCTTGTTTTTTTTTTAAAAAAAAACCTATGACTTTGCAGAAAAATCTGCAATAATATAGAAAAATCGCGAGCTGAATTGGATTTGAAAAGGTTTATGTTACTTAAGGCGCACCAGGTGAAAACTTGTCTACGCGCAAAAATATTGAAATTCGTAATAAATGCGTTTTGGATAGGGCGTGTAAAGCTTGAAAAAAAAAATTGCGATTAAAAGGCTTTTTTCGTTCTAAAAAAGATCCATGGGCATTTTTTGAATTTGGATTCGAATCAATTGTTAAATTGTACTTTAAACCAGCGAATAGATTTTTTTTAGCAAAGAAAGGGTTTTATTTTATTATTCTTTCAATGTAAGAAATGCATATGTAATCCTGGGAATTTTCACGGAAGTACTTAATTCTTAATTGTTTGAGTTGCTCGCTATACTCTGTGTATGATTAATAATCAACACAAAATTAATCCTAACAACCTATAGATCGACAAGTCATGCGTTTTCAGTAATTTAATTTGGAGCAAATAAGGTCATAAAAATCTGAGAAAAGACCAATTGAAGACAAAATTGAGATATATTGTTCGATTTTTACGAGTCTTAACTAAACCTCAGAAAGCAATAAACCTCTTACAAATAACGTCCAGATTGTTCGGTTGCATTTCAAAGTTCAATTATCCGCTAATTTTTCAGCTTTTGTTATTTGGTGACTTTTCAGATGACTTATAATCCAAAATCGATTTGTTGAAAAATACGCAAAGCCAAAATAAAAAAGAAGGAAGCATATTTCCCGTAACTGAAAGTGGTGCTGTATAGCGGGGAGACTGATTAATATAGCTGATTAATAATTATGCGCGCAGATGCGCACACCCTTCAGTCTTCAATAAAACAAAAGTTTCAGGTCATGTTTAAAATAATGAACACAACAATAACCATGAGATTTACAAAGAGCCGAAATAAAGTACAGTTTTTATATGTATTACATATAGTATAAGGGTATGAAACGTCAAATAATGTCAATAAATTCTGTAAAATAAATTTATTGAAGCATGTAGTCTTTAAACTAAAAACAGCCATGATAAAATATTTTGCTTATCAAATCTGAGGGTTTCAGCAGTAGCATGATGCTTTCATGGTCTCTCTGGGTTTTCTGTTCTTGCGTTTTTTTTTGCTGCAGTCTTTGCAAGAAAACTAAAAACATCTATAGTCCTTTTACGTCCTCGAGCAGCAATTTTTACTGGATATTTGATGTTTACAAACTGCGCAAAAAATTCTAGAATATAAAATGTTTAAAGTAGGGCAAATCATTTTGCATCCTTCAGCTTGCCACGCACCGGGGGGCAATTTTTTTTTACGCCCACTTCAAGATGGCCGCCACTTACGGTCGTCGACTGGTAACTAGTACCTGTTAGCCTGCTATGCACTCTGGTTAGCCTACTATTCACTCTGGTTAGCCTACTATTCACTTCGGTTAGCCAACTTCACTTCGGTTAGCCTACTATGCACTTTGGTTAGCCTGTTTACGGTTAGCTATCGATATTTGTAAGGGAAACACGATATATAGTTAAAATTTACGAATTCTGGGAGCCGAACCCACTCGTCACGGACAACGCATCTTGATAAAACTGGCAAGTTTTTTCAAGTTTGCTGTTCTTTAATATCCGTCCTAATCTTCGTCAGTTGAAACCATCTTCGATTATTTTGGCGTTTTTATTACTCCTTTGTTGTTTTTCTATTTTAGAAAACTATTATTTTGAGGTTTCCTTCCAATTGGAAGTAATCAGAAAAATGACTTAATCTATGCGACATGCTCCTTTGAAATGACTGATTTAACCATAAAAAGATCACTTTAAATTCACTTGAAGAATACAATTAGACGAAACTACACGAGAATAATATGTGAACATTTCTAGAGTATAAAATAGTAAAACCCATGCCTTCAATAGATTTATTTTATGTATTTTCTTTTGAAATACAATTATCCGATTATAAGAGCAAATTCTCTCAAAGAGATTATGGCAAATCCGCAAGAGACGGTAAGAAGAGATTCGATTTTGATCTTAGAATTCAAAAAGGTACGGTCAAAAGCCTGAGTATTTCTTAATGGGAATATACTATGCAAATTTAATTAAATCACGTAAGGAAAAAAGGTACGATAAAATGTATGGAGTTGAATTCTCTGTTTTATACGAAATGTTTTTCAAAGCAGCGAAATCTCGCTTGGAAACTGTAGAGAAACGTCCACTGAGTTTAAGTTTTCCCTTGCAAGTGGTTATAACAGTACAATTGCAAATTACGGCACTAAATATCAACCCCAGTTTAGCTTACCTTCAATTTCCAGGAGTAATGTCACTGGTATCATTGTTCGTGTGCTTCCATGGTCAGTGTTAAACTTTACGCCGTTGTCTCAGCTCTTGAAAACAAAGGCAAAATGCAGAGAAATATGAGTTTAAAGTATCTGTTTGAGTAAATTGATAAAAAAAGTAATGAGGGTAATGTTATCCCCAAGCACACTTACCGACTATAAATAAATAAATTGAAGTTTTGCGAGACTACTTTTTTAGTTTGATCAACTTTGCAAACTGTTTTCCCGCAAAATGCTGACGAAAGCATTGCGCTTAGCAACCACGCACTGAATTAAAAAGACTGGGAACCAGAAAAGGCGATGGTTTTTCGCTAAGTTTTCAAAGGAATCGGCAAAATAATTTTGTCCATATTTATAATCATTTCTGTCTCGTTGCAAATGTTGACACCCTTCTTTAATTTTAATTTTTGTAGACTTTCTTGTCCGCCCTACCTCTATTCTGATACTACTAACAACTTATCCTCATGCAATCTGCGCGCGCTTCTAATAAATCGTTGCATATAGCACGTTCAAACGATTTTATCCAGGAACCCAAATGTTGCTTTATTTGAGTCATCTCAACAATGCGCCTGTTTTGTACTTGCTTCACGTTTAAAAAATCTGGACTATCCCTCTACCTACCTTGCCTTATAAAGAGGTTCACCCCGGGTAGGAAGAGGGAACTTGGATTCAACCTAGTGGAGCCGATAGAGGGCGGGCTAGAACTTAGCGCGCAAAAGCAGCCATCTTCTTGAACAGGCTACAATCCGTACCATCCATTCGAATTTGCGTCTAAATCTATATTTCTGATGGTTCGTCTCACTAGACCAAGGAGAAAGAAGCATTCAGAACTAGATTTACATTTTTCGTAATGGAGATTAGAGATTTCCAGAACATTGACCGGGAAGCATTTAATTTTTAAAAAGAGACATATATTAAAATGGAGAGCGGTTGAACTTAAGTATTAAAAGCTACTTAAACATGGGTTTTTTCAAAAAAGAAAGCCAAAATTTTCATTTTTTTTCCTTTATGCCGACGTTCGTTAGCGCGTTCTAATCGACCCGCTTTTGCGTCAAATAGCCTTCGTA
The DNA here is from genome assembly GCF_052425735.1 of Oculina patagonica. Lineage (NCBI taxonomy): Eukaryota > Metazoa > Cnidaria > Anthozoa > Scleractinia > Oculinidae > Oculina > Oculina patagonica. Next base: position 23,960,725 of record NC_135761.1, read on the forward strand.
CGTAATAAACGAAGCCAAGGCAACGCGAAGTTTTTATTTCGGAAAGTTCTTCGCACGGTTTGAGCTCGTTACAAGCAGCTATTTCTCAGAACCATTTCTGCAGCGATTTTTACAACATTGCTATCTAAGTTTGATTACGAAAGATGTGCGGGTCACTACTTTCCAAGTTTAAGAGCAACAAGATTGATCCAGCGTTAAGGATTTTTCCGGCGAATCCACAATGGGTTCCAAGTCACATGAAGCTCGCCAACAAAGACTCGGCATGTTGTCAAGACAGAGAGCTTTGGAAATACGAATCTCAAAATGGTGAATCGAGCGTTCATTCTATGTTGTCATTGCAGAGTAACAGTTCACTTGGATCTTCAAGCGAGTCTGATTATTCGTCGCAAGATGAGATAGAAGATGCCATGCGCGCATTGGCTGAACAAAGACTCAGTTATCCTACTCGGCCTCGCGTTGTTGTCAGCCCGCACCAGCAGCTAATGCACACTGCGCATGAAATTCTCGCATTCCATGCTTACAGCGCTTCTTCAAGTTCCAATACCGCCCGCGCTGTTAAACCGCTCAGCTCGACTAATTCAACTCTCCCGGGAAAGGAGCAAACGGCGGTCGCTTTCGACATTCCTGTTGGAGACAAGAAGACAATCTGCCCATCCGCGAGAGTTCCGATGCGCTTTAGAAAGCGAAAAGTCGCGCCTGAACCCACTTTGGAGGATGTTAAAGAGAAAATGCGCGCTGCTGAGGAAAGGAAGTTCAAGGAATTACAGCGCATCCGAGAGAGCGCGCGCAGCAGGGCTGGAGTGAGCCGACCACACCCAGCAGAGGCGTCGGCCCAAGTTATTGCCGTGAAAATCGCAGCTAAGCAGGCGGCAGCCGAGAGCAAGCGCAATGAAGAAAACGAAAAGCGAAAGCAAGCTGGGAACAGAGCGTCGCGGAACAGAAACAGAATTGCTGCAGCTCAGGCTTTTGCCAAGACGCAGCTTCAGTCCTCCATTAAACAGAAGGCGGAGAAGACCGAGCAAAGAAAGATGAAGCAACAACAGAAGATTGACAGGCAAAAGAATCTGCGAGAGAAGCACGCCAAGAAAGTCAACGACAGAGTAAGATTACTTCAATGCTACTATGGAAGACTTTCAGTAATTCATTTGTGGACTTTCAGTTTTCTTTTTTTTTCTTATCTTTTGATTTGTAGATGGTGCGAAAGCTTAAAGACGAGGAAGATGAAATCCGCGCCGATCTCGCAGAATTAGAAACTTACCACGCCTCTGATGATGGCGACGAGTCCTGGGGAGAAGAGCAAGAGGAGAGGAGGACTGTGTACGAGTGGGAGGATTTCTTTACTGATTAGAGCGCGGTGGCGGATTTTAGGGGAGCCATCCCCTTCCCCTTCAATCCCTACGACTTAAAAACTCAACGGCCAATAATGTTTCACCCCCTCCCCTCTCTCCCTACACCCCTTACACGAGCCAGAATGTACAACCTTTACGCCCAACGCCTGATCGCAGGTTACTCCCGACCCCTTTTTATTTTTCATCCCTCCTTACTCCCTGCTTCCCTTTACACCACACCTTACCCTTTTTACCCCGCATCGCTTTACTCACCAACCTTACTTTATACTCCCTCCCCGCTTTACTTTATCCCTGTTCCCATAACCCACGGTTTCTTGAGCAAGAAAAGACCTATCTTTTCCCTGAACTCCCTTTTTGAGCTCCCCTTGATCCGTCACCGTATTTCGTATTCTGTATAAAACCCGTATGCATAGTCACGTTGAGTCAAATGAGTACAACTAGCAGACAAAAATTGTCTTCATTGATGTTATTTCGTGAAGTGAAATTCGTGATTTGAAGGAAATGTTTTTTTCATTTTATGTCAATTTTTACTTTTTTCGGAGATAACACTCAACATTTGATGTGTGAAAACTGATTTGAAACAAAATAAAGTTTGTTGTATCATAGTTTTTTTGTTGTATTGAGTATTTTCGTTTGCAGTTTTAATGCGACTGTGTACTAAAACCGTTATTCGAACTTTTACGATAACTTTCCTCGTTTGTTTGTTCCTTACCCCCAGCATTTAACTCGCCGGTACCCATTTATACACCTGGCTGAAGAGAAGCACTATGAGGGCAAAGTTTCTTACCCCAAAACACAACGCAGTAACCCCAGCCAGGACTCAAACCTGGACCGCTGGATCCAGAGCCCGGCGCACTAACCACTAGGCCACCGCCCCCCCCCCCCCCCCCACTCCCCCTAGCAAGAGCCAACAATAACTTGACCACAAGACTATTCTCGTCCCTTGAGCTACTTGTTTATCGAAAGCCGCTGCTAGAAGTTGCTGGACAAGCGTCCACGCGACTAAAAGAAAAGTTAGCTCTGGAAACGAGAATGCGACTAGTCCTACGAAAAGAAGTTGTCCCTACAGATTTAAGTTCGACCTCTTTATATGAGCCGGGCTGTCCGGTTTCTGAGAACTCGCTTACCCCTTTTGCCCTTGCAATCTAAATTTTGATGTGTTTAATAGCGAAGCGCGCAAGTGACGTCAAGTCTAAGACAAACAAGCCAGAATGGTGGATGATCTGAGTTTTCTTCATATTGATCGAAATGAAGCGGCTAAAACACTTTTCTGAAACGAAAACTTGACCTACATTCCCTCTATTTCTCTTAGAACACGCTGTTTTCGAGTCCGCGGGGGGTGAGGTCCAAAAGTATGCAATTCTTTTTTTTAGACCTCGCGCGCTTTGCTATTGAGACAGCGCCTGAAGCGCGGTTTTTGTTACCGAGATTGCCTTGTTTATATCTGTTAACTGCAGCAGTAGACCTAAGTGTTGACAAAGCCAACGCTATTACTTTATGCGGCGCCTTTTTTTTTTTTTTTTTTTTTTTTTTTGCTTTTCCAGAAACTTATAACTGGGATATTTTAAGTTGAAGTCGGGGAATTTCAAAATGCGGCAACACTTTTCTTCGAAATCACCTCTGGAATCGTTTGGCAAGCCAGTGTGAACTATGATTGGTCGATGGTTACCAGGGGCAACAAATAACCAATGATATCACACATACGTTTTTCAATGTATTCCAGACATACTTGATTTGCCATTCCCTCGGTTGTATGCCAAACAAGTCAAACAAGTTTACAATAGAATAACGCCGCTCCTAGATTTATTCGAAGTCAAAGTTCATGACATCAATTCATGTCCATCCTTTATTAAAGGGCATTTTACATATACTTTATAAATTTATTATGTACAATAAATGCCAGCTATTATTTAGACTGGCCAATAAATTAAAAATACATGTTGTATCATTCTGTTATTCGGATTAAGAAGTAAAAGAAAATACTTCGACTAAAGCGTCGCTTGATATATTTCTTGCCTTAATTTTACGTGTATACATTCCTTTATGGGAAATACTATTTACAGAGAATTTCGTGAAAACGAAGTCATTCT
>NC_135761.1:23964663-23983044 GCF_052425735.1 Oculina patagonica
TGCGACCAAAACTGACCGTTGCTTGTGGTCAAATAGCAAATGTTCTGAGTTGTATAGCTCAACGACCATTGTGCCACTTGATCATGGCTTGTGATCAAATAACAAACTTTCGGAGTTATGTAGCTCGGTGGCTGTTGAGCCACTTGATCATTACTTGTGATCAGAACACGGCGTTATCGAGTGATGAGGCTCGCATTTGCGTTTAACATTTGCACGGTGTAGACGACATCAGAGCAGATGACGCGATCGAATACAACCGAACCATTGTTCAGTCAGATGAAGCGATCGAATACAACCGAACCATTGTTCAGTCGAGTAAATGCGGCACCGGAAGCATTCTTTTGTATCAGACGTGACCAAATCACGTCGTGCACAGAGTTCTGTCCAGACTTCGATAAATGAGACCCACAATAATTATGATAGTAAGCTTTATATATATGAGATATGAAAGAGATGTCCGTGTTGTAGCTGGAAAGAATGGCGATAGGAGTATTCTGTTGCTATGATCTCTACAAATGCTGAGAAATCTCAGGCTGTGAAAAAATCAAAAAGCAACAAGAAAGAAATACAGAAGTAGACTAAAAAAAAAATACTGAAACATAATTTCCCAAGCTCCTCACTTATTAAAAATTTGTGTAGCAATTACAAGAAATGGTTTATTTTGTGTAACTCTGGACATTTTTACAGTAAATATGTTTTTTTTCATAAACAAACAGAAAGAGAGTTCACAGTTTATTCGCAATCAATGTTGTTAAATTATTCTTACAAACATTTCACCTTCCTCTTTTGTCCCATCACCAACAAATTGTACAAGAAAAAGGGGAAATCTCAGTCAACACCAAAAACTACCCCTCCTTTCAAGCCTTACTCGAACGCATTCCCCTAATCGCTGATTACTACTAGTATATGATTTCCTAGGTACAAAGTACAATTCTTAAGTAAATAAGTCCACGTATACAACAAAAGAAGTTAACATATTCTTTTCAACTGTCAGTTATCTAGATTGACTGATAAGCAGCATGATGCAATACAATCTTACTTATGAAAGAAGCTGATGCAATATATGAATATGAAACAAACAAATTATCTTAAGTCCGTGGTGTAATTCACAAGGACAGAATGCCAAACCAAAAATCCAAGTAAATCACACGGGGTAGAGAAGTGCGTGACGTAAACGAACTCGACAAGAAATTCTGACTACGACAATAACAGAGTTTAATTGACAGAGTTCAATGTTCCATACAGGTTCAAATTGAGAGCGATACAAAGATGATTGATTCAAACCATGTGCTAGTGTTGTTGAAATGATTGCCGTAAACCGTATGTCGGTTCGAACTGAAATATAATAGCGAAATAGAACTAACGTGACTAATAAATCTAAGCATACAAGCTAAACAATTCGCGAAATATATAATTATAGCTAACATTGTCCGAATGAAGAAACGTAACATAATCTGCGCATATACTAATCTTATAGAAAGCTAACAGACGATAAAGTCTTATATGACGGCTAATTTTGGATAGGAGTTTATGACAATTAACCTTATAATAAGATAAAACTTAGCCTAGCGAGATAGTTTCTTTATGGTTCGAGTATAATATGCCAACTAACTAACTCGATATAAACGGTATAGAAGCTATCCTGATAGTCGAGAAAAACGAAACTTAACGAAAAACAAATAACAAGGAAAACTAAGGATAAGCCTAAAAATCGAAGGTTCTTCGAGCAACCTCATGGTAATTCGATGAATGAAGTGCCGACCTCCGCATTTTTTCTAAATAAGTGTCCAATAAAGTAAAGCAATCTCACTTTGCTTTATTTTTCCACGTGAGTTGCGTCATTGATGGCTCGTGCTCGCAGGGGTCGTAGCGCTATTCAGTTTTCACAACCAAAATATTTACCGGTTAGTGTATTACCTTTGATCCTTTTAAGCATTAAGTAAATTTGTTTTGTGAATATGTTTACTTTTCTGTCAGCACGTATAGCGTTATTTTTGAGCAGCGGAAAAAATTTGAGAGAAAAGATACGCCCGAACACTTCGTGTATCTGCTCGACTCAAAAAGATGAATCAAAGTCTCTTCGAGATACCGACTTTTTTTGCATGAAGTATGAGTCGAAGGTTTATCATGTGCATTGTTCTTCGAACTTATCCTTACAGTTGCTTTGAAGTTTAGTTTAACAATTTCCTATCTTCACGGAGGAAATGCAGCCATATAATTTTGTCAAAAATGGCTCGTCCGCACCGGGTATTTATACACATATTCCTCAACATTACACAAATAAACAGTGCAAATTTCACCGAGATCTGACAATTCTATACTTTAAAATTTCAAGGACCTTTCGAGACAGTCGATTACGGCAGCGAAATTAGCAAATGAAACAACAAAATATGCGTTCGACGCTTTGTTTTTGCGACGAAAAAGCACGAAAAAAAAAAAAAATACGGATATTTCCGACTACAGTCGGAGAAAAGATTGCGCATATAATTGCGGCGTAAACAAATCGATACACTCAAGCTGCGTTTTGTCTAGGCTCTGCGAGGGTCGGATATCAAGACAGCTTCTTCGTGGGCTTAAGAAGGATTAAACAAAAGCCATATATACAGTGAATGCTTTCGAATTATATTTGAAGATGAAATACGAAAGAATTTTGCTGTCTTTGACTGAAATTCCACTCGAACTGCGTCGATACGATCGCATGTTGTAAAGCCGATTCATGCAACATTGCTGTCAACGAGAGGTCACGCCCCTAACGACCTAGGCGGATGACGAAATAGAATGGCGCCCGTGCGACCAAATTTGGCCTAATTTTTAACCGCTCCTAAGATAAAAGAAGCCCCCATCTCTTGCATTTGTTTTAACTTCAAAAATATAATTGAAAAGAGCGAGTTTTTTTTGGTATGGTTTATTTTTGACGTTTGTAATTTTTTAAACGATGTAAGTGCTAGTGATTATTTATTCGTGTTTTAGCGTTAGTTACGCAATCCATTGTTTGTGCGACGCTTTTTAAAGATCGCCTTTCAGACACACGTGCGTTGAGATAAGAAAGCTGGCATGTCACTTTTAAAATTGTTATATAACGTTTGTAAATGTGACAAGTCACGTTTTTTGTACGAGATCGCAAGTGATCACCCACAGCTGAAAGTAATCCCTTGAGAAATTTAAACAGTCCCTTGAGAAATTAAAAAAATCCCTTGAGAGTTTATAAGAATGTGAAATTTTCCCTAACATAACTGTTATTCTCTTACTTTCGCTTGTAAACAAGCATAAAAGTCGAAAAAACGGATGACGTGACACGAGGTGACGTGACACGAAACAAAAACGTGCCGTGGATGTTGTGTTGACTAAAAAACGTCACAAGGCGAGCGTAATAATTTTTTATAACAGTTTAAGCGTAACTATATGTAGTTCATAGCGCGAATTCCGTATTTTATCACAAAAATATTTAAGTGTAACCTTTGATCCTTTTTAGCATTAAGTAAATTTGTTTTGTGAATATGTTTACTTTTCTGCCAGCACGTATAACGTTATTTTTAGCAGCGAATAAAATTTGAGAGAAAGATGCGCGTTTCTGCACGACTCAAAAAGATCAAGAACGGATGACGTGACACGAAGATGATGTGACGCGAAACAAAAACGTGCATGAATGTTGTGTTCACTAAAACGCGTCTTTGAATGTTTTCTTACGTGAATGGGTCATTGATAGCCTATGCTCTGAGCCTTCGTTGAGCGAATTCTATTCTCTTTTATCACCGAGAAACACGTGCGCAAAACCTGCGGTTATGACGATTTTCCTACATCGGACATAGCAGCCTAGGGCTGGTCTACCACAGTAAATAAAATAAGTAACACGCGGTATAGGTATGATAGAAAGGATAATTCGATAACATTTAAATTAAAGTAAGTTCCTGTGATAAGATGTGGAGTAAACGTCACGTTTCAAAACCAACACGTGGATGTACAAGTACAAAGTTCAACATGACTAAGCGAAAATACAAGTACAAAGTCCATTATGACTAATTTGAATTCGACAAGAGCTTATTGAAATCAGAAGGCTACTGTTGGCTTTTCAACATTTTTTCTCAGTAACAACCACTTCCATATATCGGTAAAACGAGTACATGTGGCTATTAAAATATAACTAGCAGTAACCAATAGTTAGGAAGTGCGGGCGGCCATGTTTTTAGCGCGATTGAGGATAGCGTGGGACAAGCGAGGGAGACGCGCGGGGCTGCGGTTTCCTGCTGTTGATGCGTATTTCAGTTCCTTCTAAGATGTATTTGATGGTATTCCGGCTTATGCGAATTTGCGCCCTAGAAATTTTAATTATATAAAAAATATGTTTATGAAATGTATTCTTATTATTATTAGTTGTTGTTGTTGGTAATATTATTACTCGTACTATGATTTTTGTGCGGATTACACAAAGTGTGTAGAGAAGATTAGAGAAGATTGAAAATATTTACAAATCACGGCGGCGTAAGACAGCGTAAAATCGCTTACAATACTGCAGAATTCCTAGGACAAAATGAACACAAGCAACGCTTTCAAGGATTTCCTTTACTTTAAATGTTAATAAACATACTCCTTTGTATTTTCTGAATCATTGTAGTAAGCTTAACTTTCTAAATCTATAAACACAACTCAAAACAAAGCGGCTAAATAAACAACTGAAGCAAGTCCCGATAAAAGATGGATGTCAGATAACAACAAATGCGTGTTAAATCTGTTTGGCTTCAAAAGCCTAAAATTCCGGACTAAAGATAGAAAATGGGAGAAACTGCTGCCCCCGCTGCTAATGTACCCAGTTTGACTAAAAGTTCTTCTTCCCTACCCCAAGCAGGGTACTGTTAAAGCTCCATGAGCTAAACAAGAACTGAGCATGAAAAACCCAAGTGATTTTATTTTACACGAATGGAGTTTTTTAAAAAAAAGATATCAATGAATTGCTTTCAGCGCTTGCTCACTTAAAGTTGTTTTAAATTTACACACTCAAATGTCATACTGACTCCTTGTTCAAAGTTTTCTCTCCTTCGGTTTATTCGCTCTGTAAGATCTCGTCAAGAAGGCAATTCACAGCTCGTCCAAAAACGCTTTTTTCACCGGATTCCCAGTCGCGTGACTTGATCTCAAAATGGTCCACAAAGCCGTGATCTTTACAGAACTGATCCAATGCTTCCTCGCTCTCAAATATCTTCTCAGGTCCAATCCACTGAAGCGGTTCCTTAGCAACATTATCTGTGACAAGAACGCATGGAATCGATGGCTGGTACTTTCTAATGCCTTGCATCCATTTTTTAGCTCCTTCTAATGACGACGGATTACGTGTTCCCCAGAAAACTATGGCACCAAGACTGTTTTTATAGTAAACCTTGGTCATGTTTGGAAAGCCGCGTTCCTGCTCGGTCATTTCCCAGAATTGAAGTCTGATCAACAATGGCTCGTCATCTTCGTTCTTCAGCCTTCTTACTATTTTTAAATGAAAATCTACAAATATTAGCGGTCGCCAATATTCCTCTTCTGGACGATAGATTTGACAGTAATCATTGATAAACATGCCTTTGCGATGCAATCCTAACATGTCCCCAGCGCAAATAATTTTCACCAAACAATCCCCGTCGCTCGTTTCTCCTTTAGACGCGACGTTTGTTTTAAACGTTTTCATCTCCACTTCCATTCCTAGAGTCCTTAAACGATTGTCATTGACTTCCCCTGGCAATTCATACTTTGTAGCCATTGAGAAAAAATGCGAATCGAAAGAGATGTGTACTTCAATTTTTGTGCAATTTTTGTTCTTTGAGCAACCCGGGGGGAGGGTATTGGGAAATGTTTGGGTGGAGTGCTCCGCTGCGGTCTAGATCAACAATGAAACCCCTACCCTCAAATTTGTTTACCTCATCTCAGTCTGGAAGTGAACAGGCTATTCATTTTCACCGAATTCCCAGTCGCGTGACTTGATCTCAAAATGGTCCACAAAGCCGTGATCTTTACAGAACTGATCCAGTGCTAGCCTCCAGGGGGGTCTGGTAGCATGTCCCCCCAGAATATTTTGAAATCTAGAGGCCCGGAAATGCTATTTTCAGCATTGTGCACGTCAATATTTCAAACTCGATGGAGTGTAAAATAACAGGTCGTCTATTGATATTCCATTTATCAAATCCCGAACGCTTGTTAAGGAAATATTTTTCAACGACGGGATTATTTTGACTACATATAATACTAGGTCACTAGGATATATTGAGGCCACTTACTTACTCATTCACTACAGGACTATTCGTAAAGCAAACTTGACAATTGCATCATCCTCGGGTGGAGGCCTTGAAATAGATTGACAATTTCGTCCAGATCGACAGGTGTATCATACTTAATATGCTTGAGAAAGATGGGAGAGCCCATTCTCTTAACAATGTAATACTTTCCCGATACTTTTACCGGTTTCGTGCAGGTTAATTTAAAAGCTGCAACATTCAAAGTTTGTTTTTCATTCCCCCACTATTTGCCAAAAGCTGAAAATCAACAATTGTGTTTTCATTCCTCCATTATCAGCCCGGCACAGTTATCAGATTTGATAACCACGGCCAAAACAAACCATTAGCCAATCAATCTCCAAGTTTGAGTTCATGTGACATGTTCTCATGGCAACAGTTCTCATTTTAATATGGCGGCCATTTCAAGAAAGCTTGTTTATACGGCTCTCAGTTAAATGCGATTCAAATTGTACACTAAATTAAAGATAAAAAGTCTAGATTTGAATTTCCTCTTGGCCGCATGTATTTACGTTTAAATTCTTGTCGAAAATAACCGACAAAGCATATTTAGATTAGGTCATCGAACGCGCGCGGTCTTAGATCTTAGGTCTTAGGTTTCCGGACATCCGGAGTTTATTAGCTTTTATTGTATTCCCCTTGCTTGTAAAATAGTATTTCTCCAAATTTGTTGAGACTTTTGAATTTGTCCAAGTGTACTGGTACACCAACAAAACCGTGAATGCCTTTATTTGAAGCAATTTCATCACCAACGCTGCTAATATTTATTAACTAAGACAAGAACGAAACCGATACAAAGGTAGAGAAATAAAAGATGCGTTGTAGTAAATAATAAAGATGGTAAATTTTTTTTTTTTTTAAGCACGGTAATTAATAATAAAGATAAGATGTTCTACATGACACGAGCATGGGACAAAGAAAAATTCTGAGTCCCCGACGGGAATCGAACCCATGGCCTCCCAGAATACCGGTTGGGCGCTCTAACCAACTGAGCTACGTGAGACTCGTTGTGAGCTAGGCCATTTTACTAGGTTGATATGTGACACGCGTCCTGCATACTGCTAGGATCAGCAATGTCGAATTCATCAAGTTTTGTAGTAAATAATAAAGATGGTAAATTTTAAGCACGGTAATTAATAATAAAGATAAGATGTTCTACATGACACGAGCATGGGACAAAGAAAAGATGCGTTGTTTATTGAGTTCATACTCAGAACTTCTTCGTCTCAGTGCCTTCGGCGGTCAGTTGCTTCGATGATCTGTTGAATAAAGAAATATTTGGGTTAATAAGCGTGACAAGATGAAAGAGAAAAAATATACCGTCTACCGCAGTCACGCGCTTCGAATTTACATAACAATTGTTCGGAGCCGATATGTTGAAGATTGAAAAGTAGATGTGTATTACTCGCTCTGAAAGCGTGTTGCGCGAAGAATAAGTTGAATAGATCCGTTACTCGTTCTGTAAGCGGATTGCACGAAGGATATATGTTGAACAGATGTGTAAAAATGCGCAACTGACTTAAAATTGACGGCAAAGAATATAAACATACCTGGAATGAACTGTCATCCTCGAGCGATCTCTTCAAATCGTCAAACAAATACCCGCACAACTCACCACCGACGCTCGCCATTTTATGCACTTTTGAAGTTCATCTTTCTCTCAAGGTCATCGCGTAGAACTATGGGTAGAACACACGAACACAACCGAAAAATAGACGAACAAACGACATATCCTCCGAAATCTCACCGAGTTGCGAAATGGCGCCATGTTGTGACGTCACGAGGTTATCAAATCTGATAACTGTGCGGGACTGATTATTGACCTCCAAAGGGGGTTCGTTCGAACCCCTCGAACCCCCCCTCCTATGCGCCTGGCTAAAGAGATTGTTGAGGACAATATTGGGAGATGAACAAAACGAGAGAAAAGATTTGTACTTCCGGCTTTGTCAGACGCTCGTAATCTTTGTATCATACCTCAGTTTAGAATGTTCGCCTTGCCTTGTTGGCCTCGTTCAAGCCAATTGTAAATGCTTGAAAGTCTAATGCTATCTCAGCTCAAGTCTTTTGATGGAAGGAGAACCTTTTGCAGTCGCAAAATTAGCTCAGTTTCTTTCAGCCCGATTCCTGTTTGTTCACTTCAGACAGTCATTCTTTTAGCATATGACCACCACGCAGGGGATGGGGGCTGGTCAATTTCAACTGCTCAGGCCTGTGAACTAATTGTCACACCTGCCAACGGAGAAGGAGTTGTCGACACAATTGCTGTGCCTAAAATATGCGTATTTCTTGCATGCTACTTTCTTTGCCGGAACACTTCTTGGTACCTTTTAGCAGTAAAGCTCAATTCAAGCCAGGCCTACAAAAAAAAGAATGTGGTACCCATCGTCTTTAATGTCATTATTTAGAGAGAAAGGGCGGGGGAGGGCTGGAGCGAATAGAGGGAGTCTATGTTCAAATTCTTTTGACCCTTTCCTTCTATGAAGCACATTTTTCGCTGACTCTCCCCTTCTTACCCACTCACTTCCTTACACCTCCCTAATATGCGTGCATAAATTTATGCGCTCCCCTTTTCCTGCGTAAAAATCATTGACCCTCTCCCTATTTGCACCAGCCCAGCCCTCCCCACCCTTTAAATAATGACTGGTCAATACTTTCCAGGGGAGCTTTCATTGTGTCTCTGGGTATGAAGAAGGGGTTTTCGTTTGGAGAAGGGATAAAAACTCGATGATCTGCAGCGCAGCGAATTAAACCAAACACTGACTTGATTGAATAAGTATACTAGCGAATTGCTTCATTGATTTTATTGAGTCAAGTATGGTTTGCTTGATGGAAGCGCTACATCTCAATTTTCGTCCCCAGATCACATCTTCGCAGTTTGTTCAAAAACGCTTTTGCATTTCGGATTGCGAAACAAGACCGCACCAAAAGTAACAAACATCCGCAGGCTACCCCAGAACGTGACTAAATCAGAACTGATCCAGTGCTATCATGTTTTCAAATATCTATCAGCTAACTTGTCGCTGTCACAAATGAGTCACATCACCCGTTTACACACGATTTATTTTTTGTTTGATCCGTTTTGAAAAATCTCGTCAAGAAGGCAATTCACAGCTTGTCCAAAAACACTTTTTTCACCGGATTCCCAGTCGCGTCACTTGATCTCAAAATGGTCCACAAAGCCGTGATCTTTACAGAACTGATCCAGTGCTACCTCGCTCTCAAATATCTTCCCAGGTCCAATCCACTGAAGAGGTTCCTTAGCTACATTATCCGTGACAAGAACACATGGAATTGATGGCTTAAAATCTCTTATGTTTTGTAGCCATTTTATAGCCCCATCCAGAGAGGATGGATTACGTGTTTCCCAGAAAACTAACGCACCAAGCCTGAATTGAGAGTAAATCGCACCCGTGGTTAGATTTTCGGCTTTTTCGAAGATTTGCAGGTGGAGCTTTATTAAGAATGAGTTCCCAGTGTCGTTTCTCTGACATTTTATTGTTTTAAAGAAAAAATTTTTTGGAGGCCGGTTTCCCGTTGAAGGCCATGAAGACTTGACTTGCAGATAGTCTTCAATAAACACCCCTTTGGATTCTTCTCCGGCGTCAGGAAAGTCCCCAACACAAATTATTTTCACTAAATATGTCGGCAGAAATCTGTGGCTCGTTTCTCCTTCATGTGCGAAGATTGTTTTAAACGTCTTCCTGCCGCCGTTGCTTGGTTCTCGTTCAGGGACGACGATTGTGTTCAATGTCTTTCTACTGTCTCGATTCCTGCTCAGGACTGTCGTTTATTTTAAAAGTTTTCATCTCCACCTCCATTCCTAGAGTTTCTTCTTCAGGAATGACGTTCATTTTAAACGTTTTCATCTCCACTTCCATTCCTAGAGTCCTTAAACGATTCTCATTGACTTCCTCTGGCAATTCATACTTTGTAGCCATCGAAGAAAGAGACGATCGAAAGAGAAGATCTATACTTCCGGCTTTAGGTGCTCGCCTCTTTCAATCACCGATTGAGAACAGATTTAATGTTCAGTGTTCACCTGATCGACCAGATAAATTGTGTGAAAGGCAGTAGAACGTGGAAAATACTCGCTCTCTAGTCGTTTGACGAGGTCTGAGGTTTTTTGGCAGATGCACAACAGCTCGATTTCCTTGATGAAAGTCCCAAGTTGTTCAATTGATTTTTGAGTACATGTTGTGCGTGACTATCTGCTTAATGCTTAACGGGATCGGGCGTAAGCCTGTAATAAGGACAGATCGGCGTTTTCCCTATTGTGTTACTTTTCGGTTGCGTGACAGAACAGCAAAGAAAATTCTGTCTTCGTCCATTGGCTGGTTCATGTCAGAAAACCAAAGTTATAATTAACTGAATTCCTATTTACTTGGCCGGGAAACTTCATTGAAGCTTTAGTTTGAGGCCTACAAAACTATAATCTAAAAATCTTTCAGGGGGATCTCCTTTCAAATTTTCTGGCGGGTTTCCTCACGATTGTATGGTAGTTCCAATTCCCTCGGGTTGTTATGCACGCGTCTCAGACGGCACCCCATGCCAGAGCTAGAGAAGGTCCCGCCCCCACCTCCCCAAATCCGACCGGAAAAAGAAGTCAAATCCATCTCAAAGGACACTGCAAAAGCTTTCTGAACTAAACAAAAACAAAATAAGGTTTAAGCTTGAATTTTATTAGAAAACATAATTACTTTATTACATCAGTTGATTTGTTCAATAAACTGCTTTGCTCTCTAATTTTCACACTTTTAGTCACTGAAATGTCACACGGTGTTGTTGTAGGCGTTACATCCAAGTTTTCTCTTCTTTTCGTTCGTTTTGTAAGATCTCATCAAGAAGGCAGTTCACAGCTTTTCCAAAAACGCTGTTTTCACCAGATTCCCAGTCGCGTGACTTGATCTCAAAATGGTCCACAAAGCCGTGATCTTTACAGAACTGATCCAGTGCCACCTCGCTCTCAAATATCTTCCCGGGTCCAACCCAGTTCAGTGAATTCACGCACGATTCTGCGATATTATCCGTGACTAGGACACAAGGTATTGGAAGCGATACCTCTTCTTTGATCTTTTTCCTCCACTGCACCGCTCCATCAAGCGAAGAAGGGTTATGAGGTCCCCAAAACACCAAAGCTCCTTGGCTGTGTTTGAAGTACACTTTAGTCATAGCTGAAAATCGCTCCATCTCAGAAATTTCACACAGCTGTAATACTATAGAATAGCTGCTTTTCAAGTGACCCCGACGTTTCCATTCCACTTTATTTAAATAGAAATCGATACAGGTGAATGAATGACTTCTAAACGTAGGCTTGATCCCAAGATAATCCTTTATCAAGATCCCCTTCGATCTAACTCCTCCTGTGTAATCGCCCACACAGATTATTTTTAACGGGTTCCGATCCGTGGTCTCTTCCAAGGATTCTTCTTGTGATAGCGAGCGAAAGTTCGAATTAAATGTTTTAAGTTTCAAAGACGTCTCTATAGTCGATTTCCGCCCGTCTGTTTCCTCCTGACCTGTGGTGCCCCTGTGGCTTCCTCAGCCATTGCATTTACTTGTATTGCACAATCACCTGCACAATGTCTGCGCGGAACTATTTTCTTTTACCGTAACTCTTCTCAGGTTTTATCAGTTCAAGAGTAGCTTCGCCAGGTGATTTTCAATGTCTTGTTAAGATTTTTTCACAAGCTGCTATCCAGAATTAAATGGTTTTCTGTTTCTTTGAATGTTGTTTTTAAACTTCACAAAGTCGTTTTTATCTAGTTGGTACTAGCCTGCACGTAATCGCGTTGTAACAAGATACTGAGGGAAAATATAGTGACCCTATAAATAAAAGCACTGACATGACATTTTAGTGGTGATTTTAAAGAGGCTGCTTGACATTAATTAAAGGCATAGAAAGTGGAGAGAGAAATAACTAATGGGAAATAAAGAAATGAGATAAAGAAAGAGAGAAAGAAAGAGAGAGAGGAAGCAAAGAAAGAGAGAGAAAAAGAGGAGAATCTAAATGGAACACGCAATTTATACTGTAATGAAATATCATATCGCGTTCCTTTCCTTCCCCTCAGTCGACCCGTTCCTTTTCTAGCAGCCCTTGCCACGCCCTGACCCCACTTAAGATTGGAATCATAGTTAGCTACTAACTTTGGTGGGAGGAGAGCCATCCCGCGGGGGGGGGGGGAAGGTATGGGGGAGGAAAATCTATTCCGCAGCACAGACTTCCCACCTCTCTTTCGCTCCTCCCCCTCCACCGCCCCTGGCGGTCATTACAATGAGCAAGATACCTTATTATCAGGGAAATTAACGATACATGTTATTAACGCGAATATTCAAAAATTCGCGTTAATTAGCGTAAGTTTTGTTCGCGTTGTTAAAAGGCCTCGGTATATTCCTATAATAAGGTAAATCATGGTCCACAATTTTACCATCCTCATCAACGAGAATGGAAAGAAAAGGGGAGAGGGCCTGAAACGTAGTTGTCGACCTCCTCTTGACGCGCGCCCAGGTATGTCTCCTTCACCTGTCTCACACGTTTCTTCTGCACGAAAAAAAGATTGCGTGACCAGCCCAAAGAGTGTCTGCAGAGATCTATACCATAGATTGGATCGACTTGCCTGAACTTCGGCAGCGTCCTCTAGTCGCATACAGGGGACAAATAAAATTCAGGCTAGAATTGGACATTTCAGTACTAGGTACGCGCGTGGGAGCGCGAGGTGAGCTGGTGAGCCCGCGCCCTTTTAACCGTGCCGCCGCGCGTGACCGACATGCGCATTGTCAATTTTCGCTTCTGTTTAACTTCTGTGTAAATGGTTTTGAAGCATTTCAAGGAATTTCAAGGTCGGTAAGGTATAAAGTTGTTTTAATGTAACTATTTCCTCTAATCCTATTCTCAGATAGCTTTTAATTTAGGCGCCGGTAGCTGGCATCGTTATACCGTATGTCGAAAGGCGTTTAATTAGGAACGTGGAGTGCGAAGGAACGAAAAATCTGTCTGGATATTTTAAGCTTATACAGCGAATTTTTGGGTTTACCTCGGTGTAAGAACCTGTGATATTTTCTTTGTTTTGGAGCTTTTGTTTTTCTGTTCTGTATTGTTTTTGACGCTCTTTGTTGCTTTGTTCGTTCTTTGTTTTACGTCACCGGTGAGTTTCACAGGTTCTTACATCGAGGATGAGCCTTATTTTATGCACCTATCAATGTAAATCCCGCGGGGGGGGGGGGGGGAGTGCGGGCCAGGGGTGGGGATTTGACAGAAAAGTAAAAATTGCAGTCAAGTTCCCGAGGGTGGGAAAATTTTTTTTGTTCAAATGTACCTAAGAAGACCCACCCAGGGGCAGAATTCTAAAACAAACTAACAAGTACTTTCTACATACCTTTATTTTCTGTCAATCCTACCGTTTCGGTATTCATATTAAAAACAATAAAAGGTCACGGATGTCTTAGATTTCCCCCAGGATTCCTAATCCAAATGTACTTGAAAGTAAAATATTCTTAAAATCGCTATTTTATGACTAAATGGCGTTAAAAGTGGCAGATAAATGCCGATGAAAAACTCAGAATCGTACCTTGCAATGAAGCATATGATTTCCAAAGCCACGAGAAGGAAGAACTTGGTAATCGCGTCTGAAGATTGGATCCAGGCGCTTCCCGGTCAAAGTCAAATGTCCCAACCCCCGGGACGCGACTCGCAGTCAAATGCCCGACAGAGGGGATCGTTCTTGTTGTCAAATCCTGTGCCTTTGCCCGCACTCCCCCCCGCGGGATTTACATTGATAGGTGCATTAGTTGAAGTTTCAAGAAATTGCAGACCCGGGTGCTGTGCAGATTATGGAGGTTGTCGTTCTCTCAAGTTGTAGGCTGTCATGATTGTTTATTTAGTGCGTCCTATTTTAGAATATGCCGCCCCTGTCTGGCAGAACTTTCCTGACTTTTTATTTAAAAATTTTGAGAGAGCAGAAAGAGACTTTTTTTTTTTTTTTTTCTCCCTCCCCCCGCTCCGCTCCCCTCCTTTTGGCGCCGCCTTTTTCCGGGTTTTTTAACTTTTTTTTTTTTTTTTTCTTGGGGGAGTTATAACCACCCTCCAATTTTTTTTTTTTTTTTTTTTTTTTTTTTTTTTTTTTTTTTATTATTATTATTTATTTTAATTCCTAGGTTAACTTTATGATCACTCCTTTTCAACCCTCACCGTAAAATTACAATGGCTTCAGTCACACCAGAGGAGATTGACAGTCACTTGTCTTGTGCTATCTGTCTGGAAGAATTTAAAGAACCAAAAGTACTAGCATGTCTGCACACCTACTGTAAAGAGTGCCTAGTGAAATTGACAATAACACAGGGAGCTGTGATAACTTGCCCAGAGTGCAGGCAGGATACCAAAGTGAGTAAACAAATTATTCTTTTACTTTTAAGGTTACAGCCCAGGTTGCATTCTGTTTATATGCCACGCCAAAGGTATGCCAAGTTTTTTTATAGGTCTACGCCAAGGTCCTTCTTTATTCATACATAAAAAAGTCAATCTGTACTCAAATTTAAACAGGGTCTGGAAGGGTATTTTTGGGATCCGGGATTTGACCAAAATACAGTGCGGGATTCAGGAAAACGCAAGATATCTTGACGGGATTCGGAATTTGACTGCTCTCCGGGAAGTGGGATTAACCGAAATTTAAGCACGGGATGCGGGATTTTTAACCTTTCTGTCAAGAAATCGGGAAGTCGTCACGACACAAATGGACGTTCAAGCAGCAAACGCGAATCAACCAGGCGAGCTCGCAGTGTCTCATAATTTTCAGATAAGACGCAGTCGACACCGTTCCTGTAAGCTTGAAAGTTAATCTTCCGTTTCTTCTCCATGCATGTTTTTTTATGTACTGTTTTTTTTGGAAGGGGGTGTGGGGGGGGGGGGGGGGGAAAGAAAAACGGGATTCGGGTTAGCCATTTAAAAAAATGCAGGATGCGGGATTTTCGTAAAAAAGGAGCGGGAATGCGGGATCAGGATTTGTTTAAAGGTGCCAACTTCGATCGTTTGGCAGTATGCTGCGTAATTCAGCGTAACCTACGTAAAATGCAGCCTGGGTCACACCACAGGTAGCCTAAGCTCAAAATGTGAGTGTCAACGCTGTTGCATAACCTTCCAAATATAAGGATTTGTATGGGGGAAATAACGATTGTTTCTATAACCTATGAAAATGAAGAGATTTAAATAAAAATTGGTTTACCTTTCTTTAGTTGAGTGTTTCTTATATCTAGAGCCGATTTATGGCCATTCTACAGGTTTTAGTGGAACTGGTTAGCCTCTCTCTATGTTAGGATATATAGAGAACAAACCGGCAACATTTCAAGCTTGGGCTACCTGTGGTTACAGTAGTGTGTACAAAGAATGAGAAAGAGGGAGTTGGAGGAAGGGGAGTGAATGGGGGGGGGGGGGAGGGGTTAAGGGGGAGATAATGTCAGCGGGATTTCTTGAGATTGAGATAGTATTATTCAATGACATAAAAACAACAGCTTATAATCTGTATGAATTTGCAACCTACAGCAAGACAAACCCTTAAACACATGTGTTTCTGAATGCGTGTAATAGAAATAATTATTTAAAAGATTCTAATTAGCCTTTATATTGTAACAAAGGTAAATGGTTCTTTTTAAATTAAAATATTACAAGTAATGATCTCATCTTTTTTCCCCCGCTGTTTTAAGTGATGTAGTGTAATGTTTATTGTAAGTAGTTTAATGTGTAATGTATATTGTAATTAGTTTTAATCTTATGTGAACGTGTAAAGTGTTGTAAAAAATAAGCAGATTGCTAAAAAAATAAAAAATTACAAAAAAAAAAAAAAAAAAAGACAAACCCTTAGGGTGGATACATCTATGCGATACATTCTCAATGCTGTTACAGTATCAACCTGTGTTCATGCTGATTACTGTCAATAACCTCCAACTGATGATTTATTTATTTGTCTCTTGTTAGATTGTGGATGGAGATGTCAACAAGCTGCAGACAAATTTCTGGGTTAACAATTTTTTGACTTTACGGAATGCACAGCAGAGCACTTCTTCAGGGAAACCGTTGATCTGTGAACACTGTCACAGTTGTGATCCTGCTGTTTCACGTTGCACTAGCTGCTGTGTTTTCATGTGCAAGTTTTGTGTTACTGCACATAAAAGAATCAATGCAACCAAGGATCACCAGATTTTGTCCTTAGCGGAAGTCGAGAAGCTTGGTTCGAAGGCCCTAAAAAAGCCAGCTTTGTGCACCAAACATAGCGAAGAAACTCTTAAATTGTTTTGCCAAACATGCCAGAAAGCAATTTGCAGAGACTGCATCATTGTGGATCACCGGGATCATACATACAACTTTGTTTCTGAGGTTGCTGACAAAGAAAGAAAAATTATTCAAAATGTTCTTCGAGAAACAAAAACCAAAGAACGTTCAGTAAATGATGGTTTGAAAGCAGTGCAATCAATGGAAGTTTGTGTTCGTATCAAGGCTGCCAAAATAAATAAAGAGGTTGACACTTTTTTTGACAGTCAAGTGAAGGAATTGGAGAAGTCGCGAGCAAACTTAAAGAATGAAGTTACCAGGCAAGAGCAAGGAAAACTCACACAGCTTAATAGCCAAAGGGAAAGGCTCTCCTCATTTCAAGCACAGTTGAAAAGTGGTATTAACTTTTGCGATCAAGCTATAGCAGATGGGGATGCTATGGCATTGTTGTCTGTGAAGAAACAAGTTATGCAACGACTTTCCCAGCTAAATGCATCACAATACGATTGCCAGCCCTGTCAGAATGACTATCTCAAGTTACAAGTGTGTAAAACAATAAGAGACATTGGGACAATGGCTGTACTTCATCATGTCGCAATAGACCCAGCTAAGTGTATTCTCAGCATGGTAGGCGGGGAGAAAGGAGTTTTATATCAGACCTTAGCTGGACAAACTGTTGATTTCTTGCTCACTGTAGATCATAAAGGAGCTGCAGAAATTGTGGGTAGCTACACTGTCAGTGCCATTGTTAAATACCAAAAGCAAGGCATGAGAGAAACACAAGAAGAAAGCCTTCCAGTATGTGACAATGGTGATGGGTCACATAGCTTTTCTTTTCGTCCTGAGGATGCTGGGCAAGCCAGACTGTCAGTGATGGTTGAAGGACAGGACATACGTGGAAGTCCCTTTGTATGGCAAGTGAAGGATAAAGAATCAGGGTTCAAAGTGCAGGGCAAGAAGATGAAAATGTCGCGCTCTGCTGCCAGTCAAGATACCACTGTTGACAGAAAAGGGATGCAGTGCTGGAAACTGAAGTTAGTTTCTTATAGTGCAAGCGCGAGAATCCCTCGCTAGAAATTGGAGTCCAAACTAGCACAACTTTAGGACGTAAATCTTTTGGTGGTTCAAGTTTAAGCTTTGGAAACAGAGAGAAGTGGTCCTGGCAGTATGACCCATCAACACAGAGATCTTCTCGTTCAGATGGCCAGAAACCTTCAATTATTTCTGTACAAAATGGTGACGTCTTCACAGTTTTCCTCAACCATGAAACCAAGAAACTCATCATCTACAATGTTCGCAGCAAGCAATGTGAGATTTTTACAGGTGTTGAAGGGGAATTGGTTCCTCTTTATAGTCCTGATCCCGCTGGCATGTTTGATCTGTATGGAAACACCTCCTACCTTACCCTTGATGTTTAAAAGTTAAACATACCAGGGAAAGATGAAGATGACATTATGAAACCGGTATAGTTATAAATCATATATTTGAACTGCAGATGAAGAAATATACCGGTATATATGATTTCAAATATTCATAATTTCACCTTCATCTTTCCAGGACTCCATCTTTCCCAGGTATATTACTAACAAATTTAATGACCAGCTCCCAGCTGACTTGTTAGCTCAATTGGTTGAAGCACTGCACCGGTATCGCAGAGGTAGGGTTCGAGTCCTGGCAAGCCTGCTTTTTTCAGGCTTTTTTTTGCAACTGCTTAAGTTGTGTTCATAACTGCGAGAATCCTCTCTTCGTTTATTCTTCATCCACTGTTCAAATATATGATTTCATATATCCATAATTTCATCAGTCAGCAGACTATTTTTTTAAAGCCATGTAAAGTGTGAAGCTAAGGGCTCTGGG
>NC_135761.1:23983544-24027795 GCF_052425735.1 Oculina patagonica
TTTTAAAAGGGATTGGAAATTCTTGGGGGTGGGAGGGGTCTCAGACACCAAAATCTTTAAGGAAATGTATGAAGCTCAATTGGAATTTCCAGAGGGGTGGGGGGTTCTTAGAAAAAATCTCTTCTGTGGGGGAGGTATGGATAGTTTATGGAACTACATAATTATGGAACTACTGGGTCACATCCCAGTTGGTGAACTAACTTGTAGGGTTTGCTAGAAGGCTTTGCCATTTTTATAGTTATTTTTTGTTAACATCTTACTAATTTTAATTTGTTAGTTCCAAAGGCGATATGTAGCTGTAAGAAAAGCGGTCTATTTTGTAGTTATCTTTTATTTAATTTTTTGTATTTTGTTCTTCGTCAGCCAAGAGTGAAGTGAAAAAAGAGTGCAAGTGGAAAATGGCACTGGAAAATCTGTTTCAAACAACCATTTTTCAACTTGTGCTTTCTGGAGTACTGATTTATTTCAAGACAGTCATTTCCTTAAAGAAAAAAAAAGTGAGATACAGGGGCCGCTGGGTTAGGAATGTAAGGTTACTTAAAGGAGAAGTTCACTCCAGAATGGCCATTTATTTTCTTTACGCTAATAAAAAGTTTTTAGAAAGATATGTTATTCACCAAAATTTCAGCCTCCAACGTGCACTATAACCCTACGAAATCTTTCCCAAAACGCAACAACTGAACGCCGCCATCTTGGAGCTGGTAATGTATGCGTGACGTCAAAGAGCTCAGCCTGAAGTTTGGCGGGAAAATTTAAATACTCAAAACTCCTTGTTTCTTTGCAGTGGCTTTAATTTGTCAAAATGCCTGTTTGTGCAGCTCCATTTTGTTCAAAGAGAGCTCCAAGAAATACAAAAAACAAGGAGTTTTTACTATTAAAATATTCCCACCAAACTTCAGGCTGAGCTCTTTGACGTCATGCATACATTACCAGCTCCAAGATGGCGGCGTTAAGTTGTCGAGTTTTGGGAAAGATTTCATAGGGTTATAGCGCACGTTGGAGGCTGAAAGTTTGGTGAATAACATATCTTTGTGTAAACTTTTTATTGGCGTAAAGAAAATAAATGCTCATTCTGGAGTGAACTTCTCCTTTAAAGCCCTGGGTGCTGAGGACAGAGCTGCAAATAACAGTCGGTCATCGGACATTGGCTGACCAAAATTTGCTCATGTCTGAAGAAATCCCAAGTGTGGTCGGACAAGATGTCCGGACAATTTTTTGATATACAAGTCATCATTTTGCGGCAACAATGGATAAAAATCTGTCCGACCACAATTTTGTTTTGCCTGACCATTAGATGGTGTCTTAGTAGGACATATGTCCTTTCAAGTGAAAAAAAAAATATTTACAGCTCTGTGAGTAGCATACCTGCCAACCCCCAGAGTACAGAAATATGGAGATGTCTAGAAATCTTTGAGTTTTAGGACATTATTTAAGTCAATGTATGAATACTCTCTGAAAATCAGACCGGGAGATTTGATTAAAAACTTGGAGACTCCCCGGAAAATCTGAAAAACTGGAGAGTTGGCAAGTATGGTGAGTAGGTCTTTGACATTATCCAAAAATTTCTCATAATAGACAAATTGCAGTAGTTTAACTAAGTCGCTAACCTGGTATGCATTTTATTAAAAAAATATATAATATTTACATGTAACATTGGTTGTTCAACTACATGATAACTAAAAAAATAACCAGCTACACAATTTGACAATCTTTTTTTCACCTTGGCTTCCAAGCCTCCCCCATGTCATGAAGGGTTTGAACTAAATACCTTATGGGGGATCGGATCTGGGAGCGGTATGGAATTTTTATTAACACTGTTTAACAACACATACTCTGATGACTGAATATTGATAAGAGGCTTTGTATGCTTTCCAAGTTTGTATGCAAACAGCTAAACCCTGACCTGTAAATTAGGGATATTGGCTACAAAAATGCTCTTACCAATTCTCAAACTTTCTATATGAAGGAGCCACAAATCAAGAAACGTAGCCAGTAAATTACTCTTTTAAATGCTTTTGCCCGCTCCGTTCCCCTTCCTTCCACCCCCACGGCCCAACCCCACCCTGGTACCTCCAGGGTCCTTCATGTCAGGTGATTGGCCCACAATGCATAGTGAGTTTTGCAAATTTCAGTCGAATGTTTGCTAAGGATGGGCCGATACTGGTTTTTCAAAACAATACGATATCGATACGATATTTGCCTTTTTTCTCGATATCGATATCGATATCGATATTATGACGTCATTTCCGTCCTGATGTCATTGGTTTGTCACGTGACCATACAAAGGACAGACCTGGCATTATAAATGTTAGCCAAGAATGCTGATTTTGGTCTTTTTGTTTCACTGTTGCATCATCAATGTGTGGACATAAAGTCAAGGCAAGAAAAATTCAATTATTGACAAGAACATTAATATATCTTTGAGCAAAATTGTATTTTTCAACCGCAGGTGCTGACCAGAAGACCGCAGGCTCAGGTCACGTGTGTAGTATCGAAAACGTATCGAAAGTGCGATATTTTTCGAAAGTATCGATACTTTTCAAAATTGTCAAAATATCGGTGTATCGAATATTTGGTATCGAGTATCGGCCCAGCCTTAATGTTTGGTGCTGGCAAAGCGTTCTTGATTGCAAAGCTTACGTTTTCAACTTGATCGATCGGGGGATTCGTATTTGCTACGGTAAGTCATTTTTACACTCAAAGAACGCTAAAGTAAGGATTAATTTAATTTGAAGTGAAGGAAATAGATATAAAAGAACTCATTGTGTATGGTGATTATCAAGGGATTTATAAATGAGAGTGATCATGCGATCACGCTGACTACAAATTAGATGCAAATACATTGTCTTTGAAGTTTGCAAATACCATATTGTGAAGATTGGCTGTCTGCAGTAGTATTTGTGCAGTACGATTGTTTTTCTGACTAGATACACTATGGTATTGGATGATGTTTTGATCATGAGAACCATGAAGGAGTCCTGTATAAAAGCCAATGATACATGGTTCAACATTTGATGCTGTTGTTCAACAAATGTTGAATGCAGTGTGCCTTGCGATGTTGAATGTTGAAATATGCTCTCCAACATGTTGAATGTTGTTGAAGAAACGCATAAAATTGTTTTTTTTTTCATGATTTAAGCCTTGATTTAGAAAAATATTATTGAGGGGAATGTGCTGCCTTTGCGATGACAAATGATTAGACATTCTAGTCTTCTCGGATAATTAACAATTATCCTGTGAAATCGTGTGGAATATCGCCTGATACTCAGACAATATACGGCAAGATAATTTGAACAGGATGATTGTTTTATTATTCAACAAATTGTCAACTAAACACATTTTGCAGATATAAAAAGTGTAATTTTGTAGCGCAGTACAAAAATTCGGACGAATCTTTGCTACCTACATCTGACTTGACTTGATAAAAGGTGTCTCCCGAATTTTGACACGACACCGTAGTTCACAAGGCATATTTCTGTAACAAACGCTGAATGAGGGCTAATTTTAGCTCAAGTTTAACATAAGGTACTCTAGTTTATGTTTTTTGAACCAAAAAGACTGCATATACGGCATTTTGTTTAAATCAAGAATTCTATCAATTTAATTAAGAGTGTTTACAACTTGAAATGTGAGTCAAAATTAACACCAAGATAGACATAAGAAAACACTCGGCGGAGAGCTGAACTGTAGCTTTCTTAAAGCATGCACGCCTCAAATAAACTGAACCAAAGCATTCTACATCGACATTCGATTCAACTTTAAGCAAATCAGGCGAAATATCTGAGGAAGCGGGCATGTGTTATCTCAATTGTCAACTCCATTGTCGCGGCTGGAAATGCACACGATCGCATTGCCTCCCACTAGCGAATCACAGAGAATTATGAGTGTTAGGCGGAGAACGCCTAAAATTGAGGAAACAAGAAAACTATGTACTCACATCAGCGCTTGAAGCGATTCCTTGGCTATCCACTCCGACATGTTTCTTTTAGAAATAACCGACAATGTCCCGGATGTATTTGAATGTCGTCGAGCGCGTAACGCCCACTCCCCAAACTTCAACAGTAAAAAACAAAGTCTTTAGCCATGGTAAAGTTCAAGCCAAATATCGTTATGACCGCCTTCAAATCAGCCCTATAGTCTAGTTCCGAGTCCTAATTGATGTGGCTAAAGACCTTTGCTGTCTAAAGCAAGCTCAACATTATCTGTACCTGGCAAAACGAGCAGACCGGTTATCTGTGTTTAACCGCCTAAAGCTCGGTTTGAGGTACGATAACAGCCGATGCATAACTTGCAAATCGTAAGACTTTCACCTTCACAGGACTTAATGATGTCCTCCGGCAAACTTCCTTTAGACAGCAAAATGGAAAGCTAGATCACAACTGTTCTACGACTCAGCGCACGCTACTAGAATTCAAATGATAGAGAGGGTTGGAGTTAGAGACTGGGCTTAACTAACCACAAGTTAATCTAGGGGGAGGGGGGGGGCGAGAGAGGGAGGAAGGAAAAAAAAGTAAAACTGAAATCACTACATTA
This sequence comes from Oculina patagonica, assembly GCF_052425735.1. Lineage (NCBI taxonomy): Eukaryota > Metazoa > Cnidaria > Anthozoa > Scleractinia > Oculinidae > Oculina > Oculina patagonica. The sequence continues at coordinate 23,988,078 of NC_135761.1, forward strand.
AACATGGCAACATTTCATTGAAAGAAAGCTGAACAATTCTCCATGTCCCCACCCCCCCCCCCCCCCGAAAAAAAAATGAAACCCTATACATTCCTTAACAGCACGAAAGCCACCCTTTTATAAATCAAGGTAGAAATATTTCCAAAAAATTGTTATGCATTGATTTAATCCTTTGGGGATCACTGGTCAATACGTACTGGGGTCTGGGCCGAAGCACTTGGAAAAGTGGCGGCTGGAGAGAGTTTTTTTTTTTATTATTTTTTTATTTTTTATTTTTTATTCAGCATTTGACACAACAATTACAAAACATACTAAAATAACTAACAGTATCGACAATTCACATGAAGCGCGTCAACATTGTCCATTATAACCGTTAAACGTACTGACAATACTACAAGACTAGAACAATTACTAACAAAAAAATAAGTTACAATAATATACGCTGCTTACATTAAAGTTACTTACAGAAGAATAAATTACCTACAAATAACTTACGATCATAGATAAATATATAGTTAGCTTACGATAACAACTCTACAAAATACGATGATGACGAACACACTTATATATTAACTAACAGTACCGAAATTATTTACTTATAGATTATTAACATGAAAGATACAAACGCGATTACATTGCTCACAAAATTTTATACTAACAATACTACAAAGTTTGAGTATTAAGAGATACAACAAATAGGAGAATATCTAAAAAAGAAGAAAGAAAAGAAAAAAAAAGTTACAGTTGTCATGCTGTTTAAATAGTTCAAATAATAATGATGCCATCTACGTGACTAACAAAAAAGGAAATTACATAAATTAATTTGGGATTAGTACCCACTTTTTTTTAAAATAATCTTTCTTTTTGATCTTACTTTCCGTTTCATATTTAATGGCAATTTTAGTACGAAATCCTTGAATTGTGGGTTGAATTTGGCATCTTCTGCAGTCCCATATAAGTAGTTTTCCAATGATTATAAAATAGTTCAATAAGTTGAGTAAAGGGCATGGTTTGGATAATATTCCAAATAAAACATCTTGGAGGGAAAGATGAACCTGCTGATTTGAGATTTGGTGCCAGTAACCTTGAAACTCACTCCAGAATCGTTTAACAAAGGAGCATTGATAAAGAAGGTGGTACAAGGTTTCCGGTTCTGCCTTGCAAAATGAACATAGGTCGTCTGTTTTAAAGCCTATTTTGTGTAATTTTGAATCAGTGTATAGAATAGAGTTGAGCACTTTGAATTGAAATCCTTTTACATAAGATTCAAGTACAACAGAGTGTGGCAGACTAAAGATTTGTCTCAGCTGATCGATAGAAAAGTTAAAATCGTTCTGCAGTTTGTTTATGATATTAGGAAATTGTGCTATTTTGCGAACAAGAAGTGAGTAATAGTCTTTTGATTTCTAGCTTTTTTTTGACGTCAAAGATGTTGTCGTCAATAAAGAAGGATGGAGGAGCTAAAGATGGACAGGAAATAATATTCTTTAATCAAAGATCTCTTCGAGATATCGACTTTTTTTGCATGAAGTTAGTATGAGTAGAAGGTTTATCCTGGGCATTGTTGTTCGAACATATCATGGAAGAATTCAAACGTCTTTCAGTTCAAGCATTTTTTTATTTTCGCGGAGTAAATGCTGTACTTGTCAGTCGCGACGGCTGGGTGCTTTGCGACTCATATACTTTGGCTTGGTTAAAAAAGGTAAACTTTGACGTTTGCCTTTAACATGTTTAATCGAAATAGTTGTTTCCTTTCGAGTTAGAAAGATTTCTACTCGGCTTAATGCAGAAAAATAACGCCTGATCGCAGGTTAGGTTACGCACGACAGAGTTACCTTTTGTCTCGTCACGCAATCTTAACCCCACATTGAGAAGTAAATTTTCGTTTGGATATTACCAAAAGCCGCTTCTCCTCGTTATTCTTTACCTTACGGCTACACATGCCATTTCTAACGACTACATTTCCAGCAAAACAGTTGCTGTTTATTTTTGTAATGGCGATGCATTAACTTCTGAACGGAAGAAACGTTTAACGTTTACTGCTTCCACCGGAAGTAATTTCACAACAGGCTACAAAAACACTTATAAATATCACTTAACACATTTAATGATGTTGCAATTAGCGAAGCGCACTAATGACGTCACAGACTGATTTGATCCTCGGTGTGAGTCAAAATTCGGACAAACAAACCGCTCTTAGCCTGCGTAGCAGGCATTGGCAGCCACTTTGGAGGCATATTTAGCGATTGTTTCACAAAACCATGGCCAGATTGGCTCGGACTTCGGAAAGCCTTACCTGTGCAACGTAGAAAGCTCAAACCGTGGTTTGAAACAAAAGGTTTGTCAAACAGAGCGATTATTCAATAAATGTGTAAAATGTTTTACTCTCAGTTATTGAATGGATTATAAAGGCCCGATTTGCTGCCGGGATTTGCTGAAAGAAAACATTTATTTTTATGAGAAATGCAAAACTTTTACACTGTTCTTAGTGGCACATTTTGCAACACAACAGAGCTAACCTCAGATTTATGCCACCACAAAATTACACAAAGAAACGCTCGTCCGATCGGTCCCCTTGCCTGACCCGAATATTTAAAGAGGTCAATTTCGTTACACAATTGTCGCGGCAAATACTATTTAATATACACTGTTCGAGCTCGGCAGCTGTAGCTGCAGTCTGTAATAGTAATGGGGATAAATAATAGCTTTATTTAAATCAAACCCGCCGTCAATTCCATTAGAAAGGCATTTGAATAGCATAATATTTTCGCCCTCTATCTATCATGTGTCGAAACAGATCGGATGGCCGGCGATCAGTGCCGTCAAATTCGGGAAGAATTCTGAACTTCTTGCAACCGACGATCTTTCTGGTGCCTAAATGAAGCAATCCTTCGCAATTATATAATTGGATAGTAAAAAGTCATTACCGGATCTTCGACTAATAAATTCAATTTTGGGCCATTTTTTGGATACCTTCAATCTGTTTTTCACTTACTAAAGCAAAAATGTTTGAAATCTATCATTTTTCGAGCCGTTCGAGAATCTCGGCCTCAAATTGTGCCTTTCTCGCCCTTTTTTTCTTGTCAAGAATGCGTCCCCTCCATACAAAGCCTTTGCCAAAACTAAAATTGTTGTCCGACTCACGCAGTTGGGGGGGGGGGGGGGTATCATGTGGCGAAATCTATTTTTAGTAATAGTGCGCTTTGCTAGCTAGATGATGTTGCAATTCTAAATTGTGCAACTCAGCAGAAATAATCAATTGTCACGAAATGAGTTCTCTTTGGTTAACTATTAGCAACGTTTTAGTGTGTTCGTGCGGGTAATGTTTGACCTCCTGACCTCTTTCAGTGCTTTGGCTAAATTAAAGGCACGGCGCCGCACAGTAAAATCTTTAGAAAAGCAGTCACTTGAGAAACACACAAGTCGTGTTTGCGTTAGTCACGGAGTGAACGTGACATGAATTTCTGCCTAGCCGGAAAAATGCCTGCTTACGCATGCAAATATTTATTTTGTTCCGAATGTTCAATAAAATAACCCAAACCAGTTCAATTAAAAGAAAGCCAAATCACGCCAAAATAAAGAGTAGACTATAAAGGCTATCCCATTGTGTTTCTCCGTAAGCGTCTTCCGACAAGCTTTTGGTAATTCCCCTGGCGCGATGACGTGTATCCCGTGCTTTGACACATTCTTGCTGAGCTTGCAACTTACGTTTCGATAACGTTTCCATTCTCAAAATACCGTAAACTCAAAACAAAAATTGGGATATCCAGAAAATAAGTCGTTGTTTTGCAATATTTAACACGTTCCGGGTAAATTGTACGACTTGTACTCTCTCCGAGCCAAACGCTTGAGTAACACAACAATAAATATTTCACACAAACAGAGCGCAGAGTATTCAAACTGAAAATAGGTGAATGATTATTTATAGCTACAAGCGAGAGATCGCGTGACATGGGTCTGACGTAGTCATGGGTAGTTTTAAATAGCTTGGACATGTCCAAGCGGTCTTTGTTTTCGCTATGTGATTTTAGGTTAAATTAATATTAGCGCCTAAAGACTTGTACTAGTAAAAATTGCGTTCTTAATCGTTTTAAACTTCGCTGCCTTCTGTGATACTTTTATTCGTCCATTATATTTCTAATTTACAGAAATGTCACATATCTGCTAAAAATATTAATATATAATGACTGGAGATCTTAGCAAGCTCTACTCAGTACTGAGCTTTTCTAAAGAAGATCCCCATATGTTAAAAACTAACAATAATATAGCAGATGGATATAATTTCTATAAATGTAGTATCTAACACGGGTTTTGCTATTTTTAAATATTAACTATAATCTAGCTTAAGGAATACATATGATTTTGCACATAGACTTCGAGCGCTGAACCCCTTACATTCTTAATTGGTTATGTGACGTAAGATTTGGGCTACTCACGTTTTTGATTCTTATATAATGTTTGTAAATTTGACAAGTCACGTTTTTTCTACAAGAACGGAAGTGCTGAAGCACAACTATAGAGTGACACTTTACAAGTCACGCGCTTTGATCACCCACAGCGGAAAGTATTCCCTTGAGAAATTAAAACAGTCCCTTGAGAGTTAACAAGAATGCAATTCCTTCCGGTTCAGATTTTAGCCCAGGTAAACGCTATTCTTCCTCTTTTTGCTTGTAAACAAGCAAAAAAAGTCGAAAAAAGGGCGGTATAGAATGGCGAAGGCCAGCCCATTGCAAGTAACTAATATTGGTTATCTTGTCTGACCAGTGGCTGAGTGCATCGTTTATATTTGAATCAAAATGTAGGTCTTGGATACGAATCACGCCCGCCTCAAAATACTTTTTGTAGAAGACTGGTCTTTTTTCAATACGAATTTCCTTATTATTCCAAATAGTATTTTGCCAATCTCGTTGAAAGGCAAAGGAATCATGAAACTCTGACCACCATGAGAGCATTTCACTGTAGAACTGAGAGAAGATGTTGTAATCCTTTATATCATAGTTGCAATTTAAAAAGAAAAACCCTCCCATGGGATCCAGCAAGTGGTTTAGATATGATTTCCATGTTCCGTTGTTGTCATTAAATATGCGTTTTATCCATGCCAGCCTTAAAGCTGATTTCCAGTCCGTACTGCGCAGACTCGGGGTTTGTTTTCGTTTTTGTTTTGAATTCGTTGAAACGTTACACTTCGGTGACAGCATACATGAAGTTTTTTAGTCCGCCATTACAGTTCTTTCGTTCAAGAATTTCCGATGAGCTGAAACGTCGGTTTGAAATAGCGTCAAGGTTCCTCTACTCGTTATTATTTGTTCTGCAAGGATATCTGGCGTTAATTATAAAGAAAAGGTAAGTTTGTCGCGGAATTTTTAGTTTTGCTTGTAAACATTCCTTCGTGTGGGCTTACATAAACATTGCAGCCGAGATTGCGCAGTACGGACTGGAATTCATCTTTAAAGACCTGATCATGCAATTTAAATCAATCATTTTTAAACCGCCTTCCTCGTATTTATTTATTGCCGAAACACGGGTGACCTTATCCGTCCCATTCCATAAAAATTTAAGCAGCAGTTGATTCAATTCTTTCACTAATTCTTTAGGTGTAGGCAGTACCGAGCAAACATAAACAAATTTTGGAATAAGAAAGGATTTGATGATTGTAACCTTGCCGTACACAGATAAACCTCTAGAGGACCAGATTTGGATAAGTTTTTTAATACTATCCAAACGTTCAATGAAATTCTTTTCTTTTAATAGTTTTGGGTCGTACGTGAAGTATACCCCCAGTGCTTTAATTGGCTGGTTAGGCCATTTAATGCCAAACGGTTGTGCTTTGATTTCTTTTGATGCACCAATCCACATACCCTCGGTTTTTGTGTTATTGATCTTGAGGCCTGAGATATTCTTAAAAAGGTCTAATACTTGAAATAGTACTTTGGCCGAGCTAGTGTCGGCGAGCATTGCTGTTGTGTCATCTGCGTATTGTAATAGTTTTGTCTCTTCCTTGCCAATAGAGATACCCTTTATAGCCGGATTTTGACGAATGGCAATTGCTAACGTTTCTACAGCTACAATGAAAAGATAAGGAGAAAGTGGATCTCCCTGTCTAACGCCTCACTCAAGTTTAAAAGGCTTTGAAATCATGCCGTTGTTAATTATGCAGCTTTCTATGTTTTTGTAGAACAGTTTTACCCAGCGGAGAAAGTCAGAACCAAAATTAAAAGCTTCAAGACATTTAAAAAGGAAATCCCATTCAATACTATCGAATGCCTTTTGAAAATCAATGAAAATCATTAAACCAGGGATGTTTTCTTTAACAGTCCAATCCATAATATCATAGATGGAGCGAATGGTTTCGCCGATAAAACGATCTTTAATATACCCTGTTTGATTATGATGAATGATATAAGGTAAGACATGTTTAATTCTCGAGGCTATTACTTTAGACATAATTTTTGTGTCCACGTTAACAAGAGAAATTGGGCGCCAATTTTCAACGAGAGAACGATCTTTACCTCTTTTTTCTATGAGAGTGATAAACGCTTGCTTTTGAGATTGGGACATCTCTCCTTTTTCGAAACAATCATTAACACATCTAATAAAGCAATCGCTGATTAAAGGCCAAAATTTTTTGTAGAACTCGATCGGAATTCCATCGTTCCCTGGAGTTTTGTTGTCTTGAAAAGTATCGAGAAGACGGAAACAATCCTCCGAAGAGATTTTACCTTCACATGATTTTTTTTGTTCTTCAGTTAATGTAGGAATATTTAAATCATTTAAAAAGGAATCAATTTTAAGATCAATATCCGGAAGAATATTATGAGTCTTGTACAAGTCACAGTAGAATTGTTCTACTTCCTTTAGTATACAGAATGGATCTGTTTTGATTGCCCCGTTTATATGCAGTTTTCTTATGTGTTTCTTGACGTGATTTCTTTTTTCTAAGTTTAAGAAGAATTTTGTACTCTTCTCGCCTTGTTCGTGCCATCTGGCACGTGCACGCACAATAATTCCCTTTGTTTTCTCTTCATAAAATGATTCTAATTGTTTCTGAGCGGCATATTACAGGGTTGCATTGTCGTCACTAGGGTTGGTTTCAGCAGCTTTTTTCGCTACATTAAGTTTATTCTGGAGTTTTGTTTCTGTTTCATTTTTTTGCTTTGATCTTCTTTTGGAGTGACGGATAGCGTGGGATCTTATGTTATATTTGATCCAATCCCACACACATCGATCATCAGAAAGTTCTTCCCGTCCTTCCGTAATCCACATTGGGATCATTTTAGTAACACTGTTGACGTATTCTTCATCATCTAACAAAGAGCAGTTCATCTTCCAGTAATTTGGTCTTTTACACTCGTTATATGGTTCTCCGCAAAATTCTAGATAGATCGCGTCGTGATCGGTTCTTATAGCAGGAATTATATCCGTCAGTTGTACAGAATCATTTAAGTTATTCGAGATTAGCCAATAATCCAGGCAACAAAAAATTCGAGGAGATTTTTTACTCCATGTGAAACTTTTAACCTCAGGGTTTTTAATTCTCCAAATATCTACTAAATCAAGTTGACTTTGCAAGCAGACGATGTGAGATGTGACAGATTTTCGTTGAATAAGAGTACCACCTTTCTTGTCAATAGTAGGATTAAGTGGACAATTAAAATCGCCTCCGATTATGATGTTGTTTTCGGAATCCAGATCCTCGTTTTGCAGCGTAATAAATAATTTGTTTAAGAAAGTTACAATTTCTTTATCTTTATTTGGTGCATATATCTTTACTAGAACATATATCTTATCTTTGATTTCAGTTTTCAAAATGATGTAACGTCCCAAAGGATCTAGAATTTTTTTATGTATGGTGCAGTCAACACCCTTCTTAATTAGAATTGCAACTCCGCGAGAATTAGAGCTGCCATGGCAAGTTATAAGCTCCGCCCCCCATTCATTTCTCCACTGATTTTCCGCTGCTATCGTGGAGTGAGTTTCTTGCAAAAATGAAATGTTTGCGCGTTTCCGGCACCAATTAAAAATGGCCCTCCTTTTTTTAAAATTGCTTATTCCCTTTACATTAAGCGATAATAATTTTAGCGCCTCGGTCATCTTTTGAGAGAGAGAGTTCACCAAAACCGATGTTATGATCACAAGCAATCTAGGACATCTAGGGTGGTCCGGGGGTCTATGCTCCCCCAGGAATTTTTTATATTCAGGCCTTCTGAAATCGCTAGAAATACATCTATAAAAACTGCTCGCGTCAAGAAATTTATCAATTAATACTGATGAATACCACTGGGGATTTTCTTGTAACTATCGGTTCACTAAGATGTCCCACCCGCTATGTGCAGATTAAAACTAAGAACTACATGACCCTCCCCCTTTCTACTCCACCCCCCCCTTACTTATTGACCAGTCTCTTAAAGAACATCTTTGATCAATATATTTTTTAAAAAAATATTAAGGATGGCTAAAATCAAATGCATTGTACTGTTATTTTATACCATGTTATACTGATTCTTTTCTTCCCCCTATGCACTTGTCAACAGCAATTTATATCGATTGTCTTATAAATGTTGGTGTCAGCGTTTTTATACAATAGCCAGAAGGCAAGACTTGAAAGTGAATTTTCTATAACCACCGGCGAATGGGAAGTTCTTTAAGTTTTGTTTGTCGGGAGGTCAGGCGGAATGTAATTTGCTTTTATGAAACTAGAAGTTGAGCGGTGGAGACTCTAGACTGTAGGGGGGTCTGGGGGCATGCTCCCACAGAAAATTTTTAAATTTCTAGGCTCAGAAACGCTATTTTCAGCATTCTCCCTGATATATTTTGTCGAAAACGTTGATCTCATCAAGGGTAAAATGACAGGTGTTTTTAGTGCTTAATAGGAACTTTCCTTCTGCATGAATTTTTTTCTTTGCCTTCCCCTTTGCACGAATTTTTTTTTTTTGGCATTTTCCCTTGCATGAATTTTTTTCTTTGCCTTCCCCTTTGCACGAATTTTTTTTTTTTGGCATTTTCCCTTGCATGAATTTTTTTCTTTGCCTTCCCCTTTGCACGAATTTTTTTTTTTTGGCATTTTCCCTTGCATGAATTTTTTTCTTTGCCTTCCCCTTTGCATGAATTTTTTTTCTTGGCATTTTCCCTTGCATTAATTTTTTTGGTATTTTCCTCACCCCCCCCCCCCCCATCACTTTTCTAATGGTCCGTCCCTTAGCCCTACCACTTCAAAATGGTCTCCGGAGTCCCTGTGAAATTTATCTTCGAGTTTTCAAATTGATACCGATATCGGTTTTGAACACGAGAAGATAAATTTCATATCTCCAAGCAACCATGTATTATTCTGTTTATTATATAAGCCTACTAATTACGGTGTTTTTGACAATTTTCTGAAGATTTCCGCAGATTTTCAAAATGTTGTTCGAAGGTCGTATGAAAGTTTCCGAACATTTTCTGAAAATTTCCGAAGATTGCAGAGGAAGATCCGAAGATGTTTCGACTTAAAATCGATAAACTTTGGCTCATTGAACATTGAAACATGGCAAACTGAGAGATGATTGGTCAAATGATATCACACATGTGTGGATATCATTTTTATCCACACATGTGTGATACTATTTTTATCAATTTGCTACCACTCGCTATACCACTGCAGTTTATATAATAAAAGATCATAACTTAATTAAAGTGTTTACACAGGTGTTTTTGACTTCTTATTATCTTTTTCTAAACCTAAAAATAGATCTGCGTAATTATTGCTTCTTTTTTAACCTTGATTATTAAAATATTAATTGAACTGGATTTTCCTGCTTCATGTACATTGATTTTCTAAGTGAAAAACTAATGAAAGTACATGAAATGCATTCAGACTGGCACTGGCTTAACAAATGAATTAACCCTTCACGCTCTCGACTAAATGCATGTCAGTTTTCATTGTTGGTTTATTTCTCCCAGCCCAGCTAGTGATTTAACCCACAGAGGGGAGAGATATTGCTGATATTGATGACTTATCCAACTTCTTACCCCTGGGTCTCTGAGGTTGCTGCACAGTAAAAAAAAGTTTTATGGGGAGGCTCTGCCCCAGGGTACCCTTACCCTTTCATATACCATTTCTGCAACCTCATTTCCAGGATCTCATGAACGAGGTTACCATTTTTGGTATGTGAAAGTGACCCTTACCCTTTTAGAAACCATATACCCCCTAATGAAGATGGCACCCAACACATACCAACAGAAGGAATACTACATCTTTTTTTCTTATTTTTCACTTGAATAATAACACCTTAAAATACTTCAAGCATTATCAAGGGTTCTTTTAATACCTAAAAAACAGTTTTCCCTCCCCTTTTGTATACTCCAACTCGTGTAATCCCTACCCTTCATCCTGAAAAAGGTACCCCTTTTGGGCAGAGCCTCCCCATATAGTCCACTATAAGGAGTACCCTCTAGGGGACATTCGGGTACATGTATATTATAGCAATAATGTTGGCGGCAGGTTCACTCCCTGGGCCCCTCTCCTAGACCACATAGTTGACCACATATTTGCCCGAGTAACCCCACGCCCTTCCCCCCCCCCCCCCCACCCCAGATTTGTCTTCGGCAACTTTTAAGCTGGGCTCCTAAGATAATGGCTTGGGATTTCTCTGCCATGTTTAGTCAATTATGTGAACCTGTAATACTTCTACAGTGGTGAGCGGTATCACCAAATAAGATCCGTGATACATTGCACTGCTGTGGGATTCATTTATCAAGTGGTGATGTGGGGTGGAAGTGCTGGTGAAACAGAGAACCTCTTCAAAAATCGCCAAGATAGTGCACCCAGAACAGCAGTCGCAGTTTCCAAGTCATGTACAAAGAAATGATTTCACATATTTCAGGACTTGTGGAAGGATGGAAGACTGTCGTTGTAGTTTAAGGAAAAAGAAAATGCAATGTCTTGCAGTTGTTGCTTAACTTTGCCTTTGGTACAGTTTATTGAAATTGAATCTAATGAATTAAAACAAAAAAACTATGTTTATTTAAATCAGGCTCCTTGCAATAAGGTGTCTTGCAGGAGTTGGCTTGTAAAAGTTCGAGGGGCTGCGCAACCAAAATATCCTTGGGGCAACCAAACTGAGTCCCGTGGTTGCCCCAGGGACAACTAGACAAAAAATTAAATTTTGAACCCTGTCAGTGCTTAGAATTTAAATTACTTAAACATATTATTTATTCCAACATATATATTATATTATTTTGTTACTCTTTTCATTCAGGGCCTTCAGAAATATTAGGAAATGTGGGGGTCATTGTTGGACCACATCCACCAGAGGGAGGGAGGGCAAGGGAGTAAACTGCAGTACAAACACACGTTTCAGAGCTCGAAACAACTGCATGACCTCATTGGAACAAACAATATGTAAACTCTGTGAAACCCTGTATGTCACTTCACAGCGCATGGTCCCACGATTGCCGCTGACCAGCTTGGCTTGATTTTAACTTAGCCTAAATTACATTTAACCACAATTCATCGTGTCTGGAAGTTTACTATTTATTAATTTTTTAACTGGGTTCCACTGTGTGTGTTTTTTTTAAAAGAGCTCAAGTTGTAGGCTCAGCTCATGACTGTTTACATTTTTCATTTGAAAATGATTGATGAGCTTATCGCTGTTTTTGTATTCTCATTTTAGAATTACTGACAATGGCTTCAGCTGTACCTGAGGAGATTTATAACAAACACTTGTCTTGTGCTATCTGTCTGGGAGAATTTAAAGAACCAAAGGTACTAGCATGTCTGCACACCTACTGTAAAGAGTGCCTAGTGAAACTGACAGTAAAACAGAGACCTGTTACACATGTGACTTGTCCCGAGTGCAGGCAGGATACCAGGGTAAGTTAAATTGTGTGCAAATGTTTGGAAGGGGGGGGGGGAATAGGAAGAAAGCGAGGAGATGACGGAGGGGGGAGGAGTAGGGGATTCCTTGAGACTGAGTCTGATTCGTCATCTCTGATGTTGGTATGTTTTGGCAAAGCCAATATATTTTCCACTTCTAGGAAGTAAGAGCAGTTTTGCTCCTTCACTTGTTAGCCACAATTTAAGGTTTGATTTTTGCCGCTCACTCGAGTCAAATCTTTGTTCCTCCCTGAGACGGCTGAATGTGTGAGTGGCTGATCATGTCTGTGATGTAAAAACAAATAAAATAAATTACTAAGCTGGCAACGGGGATGTCCGTTTGTCTGTCTTCTGCTCACAGGGCCCTTTGTCTTCCAGAGTAAACGTGAAATTTAGTCAAATAAATTTTTTATAGCCTGTGAATACAGACGTATTCTGGCTGTGGCTTGTCTCCACTGAAAAATATGTCTATGTTGGCAGGCTAAGTAGTTAGGGTATAGCTATCGAACATACCCAAGGTTAAATCTCGAGGCGATGGGAGCTTTTGAAGTGAATTTATAGCTGTTTTCCTTTTCCTGGTTGATTTGATCTGCTAGGCTTTGGGAGTCACATGATGTGATTTCAAGTTCGCACATAAAAATACTGCCATGCGAAACAAACACAAGAAGTTGTCCCGGCCAAAGCTGAGGTAAAAAAAAAAAAAAAAAAAAACAGGATGAAAAAATGAAGGACTGGAAGAAGGACTGGTACGGGCAAGATGGCGGAATAGACGTGTCCGTAAGAGCTCCGCACTTATTAGCTAATTTAAACCTAATGTTGCCCATGTTGGATGATATTGTCTATTCATCCAAGAAATCTATTACACTAAAGCGAACATCAACACAGAGAAGCGATTCTAGCGCGTCTGAATCGAGCTCTCCGTCGGATAAGCGACACAGGAATACGAAGCACATTGAACTGGAAGGCGAAGTCCAAGAAGTCTTCGAAGGAGCAGTCGAAGCCTCGCTTGCCGTAGATATGTCCGAAATGATGGCAGAGAAGCTCGACGAAATATTGGCCAAGCTGAATAAGCTTGACAGCATCGAAACAACTCTAAATAATCTCTGTTCAAAGATGGCCACAGTGGAAAGTGACGTATCGAAGCTGAAAGACGGCGCACGTGTTACTGATGGTAAACTGGAGAAGATGGATAACGGTTTACAATGGATGAATACAGAAGTCGAAGACTTGAAATTGAAGATAACGCTTCTTGAAACAGCTAAAAAAGATCTACACACGCAGCAACTTTATGCAGAAGCTTATAGCCGAAGGGAAAATTTGAAATTCTTTGGACTAGCTGAGAGAGAAACAAAGAGCAGCTCAAATATAAGCGAGGTGATCAACACGCGTAATATCCTATTTGAGTTCCTGGATAAAAGGCTTGGCCTTGAAAACCCAGAAAAAGAAATAGAGTTACAAAGAGTTCATCGTATTGGAAAACCAACTGCTGGAAAAACGCGACCAATTATCGCAAGATTTCTTCGCTTTCAAGATCGTGAGATGGTATTAAAAGCTTCCTTTCGTCTACAAGATCCGGAGATCAAAGTGCTGGAAGATTATCCGCAAGAGATTATCGAACGCCGACGAAAACAGATGAAAAAGTTAAAGGATGCCAAAAAGAACGGTATGAAAGTCTCATTTAGTAAAGCCGAAGAGATAAACTCTATATAAATGGTAAATTCATTCCAATGTAAAGCTCTGTTTACGTTCGGACGCGCCTTTTAGGTCGCAATTTAAATGGTTTATAAATTATTATTGTTAGCCGCGGGCCAAAGAGCAAAAATTGTAAACATGGGCTAATAAGTATCGAACGGAGTTCTGAATGCTTGATGGAGTTACCTTTATTTCATCTTGCATTCTTCGAGGGGAGCTATGTGTATGTTTATTTATATGTGATTTTTTGTTGCATTTTAGTGAGTTTCAGTTTAGTGAGATGTTTTTTCGCTGAGATCACACAATTGGGCACTATACGAAGAAATTTTCCCTATGTATTGTACTCAAAACAGTCATTAATCTATTTATTATGGATGTTCTTGTTTCTTCAGCCGTCTGTCGTTTATTCAAAATTTAGCTTTCAGATTTGGATCTTATTATTTATGCATGTTTAAAATATGTCAGCTTGTTTAAAAATAATTTCTTTGAATGTAAGGGGAATTAGCAACTTCAAAAAAAGGCGCACTATCTACACGTGGTGTCGCAGAAAGAACGCAGACGTAATTTTTCTACAAGAAACGCACTCAAGTAAAACAACAGAAATACAATGGAAAAATGAATGGGGCGGAACAATGCTTTTTTCACACGGCAGTCCGAATTCATGTGGGACCGCAATACTTATAAACAACAAGGCCAATTGTACAGTGCTTTCCACAACTCCGGATCCCTCGGGGCGCTTTATTATTTCTAAAATGCAAGTCGATGACAAAGTTTATGTTCTTGTTAATATTTATGCACCAAACAAAGATAAAGATTCGGTCCAATTCTTTAACAAATTGCACACCTTGCTTCAAACTGAAAATTTAGATTCTGAGGAGAATATTATTTTAGGCGGTGATTTCAATTGTCCTTTAAACCCAACTCTAGATAAACGAGGGGGCATTATGATACCAAGAAAATCGGTCGTGAGTAGCATAGAATGTTTGCAAAATGAACTCGATCTGATTGATATCTGGAGAGTGCAAAATCCTCAGACAAAAAGCTTCACTTGGAGTCAAAACTCACCGACAGTACTGTGTCGTCTAGATTTCTGGCTCATCTCTAACAATCTTTGTGATTTTGTCAATTCCACTGACATTATACCTGCGATACGAACTGACCATGCGGCAATAAGTTTAATTCTCGGTAAAGTTGGAGAGGTAAAAGGACCTGGAATGTGGAAAATGAATGTCACACTTTTAGATGACGAAGAATATCTGAATTACCTAAGTGTTAATATTCCAAAATGGAAATCAGAGGGCGAAAAAGAATTATCAAACAAACGCTCGGTTTGGGATTGGATCAAATACAACATCAGAAAACACAATATTAAGTACTCTAAAGACAAAGCTAAACAGAGAATCGACAAGGAAAGAATAATTCAACAGGAATACAAAGAAGCAACTAGGCAGTTTGAAAATGATCCAAGTGATTTGAACAGATGTTGTCTGAATGAGATTAAAGAAAAACTGGAATTATTGTATGAAGAGAAAACAAAAGGAATAATTGTACGAGCAAGAGCTCGCTGGCATGAGCACGGAGAAAGAAGTACTAAATACTTTTTAAATTTAGAGAAAAGAAATCACGTCAAAAAACATATTAGAAAGCTGCTAATTAGCGGCGCGATTACAACTGATCCTTACCGTATACTTACCGAACAGAAAAATTTTTATCACAACTTATACAAAACAAGTTCGACAGACACCGATTCTATCAAGTCGTTTTTAGATAATTTAAACATACCTCAATTGTCTGAAGATCAAAAGCAATCATGTGAAGGCCAAATTACAATTGACGAATGCAAACGGATTTTAGAAACTTTTCAAAACAACAAGTCCCCTGGAAATGATGGAATACCAATCGAATTCTACAAAAGCTGTTGGAATCTTATTTGTGAACCGTTCATTAATTGCGTAAATGAGTCCTTTGAAAATGAAGAAATGTCCAACTCCCAAAAGCGAGCTGTTATTACTTTAATAGAAAAACAAGGAAAAGATCGCACGTTAATGGAAAATTGGAGACCCATCTCGCTTGTCAATGTCGATGCCAAAATAATATCGAAAGTAATTGCTTCTAGACTTAAAGAGGTCCTACCTCACATTATTCACTGCAATCAAACCGGTTACGTTAAAGATCGTTATATTGGTGAGACGGTAAGATCGATTCTTGACATCATGGATTTCACGGAAAGAGAAAATATACCTGGTCTGTTGATATTCATAGATTTTCGAAAAGCTTTTGATACTTTAGAATGGAACTTTTTGTTTAAATGCCTGGATGCTTTTAATTTTGGCCCTGAATTCAAGCGTTGGATTAGTACTTTTTATAAAAATATTCAAAGTTGTGTGATAAATAATGGAATGTCATCAGAATACTTTAATCTTACACGTGGAGTCAGGCAAGGTGATCCTTTGTCTCCATATCTCTTCCTTTTAGCTGTCGAGAGTTTAGCGATTGCCGTTAGGGAAAACGAAGAAATAAAAGGAATTGCAATTGAACGACAAGAAACTAAACTTTTACAATATGCCGACGATACAACTGCTGTTCTTTCTGACATAGAGTCAGCCCACAAACTTTTTCAGTTATTGGACAAATTTAGAAAACTCTCAGGTTTAAAGGTCAATAGTTCAAAGACAGAGGGACTGTGGTTAGGCTCTTTGAAAGGAAATGAAATGAAACCGCTTGGAATCAAATGGCCGCAAGATCCTATAAAAGCACTCGGGATCTTCTTCACATATGATAAAAAACTGCTCTATTTAAAGAACTTCTCAGAAAAACTCGACAAGATAAAAAAATTGATTAATATCTGGTCTTCTAGAGGTTTATCTCTCTATGGGAAGGTTACTATCATCAAAACTTTGCTCCTACCGAAGGTTGTTTACATATCCTCTTTGTTACCTACCCCTGAAAATATAATTAAGGAACTAAACCAATTGATATACAAATTTTTATGGAAAGGTAAAGACAAAGTAACCAGGGTATCTGCGATAAATAACTATGAGGAAGGAGGAATCAAAATGGTTGATATTGAAAGCACGATCAAATCTCTCCGCCTCTCCTGGATGAAAAGAATCTTTAATGATAATTCCGGCACATGGAAGAAATATTTAGAATATCTTCTAACGAAGGAAGGTGGCTTCTATCTTTTCAATTGCAACTATAACATTAAAGATTTAACTATAAATTCTCAATTCTATAGAGAACTATTGAAGTGGTGGTCTGAATTTCGCACAGAAAATGCAGCTGACACCAATTGGAAAAACTTAATTTGGAATAACCACGAAATAAGAATAAACAACAAACCAGTTTTCTATAAAAGGTACTTTAATTATGGAATTCGGACCGTGGAAGATCTGCGCTTTGATCTTGACAATATCGATTCCTATGAATTACTTGCGAAACATATAGAGAAGACGAACTTTCTGGAATGGACTGGTCTACGCCATTCTGTACCGCCCAATTTAAGAAATACCAATTTTGTTCCAGATTACGCAGAACTGAATCCATCTTTTAAGATTGACGGCTGCCTTTTCGATGTTACTAAAAAGAAATCAAAGGATTACTACTCTCTTTTTGTCCGTAAAAAGGCACGCTTTCCTAATATTGCACAAAAACTTAAGTGTGAATTTAATTTATCTGATGAAGCATTGAAAAAAGCATTTTTTCTTCCTCATTCAGTTGTTTTTGAGCCATATGTCAAGGCCTTTCAGTTTAAGGTATTAAACTCGATACTTTATACAAATTCAAAATTACATAAAATCGGTTACATTGAAGATGATCTGTGTTCTTTCTGCAAACGGGAATCAGAGACAATACAACATTTCTTTTTTGACTGTTCCTACTCAAGTTCCTTTTGGAAGGATTTTGAATCATATTACTTAACTTTGACAAAGCAACAAATACATCTCAATTTGAAAGATGTTGTAGTCGGTGTTCTAACTCCGGAACGTCCCTTACTAAATTATCTATTACTTGTAGGAAAAATTTACTTATGGGGTTGCAGAAGAAACAATGAACTTCCGAATATAAGAGGTTATAAATCAAAAGTAGCATTAAAGTATGAAACAGAGAAATACATTTGTACTAAAAATAATACATTAGATTTATTAAAGAAGAAATGGGAAATGTAATTGCTAAGTTGTTAACTTAGATATACATTGTAAAAGGCTCAAACAGGTGTAACTTTGCTATGTAATTCTTGCATGTAATTGTGTGATTGTGTGATGAGTGAGCGAGCGAGTGGGTAAGTAGGTTTAAGGTTTAATGTAAAAACTCGTAATGTTGTTAAGTATTGTTAGTGGTATAAGTAGTAGCTTGTATTGTAAATAGTGTATGTAACTATGTGTTATGCAAATAAAAATTATTAAAAAAAAAAAAAAAAAAAAAAAAAAATGAAGGTCTAAACTTTCACTGAATTATTTTATTATCACAGTTATGTAAGAAGAAAAAAGGAAAGCCCACAACACGGGGTATTGGTCACCCATCCAAGTACTAACCCTGTCAGACAGGGCTTAACTTCGGACATTGGATGAGACAAATTGCAGCTTAAAATCTACCTGCATCAAAGAAGTCTTATAGTATCTCTAACAAACATAACAAAAATCTAGAAAAATCTATGTGTAGGAAACTTCCTTTTTAATTGTGGCTTTTCTTATTTCAAATCATTCTGAAAGTAAAAATTCAAAATTCAAAATATGATAAATATCTTTGTAGCGTGACATCTGGTATAAGCCTGATATATGATATCTCTCTCCAGTGACTAATTGTTTTCACAGGCCAAGTGAACTTTAAAAATAATTTATTATATAAACTAGATTAAATTACCAGGATTTCTTTTGCTGAGAATCAAAGAGCTCTTCGAGCCAGGACTGAATTTTTTCACATAGCACTAAAATGGTTTGTTAATTATATCGCTCTGTAGGCTAGGTATGTATTAGAGAAAAAAAGCATTTACATGTAAGCCGTAAAGTAATTACGCTGTCAATAACTTGTGCTGTTACATCTGAAAAACTTTTTATCTTGTGAACAAGCCGCCACGCACTCGATTTTAGCCAAACAACTACTAAGCTATTTACCTGTAACCGACAATGAACCAAAAATTGACTGATATTCAGTACAGCCTGACCGCGTAAAACAACTGCATGTCGATCGAACATGGGGCCTGGCACATAACAGGTTACAGTCGTTTAGCAGTTAAGCCCTTTCCTTTCGACCGTTCATTCTATACACCGGTTAGCCATACAATAGTTCTTTCATCTTTTCTTTTCTTGGCATCCAAGAAAGTCCAGATGTCCAGAAATTATTACAATATTCCATCAAACAGCATCAACTTTCGAGCGAACAAACACATGAAAGCACTCGCGGGATCTGGGGCCAAACGGTTGCTATGACAATGTTCCACTCGGAGTGTCCTGGGCACAAGGTTGATTCGTAAAGATGATATGTGAGGGTCTCCCAGGGGTTTTGGGGAACAAGGGAACATGGCCAATTTCAGCAGGGGAACAAGGGAACATGAAACAGTTTTTGGGGAACACGGGAACAAAACGCTGTGAAAGGGACGACAAACAAAATTGAAATAAATAGGTAAAAGGCAATCATCTCATGACATTGTTTTTGCACTCATATCAGCAATGTCTTTTTTTGCACTCATGTCATCAATGTCTGTCGTTGAACTGGAGTTTGGGTATTCACTCTGGGCTACTAGGTACATATACTAAGCAAATGGGCGGGTAGCCTGTTTCAGGCGTTCTGTTGGTGGGGAACGACGCGAACCCTCCCTATTTTTTCGCTCTCCCTTTTCCTTTCATGCCGTTCCCCACTAACCGAACGCCTGGAACAGGCTATTTGGCAGGAAGCACGAACACACCGCAGTGACCACCAACTAGACTGAATATATATACTACGGTCATTTATAGTAATCAGAGCGGGAGAAAACAGCAATGCATTTGGCATATGATATTGAAATTGGCGGTACGCGGTGAAAGCGACAAGAAGTTTACCGATTTGATTTCGCGGACAAGAGAAGGATCCCCACCATCTAACAAAATGCCGGCTTATTGACACGATTCAATTGCCTCGTGCATAACCCAACAGGAACCTAAATTTATGCATTATGTTTCGTGTACTTTTGCAAGTTTGGCAACGATTATTTCACTCCAGGTGACCTTCAGTTTCCTTGTAGGAATATAATTAGCAGACGATCTGTAAACAGATATTGCATGACGGCGCTGGACAAGGTCACGTACGATATCGAATATTTGAAGTCAAGCCCAATTGCCGCGACACAAAAACTAAAAAACGTGACCGAATTCTTGACTCGGGGCTAAGCAGCCCGAGTAAAAAGTGAAAGTTAGTCAACTGGTGACGCCTGTTGAAGTTACAATTAATCACAGATTGGATAGAATGTTGTTTAAACATTCCCCTCTTTGACATTCAGTCGTCCTAAACCATTAACGTTGAAAAA
Organism: Oculina patagonica; assembly: GCF_052425735.1. NCBI lineage: Eukaryota > Metazoa > Cnidaria > Anthozoa > Scleractinia > Oculinidae > Oculina > Oculina patagonica. The sequence continues at coordinate 24,008,123 of NC_135761.1, forward strand.
TAATTTTAGTACAACTTTTTTGAAGGTTAATTCTAAATAAAGTTAAGGTGGCTCTGAACCCTATCGACAGATTATTTAAAATAATTATATGTTAAGATTTTTCTTTCGCCTATTAAACAAAAACAAAGACGAGTAGTTTTTAAGATATTAGCGAAAAGGTCAAAAATAGGGTTTGGTCTCTTTTCATGTTGCCATGACAACCACATTATTAAGATCCGACTCTGTTCATCTTTATTGATAGACGACTTACTGGTTCACAGCAAAGGTTCTTTAGCCGCAGTCGGGGCTAGGCTAGTTGTAATAGAATGCAAAAAAACGGGAAGGTCTAAACCACTTAACTTGGCATTTTTTCTCCGGGGGGGGGGGGGTAGTAAAGGGCTGGCCAATTAGTAAAGCAGGGAACAAGTGCGGAAAAACTGTCGGAACAAGGGAACACAGGCAAATTTTTGAAAGGGAACAAGGACCCCCCTGGGAGACCCTCATATGTGAAATAATTTTACAGTTTGAGACTTTTTTATGCTTAAGTGAAATAGAAGAACTCTATTAAAAGGTTCCTTGCAATGCTTGTCTTTTATCTGGATCAAAGAGTAGAAAATATGCGAGAATTATTAACATCTGCAGCGAATTTCGCTTTCGAAGTCAGCGAGATCTTTCCGTGAATGTTTTTTTACGAACGCACTGTTTGCCTTTTAATATGAACTTGGACCTTTTGGTAAGTAATAAATTATATTTGTCACTCAAGATTGTTTTGGTGTTCTTGTGTTAAGCTAGACAAATTTTTAGAGTCGCTATGGAGCATTTTTTGTCCAATTTTTACTCACTAAACTGGATCAGTCGTAACGCCTCGGAATGAGTTTATCTTATCAGCGAATGCAATTTTGTATAAAAACTCTTAGCAAATACTGTGTGCGTAATAAATTTGAGTTTGCTGTATGTTATATACACTCAATTTATGAATTATAAGTAGATTTCGTTCGCTTCATCTCGCAGTTTCGAACAGTAACCAAGATATATTTTGTGTCAAGTAACATGACCAGCCGATCGAGTCAATCGCGCGGCTCAGTTTGCTTGAAGGCTACCGAATTACTGTTGAGCTGCAAGCGAATTTTCTTGTAGTGAAGGCGAAATATCGCGAATTATCTTTGAGGCAAGGAAAATTCGAAGAAATAATATTTTCGGCCATTGTTCTTCCGAAGTTTCGCTCAAAGTGATGCGAACTTTGGCCCGCAAATTTGCGCGACTTTTCGATCGAAAGTTTGGGAGAACAAAGAACGAAATTCACGCATTTCGGGTGCATTACTTTTTCACAATACTGTAAGTTTATTATTTTAATCAGTAAACTATCAATTATTAACTTGGTAAATTTAAATATTCAATCGACCCCGATAACTCGAAACCGCGCTAACTCGAACTGTTTTTCGTTTCCCTTCAGAGTTCGAGTTACCAGGGTTCTACTGTAGTTATCTGTGCTGATCGTTAGTGTCCCTATCAAATTAAGAACCACTGTATTTAAGAACTAAGTAGCCTAAAATCCCACTAAATACTTTTTCAATAAGAACCTATTTGGGCTAAGTTGGAAAAATCTCGGTTCTTTTATGTGGGTTTTTACTGTAGCTGAAGGTCCAGCATTTTTTCCGTAGAATGACCGGACTAATTGGGCAAAACATTGTACTCTCAAAGTACCCGGGCCGGTACTTCTCTGCATGCAGATACAAATAAGGATTCGCTATCCAAATGTCAGGCCATCCTGATAAAATGATGGGGTGACTCTAAACAAGATGTTTTTGATGTTGACCAGGGTTCCAGATAAGTTTTATAGGGAAATTTGTAAGAAGGCATTCCAACAATCAATACACTGGTGAGCTTCAGCAAAATAATACTCCAAAGATTTCTGTTAATTTATCGAATCAGGTTCATGTGGCTGACCTTGTCATGTTTTTAATCTGAGATCTCTTATCTGGAACACTGAAGACCTTTCATTATCATCATCATCATCATCATCATCATCATCAATCTTTATTTATATATGAAAATATTAATCATTGAGAGTCATGTTATTTTACAATACGTTAACTACATTTTAACTACATTATTAACCGTGCGTAGCCAGTTCATAATCTGGCTCGCATTTTTTTGACGTTTGTTTTTGTCGGTTAAAATTGATCCAGACCCACGCAGCTAGGCTTTTGTACATTATGCTAGCATTTTTTCGAGCATTTTAGTGAGGCAAAAGCATTGAGCATTATTCGAGCATTTTAGTGGCATTATCCCGGAAAATTGATTTTTTTCCCCGAGAAAATAAAAAAGAAATTATTTTTTTAGAGAAAATGAAGACTTAAACACAAAATTCAACTACAAATAACTTTCTAGAGATGGTCAACTACTTTCTGTACTAAGCCTCGTAGATGATTTCGATGATTATGTTTTTTGGCTGTATTTATAAACTTGTATATGTTGCTGTTGTTACTTACAACACTTATACGTTTTTGTGACTACTGCGCATGCACCAGTAGTCACTATTGCTGTCATGTCCGTCCCGAAAGTAAGTAAGTAACAATAGAGTATACTTCGGAGCCAATCAGCACAAAGAAATACAGATATGTGAGTCTCTTCGGTAACACTTCGTAACAACGATGGCCTACCGATGGTCTACGAACAAACGAACATCTTTGTAGTGATCGATTACAAGTTCGATTGCGAGGTCTGTGTTTTATATTTTACAACATTCACCTCTCACAGCTTTCGTATTTTGTTTCTAACCGAACAGATGAAAGTTTTCGTGAGAATTTTTCAGCTTTTAGGTCGGTATAGAAAGTATACGACAAATTTCTCGACTTCGCTTCGCTCTCAGCTTTGAAACGGATTGTTCGATCGCGAGTTAAGTTAAGTGTTTTTATATTTTACAACCACACAGCGTTCACATTTGCTTCCAACCGATCAGATAAAAGGTTTGGTGAGTACATTTATGCCTTTAGCTCGACCAGTTATTAGTGTGCGACGAATATGTATTGTATTTTAACCTGATTTGACCACGCGTGATAAACAACACGTGCGCTTGCCGATACTCCAACTCCATAATTGTAAAGTTAGCCTCGTGTGAAGAAATTGAACCCCTGTTTAGGAGAATTCAGCCACTGCGGATGAATATTTCGCGCTTATGTTTTAGGGAAATACATGATCCTCTCTCCCACTATGGTGATAATATAATATTGTGTCCGTTTACGTAGCAAACAAATCTGAGCAAGTGCCTGCTATTGACCTCTACTGTCGAATTAAATCTTCTAGTGATCGAGAAACTATCGATGTGAAAGCTGTGGTGAATCATTACGAAAATTCTTTTTTAAAAAATAATTACTCCAGTACTGTGATTTGTTAGATGTATTAAAACATAATGATCATAAACCATGGTAGTTCGATCAAATAAGCGATAAACTACAGTGTTCATCATTCAAGCCCTCGCAGCCTAAAGTTCAAGTCACGCAATCGCTTTTATACAAGTACTTTTACATATATACAACTCCACAGTACGCTTTTATTTGAGATTTTAGTCTTAATATCCGCTTTTTAATTGTAATTCTAATTGTAATATTTTACTAATATTGCAACCTTTATTTACTAAATTCAGCAATAATTATTTCTTTATTGCAAATCATTTAAGTTAAGTATTTACAGGTAATTAAACAACTTCCAGGCATAGAAGATGAATGAAAGTTTCCGGTTACAACCACAGTTTTTCTCCTGTGTATACAATGAAAAAGTTCTTTGATTGCCAATTACAAGGAAATGAACAAACAAATAACCTGCAGAGCAGTGTGCCTCTCACCAAGAAAGTGTGAAGTTTTTACCGATTACAGTAAAAATAAAAACCCATTTGTATATATGTCTGAATTTATCAAAACCAGGTCAAGGAAATTTGCACCGTTTTAAGCGCAAATCGCTGTAAACGCGTTTTTTTCTCTCCAAACTCCATGATATAAAAACTAAAGGGAATGTCAGTCTTTTTTTCTCTTCTCCTCTCTCTTCTCTACCTTTCAGCGCTGTATTTTTTTTTTCCCCTTTCTTGTGGCGTTTTAAGCCAATTCGCGCAGTAACGTACTTGTTCAAGAATACTGACGTCACTTTTCTTTGACCCGGTTTTGATAAATTCAGACATATGATTCAATAGTATGAGCAGGGAAAGCCTGGATTTCTCTCTAGATGCATAGAAAATGATTGATTGTAACTCGAGAAGCTCCTTCTTGGCCTTTCCGGTCATACTATTGAATCATATGTCTGAATTTATCAAAACCATGTCAAGGAAATTTGCACCGTTTTAAGCGCAAATCGCTGTAAACGCGTTTTTTTCTCTCCAAACTTCATGATATAAAAACTAAAGGGAATGTCAGTCTTTTTTTCTCTTCTCCTCTCTCTTCTCTACCTTTCAGCGCTGTATTTATTTCTTTTTCCCCCTTTCTTGTGGCGTTTTAAGCCAATTCGCGCAGTAACGTACTTGTTCAAGAATACTGACGTCACTTTTCTTTGACCCGGTTTTGATAAATTCAGACATATATAAGTTAAAAAGTTCAACGCGGACACCTTTTCGAACACCAATAATATCTTGATGGGTACAGTTGTATATACTATGATATGTAGCTGAACACTATCCACTTGACTTCTCAAGACAAGAAAATGAGAAATTCAAACCTATTGTGCTTCTATTAAAGGCAAACCAAAAGCAAATATGAATTGTTCTGCAATGCTTTGAATAATTATGTTCTGTTCTTGTTACCTATAGATATACAAAATAACGATGTAGCAACTTCTGTTAAATAGATCTCACTAAGTTGTTGTATCATTCTTGTTTAATATTAAAGTTTATTAAATTAATTGAAACTGTTTTTGATTATCCAATAATTTTTGGGTTGTATTTTGGAGCCGATTTCTGGTTACTTTTGTGGGAGGCGCAGTGGCCTAATGGTTAGTGTGCTGAACTACTGATCAATTGCAAGCAGTCGGGGTTCGTTCTCTGGTGCGGCGTTTTGTTCTTGGGCAGGAAACGTAACTCTCATGGTGTCTCACTTCACCCAGGTGCTTAATGAAATGGGAACTGGCAAATTGACTGCTAGGGGGTAACCCTACAATAGACTTGCATTCCATCCAGGGGGAATAGAAACACTTCTAGTTAAATGCTAAGGAAACCGGGATAAGCTTCAGTCTGATGGGCTACTTAGCTCATATGCAGACTCTTCCTATTATCTTCTTGATTACCACTGATTTATACACCATATAACACTCTGACCGACAGTTTTATAATAAATATAGCCGCATATATATGCCAATTCTACTTTCGTAATTTTCATCGTCTTAGCAGTAGTCACACGCGCCTGTAGGCGCCTATTTTTGTAAGTGTTAACAGTTAACACCACGTAAAAAACTTTGAAATTAATTGAAAAAACCTACTGTGTTTGTATAATGAGCATTATCCGAGCATTTTAGTGACTTTTTTGGGGGAGACCGAGCATTTTAGTGGGAAAAATGGAGCATTAAGATGGAGCATTTTAGTGGGGAAAGAAAAGCATAATGTACAAAAGCCTACACGCAGCCCAGCCGGCTCCTTTGTCACGGTCACGCAAGATTTGGTGTTTACTAGCAACCACTCGTTTAACATGAACACTCTGCTCTCTGTTTAGAGTGAAATGTATAATTTTGTTTCATTCGAGCGTTTTACCAGAAGAGAGGGCTGAATAATCACATAGCGAAACCAAAGACCACTTGGATATGTCCAAGCTATTTAAAACTACCACTACGTCAGACCAACGCGGTCGTTCACCTGTAGCTATGTAGCTATTAAATCTTTCACCTATTTTAAAAATATTTACGAATACCCTGTGCTCTGTTTGTGTGTAATATTTATTTTTGTGTTATTCATTGTTTGGCTCGGAGCGAGTGCAAGTCGTACAATTTGCCCGGAACGTGTTGAATACCGCAAAACAATGACTTGCTTTCTGGATATTCCAATTTTTGTTTTGAGTTTATTTTGGGAATCGAAACGAAAATTGCAAGCCCAGCAAGAATGTGTCAAGGCATGGGAAATACGTCATTGCGCCAGGGGAATTACCTGCTGAATCATTCAGGCAGTTATATGCTCTATTTATACTTCCCGGCGTATCCAATTGAACGTTCGGTAATCGAACCCAATCGCACTCCAATCATTCGATTGGGTTCGGTAATGGAACAAAATCGAACTCACAGTAAAATTTAGTCAATCGAACAAAATCGCACGTTCGATTACCGGTGCACCGTCCCCCTGATTAGTCCTGCGTGATTTACTTATTAAGAGACGGATTCCAAACAAAATCTAATCGGATTGAGTTGGACTGGTTCGATTGGTTCGGAATTCGAACTCACAGCAAAATAGATATTCGATTTTGTTCGATTGGATACGCCGGGATACTTGCAAAAGCTCGTCAAACGACGCAAAACGGAAGAATGCAACGGGATGGCCTTAGTCTACTCTTTAATTTGACAAGAAATAGACTTCTTGTTAATACCATTCACGAACTGGTCTGGGTTTATTTTATTCAACATTCGAACATAATAAATATTTGAATGCTTAAGCAGGAATTTATCAGGCCAGGCAAGAGATGACGTGATGAAGGAAATTCATCTCACACACACTTCGTGACTCACGCAAACACGACTTGTGTGTTTCTCAAGTGACTGCTATTCTAAAGATTTATTTGTGTGGCGCCGTGCCTTTCTAGCTAAAGAACTGAAAGAGGTGGTCACGGTTATAAACTGCTTGAAGTTTCTTGTTAACTTTAAAACTACTGAGTTAAGAACTTTCCTCAGGGATGTTGGATGTTGTAATGAATTTGGCGATCATCAAGTACTGTCAATAATCTCAAACTAATAATTTATATTGTTTGTTTGTTGTTAGATCGTAGACGGGGATGTCAGTAAGCTGCAGTCAAATTTCTGGGTAAACAATTGTTTGACTTTACGGAATGCACAACTGAGCACTTCTTCAGGGAGAGCCTTGATCTGTGAACACTGTCACAGTGGTGATCCAGCTGTTTCACGTTGCACTGACTGCTGTGTTTTCATGTGTGGTATTTGTGTTACTACACATAAAAGGATCAATACCACCAAAGGTCATCAGATTTTGGCCTTAGAAGATGTTGTGAAGCTTGGTTCAAAGGCCCTAAAAAAGCCAGCTTTGTGCACCAAACATAGCAAAGAAACTCAATTGTTTTGCCAAACATGTCAGAAAGCAATTTGCAGAGATTGCATCATTATGGATCACCGTGATCATACATACAACTTTGTTGATAAAGAAAGAAAAATTATTCAAAATGTTCTTCAAGAAACAAAAACCAAAGAACGTTCAGTAAATGATGGTTTGATAGCAGTGCAATCAATGGAAAATTGTGTTTGTACAAAGGCTGCCAAAATAAGCGAAGAGGTTGACACTTTTTTTGACAGTCAAGTGAAGGAATTGGAGCAATTGCGAGAAAGCCTAAAGAATGAAGTTACAAGGCAAGAGCAAGGAAAACTCACACAGCTAAATAGCCAAAAGGAAAGGCTCTCCTCATTTCAGGCACAGTTGAAAAGTGGTATTAACTTTTGTGATGAAGCTATAGCAGATGGTGATGCTATGGCATTGTTGTCTGTGAAGAAACTAGTTATCCAACGACTTTCCCACCTAAATGCATCACAATATGACTGTCAACCCTGTCAGAATGACTTACATCTAAAGCTACAAGTTCTTCAAACAATTGGGGACATTGGGAAAATGGCTGTACTACAAAAACCGACCATGAATGTAATCCCAGATTGTGTTAGCATGGAAGGAGGAGAGAGAGGAGTTGTGTACAAGACCTTAGTCGGACAAACTGTTGATTTGCTGCTCACTTCAAAGCATGAAGAGAGAGCTGCAGAATATGTGGATAGCTATGATGTCAATGCTGTCGTTAAATACCAAGTGGGGTATGGTTTTATGGAGTTAAAAACACAAGAAAAAACTGAAATGCTTCAGACATGTGACAATGGTGATGGGTCACACAGCTTTTCTTTTCTTCCAAAGTATGAAGGGCCAGTGACTCTCACAGTTAAAGTTGAAGGCCAGAACGTAGGTGGGAGTCCCCTAAAATGGCAGGTGGAGAGTAAAGACCCTTGGCCAGCCATTATATTCAAGAGCACACTTGAACGAGAGGACATTTTGAAGCGCACAAAGAAGACAAAACTCTCATCCTCTGCAGCCAGCTGGCAAAGTCCCACTGTCATGGAAGGGGTGCAAAGTTGGAAACTAGAGTTAGTTTCTTTCCGTGGAAAAAATGCAATAGAAATTGGAGTTCAAACCAGTACAAAGTTTGGATATGGCTTTGGTGGTTCAGTTCTCTTAAATCAAAGAAAGTGGAGCTGGCGGTATGACCCACTGAAAGAGGAATGTGCATCACGTTCAGATAGTCAGAAGCCGTCAATTACTTCTGTGCAAGACAGTGATGTGTTCACAGTTTTCCTCAACCTCCAAACCAAGAAACTCATTATCTACAGTGTCCGCAGCAAACAGTCTGAGACTTTCACAGATGTCGTAGGGGATTTGGTTCCTTTTTATAGCCCATCTCTTCGCTATAATACAGGCATAGTGCATGGAGAGACCAGTTACCTAAACCTTGTTTAAAGCTTGTGACTGATATTTAAAAAAAAAATTAAATGCATTCTACCTCGTAGTTTTTTTGCCACTGTTTTTTCTGCAAATTTAGTACTTTTTGTCTTGCTCCCATATGCTTACTGAGGAGATTGGAATGTGGGCTTTCCAAATGTTGCTTAAAAGTATACATGCACGTCATTGCCCAAAAACAAGCTATTTAAAGCAAGCCAAACAGACAGACAAGCAAACGGGTAAACAAAGAGACAAAAAAAACACACACACACACACACACACACACAAGCAACAGCTATCAACAAAACAAGAAATAAAAAAGAAACAGCAAACAAAAGCAAAAAACAAAACAAACAACAAAATCAAAGACAAACACAACGGAATACATAAAAAAGATATTTAATCAATCTTCACCTTGCTGATTTTGAACGTTTTTCCATAGGCAACATGTATAATCAATTCACCCCAAAAGTTCATATTCAATTAACTTGTGTTTAGTTTTTTCTCATTGTACTGGAAACTTCTAGCAGGTTATCAGGAAAATTGGTTGTATTTGTTTTAATAACAACAACTGCCACAGTGATTGTGTAATTTGTAAGATGCCAGGGAGTCATAGTTTTTAATTGAGTAGTAGTATAAAACGAGCCCCAAAACTGTTGTTATTATTATGTATATTTGTAATTCCAATCCAAGAACAAAAAAAGTTAAAAAAATGAAACAGACTAATTTTCCAACAAATAGGCAAAATTCAAGAAAGATCTTACTCCCTTGGTGTGTGATGTTTGCAAAGTCCAATGTTTTCAGTGTCAATTATTTTGTTAAGTAACCTAGTGGTAGCAAAAAGCAAAATAATTACATTTATTTTTACCACTGAAACATTGTTCATTTGTCTGTCAGTTTGTGTACATTGAATATTGTACCTAGAAAATAAGAGTAACATTTAAATAGCTTTTTAATTAGAAAGTTTATAAGATTACAAATGTATATCATTGTCAGCAATTATATAATGAGGTTTTTTTAAAATTATATTTTGTATTTAAAATAATTGTTAGATTCTACTTCAACCCAATTAGTAATCTGGTAGGGTAATGGCTAGAAGGCTTTGACAGTTAAATGAAGTTTTTGTTATTGTATTATAAGGATAAATCTTTTAACGACGAGATGCATCTGTAGAGAAGTCTGTCACCATACTGGCTTTGTGTCTTACCATAGGCATCATGTTGGTTTGTAAATAAAGTAGCTGACTAATTTATGGTGTGGCAAGATATAACACAAGTAAACAGGGCCGTATCTAGGATTTTTTGTCTACGCCCAGGCAAGTTTTCCTGGCGGGGGCAACTGATTTTTTCTAGTTAAATTTTTCTTTTTTTTCAGATTTAGTTTTCTTAGTTTTTTAAGTTTTCCTGACGAGGTCAACTGCCCCCCCCCCCCCCCCTCCCTGCTAGGTACGTCCCTGGTAAAGTCATCAATTCTGTTAAAAAGGCTTGGATCCACCTTACAGTTTTGAAAATTGAGATTGTTCTGAGCCCTGTTGACAGATTTTTTGCAAAGTCAATTAAAAATTTTTAGTTTATTGAAACCATAAGTATATACCAATTAACAGGAAAGTCTTTTACCAAGTAATTGAATTTTATTTTATTTTTTTTTTTTTTAAGAAAACAGTTTTTAGTAGGTTATATGATGCCTTGTAGCATTGCAGTCACTAGTTTGCATCTTGTGCTGTGCTTATTGTTAGCTGAAGCTGAAGGGCAAATATAACAAAACTAAACACGATGCAATTTGGCTACTGTGTATGCCTGGCTGAACTAGGAAACATTGTTCTTTGTCATGTTCCCTACGTGGCTAAATTAGCAAGCAAGTGTTTGCTGTCTTGAGGCCTTATGCGTCCAATGGCGCGATAAGGATTGATGTTTGCTGTCTTGGTGACTAAATGAGGAAACAATTTTCCGGGAACAAAGTGTAACACATGCGCATAAAGTGGTCAACATTGCTTCTATGGTGGCTAAACTGAGCAACATGTTGCAGAAGCAAAATTTTTGTCCGGGATGCAAAACCTTTTTTGACTTGAGGCAAAGACGTTTTCTTGTTTTTGTCTCGTTTTTGCCATTGCAACAATGTTTCCTAGTGCACTTGAAGGTTTCTATTTTTCCATAGACTGCCCTGGGACCATGCGCAAGTAAAACTACCGAAATCACAAATCAAAACTATGAATAAATCACTTTCACAGAACGTTTTGTTGAATAGATACTGATTGGTCCCTGGGTAATAATAACACAGTAAGACAGGCTCGCTCTTGTTTTTTTTTTCGCCCCTCGCCAACTATAATCCAATAGAAACCTCGAGCTTGTGGTCTAATTTTTAAATGGTCGGCGGGGGACAAAGTATTAATTGTTTTCAGTCAATTATCAAAGTTGATGGAAACCAAGAGTGATTAGTCTAAAAATCCACACACAGTGTAACCCTACCCCACTAACCCACTAACTTTAAAACGTGGGATGTCATAATGGCTTTGTGAAATGAATATATGAAATTCATATATTTGTACTGCGGATATACATTTGTCAGTCAGAGAAATATCGATAAGGAAGCAGAGTGGGATATGATCAATGAAAAAATGGAGGTCATGGGTTCGATTCTCGTTCAAGCCTGAATTTTTTTCAGGCTTGCTTTTCTCAACTCCTTAAGTTGAGTACATTACTGCGATGATCTTTCATTTGCTTAAAATGTATATCCGCAGTACAAATATATGAATTTCATATATTAATTTCACATCTTCTCCATCCACGGGTATATTACGAACTCACAAGTGACCAGCTCCCAGTTGGCTTGATAGCTCAGTTGGTTAGAGCGCTGCACTAGTATCGCAGAGGCCATGGGTTCGATTCCCGTTCAAGCCTGAATTTTTTTCAGGCTTGTTTTTCTCAACTGCTTAAGTTGAGTACATTACTGCGATGATCTTTCATTTGCTTAAAATCATATGACTTTGTTTAATGCTTTTTGGCAATCATGGAGCTAGCCGATTTCCTATGGAGTGGCAGTTATGGACAGCTGTTTTGTCCTTGCTTGGACTTGGACTTGCTGCTTGGACTTGGGAGGCAGAGTTGACAATAATGTCAATAATTGTCATGTTGGAGAGCGAACATGGCATTTGACCAACTGACAGCTTTGCCTCTCGGAGTTCTTGCATTTTGATTGGCCAGTTCAAAAAAGCTATCAGAAAGTTATTAAAAAAATTCAAAAAAATAATCAAAAGTCTTGTCAAGTGGCCTAACTATAACGGCACCCGAAAGAACCATTGTCTACACCCCACCCCTAGGTGATTAGCTCATAATGCATAGCGAGTGTGGCATACCAAGGGGATTAGAATCGGAATGCTTGAATTGTAACGAGAGTTATTTTAAGTAATTCTTATTCGCCGGGACTTCAACTCCTGTCCATAATAACCGGGTGTCCGTAATAGCGAGGTGTCCGCAAGGCGAGAGTTGACTGTAGCCGCTGATGCCGTCCGGTGACGTCACTATCCGAAAACCGGGTAGCGATTTTCATTAGTGGATTTAAAAATAAATTAATACATTAGTTATTTACTTTTAATCCAAAACTATTTTGTTTAGAAGTTTTCTTCTCGGGAGTAAGCGACCAGAGGAAGAGGAAGACGTCTAAAATCCTGGCTTGGCTAGTCTGAAAGCCCGCCAAAATCACGACCAAATCTGATTGGCTGTTGCAAACTTGTTCATTTCATCCACAATTTCCGGCGGACGCGCACAACCGCACTGGAGCAGGGTCCAGAGCATTCTCGTCCCCAGAGGCCGCGATCCTTCTGGTCAGCACTCGATCCCGGGTGCTGACCAGAAGGATCGCGGCCTCTGGGGACGAGAATGGGTCCAGAGGGTCCAGAGCCGTCGCATTCTCCCAGAATCGTCCCCAGATCCCCGGACACCACCCCCCAGAGACCCCCCAGTAGGCTCTTACCGAAAGTGCTCGTAAAAAAAGCATTAAATGCTAAAAGAAGTGCTCGTTTATTGCCAAAAAAGTGCTAAAATAATGCTAATTTTTTAAAAAAGTGCTCGTGGGTTGCATAAAAATGCATATTACATTTTTCAAATTTTCAGTTACATTTTTCAACAATAAAACGTAACGATCAATAGTTGATGTCAGGATACGCTCTCGAGCTATCTCTGCCTTGGCTGGCTGACTTCCATTGTTCCTCGATGACACGTGGATGACGTCATCTTGGAACGAGTGTGATGGACTGGGTTTCTAGAAGGCAACCACTGACGTATCAAACCTATTCCCCAGGCCTCATCGGCTCCTTTGACTAAAATGAGGGCATAATGCATCTTTGGACGCCATAAATAAAGTCAGATTGTGCCTTTTAACACAAAATAATACTACAGGTAACCAAAGCGTACTATGAGAGTTTGTATGGATGTACTAAGAAGGCTTGTATGGATGTGAAATAAAGTTGAGAATAATATCCCTTTTTACCGGTGAAAAGTTATAATGAAACTTAAAACCTCACCTTGTGTCACGTTTTTGTATTTCTAGTGCTTTAGAAAGTCATACGCGCGATTTTCGTCTTAACCGTCTGTTGCGTACCTTATTGATTGTTGATTTTTATCGACAAAAATGGAGACGATTGTGTGATTTCAGAGCCAAACAATCCTCTGTGTTTGAGGCCATGTGATGTAAGCATCAAGGTACACGCTATTTGATCTCATACTTCACTGTAATTTATAACGATTGACCTCAGCTTGATTCAACTGATCGTGAGAAATGCTCCATAAGATACTGAATTTTGCACCTTTTGATTGCAAATGTCGGTCTACTATAAGCCAGATAAATAACGTTTACTTACCTCATCCTTTGTGTGATTTTATGGGGTTTTGATTCCTCGATAGCCGTCACTGCCCTCATAAAAAGTAAGAGAAAGAGACAAGGCAGGCAACTTCGATGGTCCGCTCAGACCATAAGCCTCCTAGTTTTTGGCCAATTTCCCCAAATCCACATGTCGCTCACCATCCTTCCTCGGGCAAGTCAAGATCTGTGGCAAAAATCGCTGCAATCGCTCCGCTCTAACATGCCTAAAAGCCCCCCAAAATTTTCAAGTTCGCTGCGGAATCACCATTGTCAGAGGATGTGGGCCAAAGTGGTCGATCATAACGCCGATATTCAGAAGTCAAATTAGGTGATAGAAACTAGTAATGAACTATGTGGATAACGTGAGTTCAATTGTGTGAGGGAACAGCATTAAAAAGAGCCTCGAATTGCCCATTGTTAGTTTCTATCGCAAAACTTGACTTCTGAATATAATTCATTTAAATTTGGTATCAGCGTTATGATCGACCACTGCCCCACATCCTCTGACTATAGCGATTTTTTCTTTGTATTTGTATGTTTCCCAAATACAAAGAGCTGTTAACAGTGACAGCTTACCAGAGTGCATTGTAGGTTAACCAAAATGAAGACCCGCGAAACTTATTTTTGAACGTTTTTTTGACATGTTTTCAATGTTTGTAACATTTTTTTTTTGTCCAAATCGTGAAAATAAAACACCGTTAAATACTGTCTCGTCAAAATTACGAAATTAAGTGCTGTACCTGCGAAATTAAGTACAAACAAGAACATTGAGAAGCTTGAGAAGCTTAAAATCGGGCGCTTTGCCTTGAAAGGCAGGGTTCAGTACAGCAGAAACCACGAAGCAGTTACTTAAGTAGCACTCAGTCCGACTGTGTTTGTGTAAGTCACAGGGCTTGCATGAGCTGTATTAGTGTGCATAATATAATATCTAGAACGTTGTCGAGATTGCATTATTACTTAATGACATGATGGTTTCAATTTATAAATGTATCTCACACAATACAAATAAACGATTGAAGTAGACGACTAGACAATGTAAAGTTTTAAGACTTAGCAAAGTGCAGTGTATTGGTAATACTGTAAGGTGCGGTTTCACCTGAAGGTCGTGTGCTTTTCGGTATTTTCCAGGCATTGCACTTTGATGGGACAGTACTACAACTGTTTACCGGGGAACTACTATTGTCAAGAAAATAATCACAACTTGTTGATGAATGATTGAACATTTGTTTCATACCATTACTGTAATAGCAATTGATGAAGGCTTTTAGTCCTGAACCAAAGTATAAGGACTGGGAAATACTGAAACCCATTATCAGCCACCTTAAACGGAAATATCTTGTTGGTGTTTCAAGGAATCCAAGGAAACTTCACTCATCCCATGTATCTATGTATTGCGGTATTTTGTAATTTTTTGAGTGATTTTTGGGGATGTTTGGCAGGTGATAGTTTTTTTAAAAGAATTAGTAAAATTTAGACAACTAAGAAATATTGAAAATTTAATGTGAATTTAACATTGGAATTTGAAGTTAGAAATTGGCAGACGGACACCAAACAGTCCCGTGACATCCTGGAGTGTTTTTGCATGGGGGTCAACTGTGTGATGATGTTTCCATTTTTTTCTTCAATCCACACTGATAAAGAACTGTTGTTGGTGTTATGTTGGTGTTATCACATGTCAAGCCTTTAACAAGGTATGAAAGAACACAAGGATTTAAATTATTCTGGTGCTCAATTTTTGCGTAACTAAAATTAATGTTACTCAAATTCCTGATGGATTCTGTCTTAAACTGTTACGAGCTTAGTATTTCCAAATTATTGCATGTCAATGTAAGGCAAGACAAGACATGCCTTGGTTCTTATGTAATTCTCTTAAAAACACATAAGATATTGACTATAATTTTGTCTGTGCTATGGCAATTCACAGTGGGGTGGTCTTGATGTGTCTTTAACTTGTAGACTGGACTGGACTAGTAAAACGCGGACTATTAAAACGCGGACTTGTAAAACGCCTCTAGACACTTCGAATTCCTTGGCCACAATCATCTTACGGCTCTCTTCAATACATAATGTCTCAAAAAAACAGTAACCTCAGAAAGAAGTCAGAAGCAAATAAGGTCGAAAGACCGAATTTGAACATATAACGGCAAATGTTCTAATGTCACGAACGTAGGAGTCGTGTAGGCCCGTCACCTTTATTTACCACATACTGCCCCCAAATTAAAACAGTACCCTCAGAAAGAAGTCAGAAGCAAATAAGGTCGAAAGACCGAATTTAAACATTTAACGGCAAATATTCTAATGTCACGAACGTAGGAGTCGTGTAGGCCCGTCACCTTTATTTACGATTGACTGTTGATTTCTGGACGGGCCCCGTTCTACCTCGTGCGAGCAATACAAACAACTGCACTCAACAGACGTCAAGTAGTGGAAAGAAAGAAACATATGCACACAACTCATAGCATCAATCCCGTTGTTTTAGTAGGGGTTTGCAGAACGAACATGTGCTATACTGCAAAAACATCTCCACGCTAAAACAGACCATAAAGTGCTCAAAAAAGCTAGAAATATGCCGTCGAAGAAACACACAAGAGCTTCAAACACAAATTGTTTCGCTCGCTAAACCGTTTAGTTTTATCCGATTTACAAGCGCTTGTTTTACAAGTCCGCGTTCTACAAGTCCGTGCTTAACAAGCCCTCGTTTTACAAGTCCGCGGTTTACAAGTCCGCGTTTTACTAGTCCTCGTTTTACAAGTCCGCGTTTTACTAGTCCGCGTTTTACTAGTCCGCCTTTTACAAGTCCGCGTTTTACCTGAGTCCGCGTTTTACTAGTCCGCGTTTTACAAGTCCGCGTTTTACTAGTCCGCGTTTTACTAGTCCAGTCCAGTCCTCGAAATACAGTATGCCAAAACTCCCCGCCCTCTAAAGATAAGTCCTTGACGGTTCTTGTCGTTTTTCGGTGCCTATTCATCTTCGGCATCTTTCTCATCCACCTTTCGTTCTGTCCTGTGTCTGTCATCACACGAAAGAAAAGCTGATTCTCAAAAAATCTGCCACAAAAGGAAATTGACAAAAACAATATGAAAACCATATATCGAAAGTTTCTTATTCTAAAATTTTATCATACGTCTTAATTACTGTTCTTACAGTACCTCTTTCCACTAGCGAAATTTTACAAAATTCCTTCGCGGCGAAAAGGTAGCGCGAATCCAGAACAGACTCCAATCGAGAGTGGGTTAATTCTAGATTACTATTAATTAACTATTACAACATTCATTTTTAAAATAGTTTCCCAAGCCGACTAAGCTAACTAAACGTCGAGTGTATCTTTCAGTAAACAAAACATGCCGTTATGACGCCTGAAATCCAGCTCACGCATACTATACCCCGTGACTCACGCAAACCTCCGACTTACGTGCTACTACAGTCATTCCTTTCTAAACATTTTTTTTTTGACCACCACCGTACCTTTCTACCCAAAAAACTCATGAAACCGCCCGGTTTTAACCTGTTTTAACCTTTCAAAAATTAGAGCGTTCGAAACTAAATAAGATCCGTAATCACAAACAACATACAGCCGTTTACCAGCACTCTTTAAAACTCCTGAAACCCTTCAAAATCAGGCAAAATAAATCTTTGAAATAACCTTTATCAATGTTTCTTATTTTTTATTCAGTTCTATAAAATGCCTTTCATACACTACTGTCAAACAAAAATTTCAATTTCCTCAAAGTTTCAAGACAAAAGAATAACAAATATTTCGTGCACAATGTAATTTGATTAAGCCAATATTATCACGTCTAAAAATACTTCAAGCAATTCAGTGAAAACCCGTTTTTTTTTTCGTATCAACGAAAACCACTTTTGAATAATCAATACATGAAAATAACAATAAGATCAAAAGGAAGAAAGGAACCTTTCTAATTATTTGAAGACTTTCAAAGCCGTGATATTATGCATCCAATCCGCGATAAAATTTAATTACAACAAAATCCAAGTTCTCATTTTGAATTCCATTTTTTTCAGTTGATACCTTTATCCAACTTGTGAAAAATTCCATTCAAGTTCCTATTAATACTGTACATTCCCAATGTTTTGCTCAGGTCTTCAGAAGCGTCTTACTAACCAAATCTAAAATAATTCCAAAACATGCTGTACAAACATTCTACTCTTTGTGACAAACGACTTGACGACCAATTGTTCAGAAATGAAAATCGACACAGTTCTTGCTAAATAAAAAAAAAAGTTTTACGGCGGAGTCAGGCTCAAAAAATATACCGCAAGATCACACCCCCATTCATAGTCAGAAACCAGCAAACCATCTAGTTTGCTAAAAAAAAACACTGCGTGACATCAATGACGTTACCTTTTTCATTTACAAAAATAACTTTAACTTGTCAAAGTAAGTGCAATTTCACAATGGTGAATATCAGTACAGTATGGGCCCAGTTCTCGGCCGGGTCCAGTTCTCGGCCACTTTGTGTTTAACGCGTTTTTTCACACTCCAGTTGAATCAAAAGAAAAAGGTATTTCCTTCAAACGATAGACTGATTCATGTGCTTTTAATAATCTTGAGTTTGATCGTTCAATTCGATATAGAAAGCTCACACGTCGAGTTTACGCGGAGGTAGGTGAATTTGCATTCCCGAAAAAGTTGTTTGTTTACGGCTCCAAATTCATGGATGTAGTTAAATTCGTATTTTATCCAAAAGCCCCCACCATACGAGCTAATTTTTGGCATGTGAAACGTAGAATAATTCAGCTTTCTGCTTTAGTTAACTTTTCGTTGAACCGTTGTATTTTTTGGTCTTAATTTACTTCGAAATTTTTTCTTGCGACGTTTGCGTATTTGCCAGTTCTCGGCCACCCTGCTCGCTATCACAGCTTAGCGCTTGGTTTTTAATATAATTTCATCTGCTGCTGCCAGAATGAAAGAAATAAATGTTTTAAAAATAAAGTTCAATCTTATCTCTAAGTTTTGAGCTGACTCTTGTCTTGTCTATTATTTCTACAACACCTAAATCTTTCAAGACCTTTTCACTGCAAAATAAACCATCTAAATGCACGGGTCACACAATGCGGTTTTGCCAGAACCTGCACATAGGCAACTAGGCGCGTTAAAATCCTTCTTTTCTAAAGTAAAACAAAGCATCATAAAAATAATTTGGGATCGATATAGTATAAATAGGTTTACAGAGTGATTTTATGACTGTGAAAATAAATTGAGCATTTTTTTACAGATAATTACGCACAAGCTTTTTAGTGGCCGAGAACTGGGCCCACAAATGGAGCTTTTATTTTTATTATTGCTCGGGCAAATTAATTTTTGACCGGTCGATAGCTTTACACCAAAAAGCTGAATAATGTAGCTAGCTCTGGGAGAAATTTCAAGTTCCTGCGGTTCTTCTGAGGTAAGAAATACAAGTTTACGTCAAAAGTGGCCGAGAACTGGGCCAAGGTGGCCGAGAACTGGGCCCACAAATGGAGCTTTTATTTTTATTATTGCTCGGGCAAATTAATTTTTGACCGGTCGATAGCTTTACACCAAAAAGCTGAATAATGTAGCTAGCTCTGGGAGAAATTTCAAGTTCCTGCGGTTCTTCTGAGGTAAGAAATACAAGTTTACGTCAAAAGTGGCCGAGAACTGGGCCCCATACTGTACTTTGCCCCGTAAGCTTTTTTCTCTGTCCTTCCGCCGAAGCAAAAAAACACAACCTGATTACACATTAACCCAAAAGTCGACCAAGTGTGCCTGCAACGATTTCCTGTCAAAACTAAAATGAAAACCATTGCGGTATGCGTCACCCGTAGCGGTTTTGTAGCAACCCCAAGCTATCCCCGTCTTTTTGGCCGCGCCAGGAGACTACGCTCTAGGACGACCAAAGGGTAAACTATAAATCGGCCACGCCCGATTAATAAGGTACTCTCCAATAAACCTAAAGATACAACTCCTCTCTCATCATTGTCATTTTTTGTAACCACATGTCCTCTTAGAGGGCTTTTATTTAAAAAAGTATTAAAAGTTTCAAGCTTCAAAGGCCCACATTCTCCAAAGTTGTAGGCTCTCATGACTGTTTACATTTTTTATTTGAAAATGATTGATGAGCTTATCACTGTTTTGGTATTTTTTATAGGCTTGCAATGGCTTCAACTTTACCAGAGGAGATTAACAAAC